>NC_058131.1:651789775-651858707 GCF_016433145.1 Gracilinanus agilis | reverse complement strand
GAAGAAAGGAAGGAAGGAAAGGAGGGAGGGAGGGAAACAGAGAGGAAGGGAGGAAAAAAGGAAAGAGAAAGAGAGAGAAAGAGAAAGGAGAAAAAGAGAAAAGAAGGGAGGGAGGAAAAAAGGAAAGAGAAAGAGAGAGAGAAAAGAGAAAGAGAAAAAGAGAAAAAATGAAGGAAGAAAAAAAAAGTAAGTTTTCAGATCTGTTAAAAATATAATTGGAATGTCACAGCCAATGCAAAGTTCCCCTTGCAACATACACCAGGCCCTTCCCATTAATAACACGTCCAGTAAGCTGATGTCAGCAACAATTAATAAGCCCATTACCAGGAGTCATTACAGCCCTTAAGGGACCTAAAGAACGTTTATAAAGGGACTCGGGGATCAAGCTGGATGTTCTCATTGAAATCTCTTCTTGAGCTCAGACAGAAGCACTGCACACTGGGCCAGCAAGACTCCCAGGCCAAGAGAACAAAGAGCAAGAGGAATGCTTATCCTACCCAAAGGCAGACTTGGCTTCTATAGTTCTCCGGGACAGGAATGCCTCCCCTCTCTCTGCCTCTCTAAAGCCTATCTTCAAGGCCTAATTCAAACCTATCTCCTCCATGAAGCTGCTCACTAATCTGCTTCCTCGAAGTTCCCATGGCACTCACTGTCTGTGCTACACATGTGGCCCTTGGGTGATTATCATTGCCTTGTATGGGTAGCCTTAGAACAATCTGCAGGCTGGCTTTATTTTTCCTTGCAAATCTTGGGATACAGCTTTGAGCAGTGAATGGGAGCTCCCTAAGCATCTTTCCTATCTGCTCAGCATATGGACCCAGGAGGCCTCTCTGCTTCAGCAGAAGGTTCTGGACAGGCTCACATCCTCCTCTCCCTTTCCCTGGGCACAATCTGGGGAGCCAGAGCCCCAAGAGTTCATCTCTTTGGATTTTGAGACCCTCTAGAGGCTCTGAGCTGGCTGTGTGTAACAACATATCCTCAGGGATCCCCAGGGCAGGATGCATCATGGTTTGGGGTTGCTCGCCTCTGACCCAGTCCATCTACAAGGTCACCTCACACCCTCCCCTCCCTTAACCTCTGAAAAAGGATGCTTACCGGTCACCATGTCATCAAAGCTGGATTTGGCCTCTGGATGCCGCAGCAATGACTTGGGAGTAAAGATGATCAGCTGGAAGAGACATGTTGTCCAAGCCAGGTGACCCAGCAGATAGAGCCCTGGGTTTACTGCCAAGAAGCTTCCTAGTTGTGTGACCCTGGCCAAGTCATAACTGCTATCTGTCTCAGTTTCCTCAACTGCAAAGTGGTAATAATAACAGCACCTACCTGCCAGGGTTGTCAAGAGGAACGAGTAAGATAATATTTGTAAAGTGCTTTAGTACAGTGCCTAGCACATAGTAGGTGCTGTGTAAAAATGCGTATTCCCTTCCCTCTCTTTCCCCAATCTCACTCTTGTCCTGTTGACTAGAGGAGCCATTCTTCTCTCCACATCCCAATGGCACATGGTGCACTTGGACGGAGATAAAACCTGCAAAGCACATTCACACATTATATCTCAAGCAAGGTAGGATAGTGAGGTAGAAGTATCAAACCCATTTTGCAGAGGGAGAAACTCTGGACTTCTACAGACCAGCAAAATGCAATCAAGCTGTCCTTCCTCTCCTTCCATTCTTTGCAGCCTAAAAATCTGCCATTTACACCTCAGAAATCAGGAGGCCCTACAAATCAGGGAAATCAGGGCTTGATTTATTATTTTGTTGATTGTCTAGCCTTGAGAGAGTGGCGGAGATGATGTTCTTCAAACAGATGAAACTTAAAGCTGTGTTATGTGAATATTTTCTTTTCAAGAGAGGTGGTTGTTAAGCATTTGCCAGCACACTCCTGCCTACCTCTGTTAGCATGCTGTTGTGAAAATTAAATGAGATAATAGATGTGAAAACCTTTTGCACTTTACAAATAGAGCTAGGTGTCAGGATGTGAGGGGGACACTTGTACTCTATCAACAGCTTTATCCTAGACGGGAGTTTATCCTCTCTCTCTCTCTCTCTCTCTCTCTCTCTCTCTCTCTCTCTCTCTCTCTCTCTCTCTCTCTCTCTCTCTCTCTCTCTCTCTCCCCTTTTTCCTCCCCTACATGACAGCATAATAAAATAAAAGATTGATCAGGCAGGCATGAGATAATTCCAGGGGAATTCAGGGCAACTTCCTAAGGGAGAACCAGATTACATCGATCCCACAGCAGCTAAGGACATTTCTTCACCAATAAAACGCAAGACTGATGAAACTGAATCCTGTGTCATTATAATGACCAAGCCTAGCCCCAAAGAAAGGCTGGGAGAATGAAACTCCCTCCCTCCTTTGCAGGGACTATATGGGGAGATGGGGAAGAATCATTTTATATGTTGTCAGACCTTGGCTGATATATTGGTTCTCCCAGTCCCCTGCCCCACCCCATGCACACATATATGCCTCTTTCTTCTTTGTTACAAAGGATGACCTTCTGGATAGGGAAGGAGAGACAGAGTCCTTTCAGATCTAAGAATAAAAGATATCAATAACCTATTTTTTTTAACTCTTACCTTCTGTCTTAGTATCAGTTCTAAGACAGGAGAGTGGCAAGGACTGAGTTAAGTGGCTCACCCAGGGCTACATATCTAGGAAGTATCTGAGGTCAGATTTGAACCCAAGACTTCCCATCTCAAGGCCTGGTGCTCTATCCACTGGGCTACCTAGCAACCCCTCAATAACCCTTTTTTAAAACCCACAAGAACCAAAAATTCCAGGTTCTCGCTAGAGCTTTGAAAAAGAATCCATCAAGGCCTCAGAAATTTTCAGATGACCCCAACACCTTAACCTCACCATAGAAGGGGACTGAGAAAACTCTCAGCACCCCCACCACCACTTACCGGCTTTCGGAAAGGAAGCTGAATCTGCCTTCGGAGCACATGGAAGAAGTTGGCAGGTGTGGAGCAGTTGACCACAATCCAGTTGCAATCATAGAGTTGCGCCACCTCAAAGTCATCACTGAACTCCTGGGAGCAGAAGGCCCACCTGAGAAACCCCTCCATACTCACTTCCTAACCCAGTGAGGCCTCTCTCATCCTTTATCCTGACAAGGGCTTCAACTGAAGGAGGGGGAGGAGGACCCAGACCTCCCTTCTTCTCCCTTCTCTCCCCACTCCCTCCCACTCCCAGCGAGTTTCACCTGAAAATTCTTCCCAATATTCCATCCTTCTGTATATTTGACCCCCGGGCCTGCCTTCCCCCTTACTTTTGGATTCCTTTCCCTTCCCAGGAAACTATCTCAACTCCTTCCCCAGCCAGGTCCAGGCAGAAGCAAAATGGAAAAAATGATGGCTAGCCTTCAGCACCCCCATGGTCCTTTGCCCTCTGCCCTTCCTCTTGGTGCTCCTCTCTTCCCCATCGGATATTTAGGGCCTCAACCCTAGAGTCTAAGGAGGAAATCACAATCTGTGGGGTCAACAGAGAAGAAGGAACTTGCTGTCCTTATGGATTCAGCAAAGGTCAGAAATCAGAGACCTTGTGAAGGAAGGAAACCCATTGGTCCCAATGGCCAAGAAACACCCCGGGGAGTAAAGAAAGGCAAATCAGGACTTACCGGATAGGCATCTGAATCATCATTGCTCATTTGCAGAAACCTCTCTGGTCGGGCAGAAGAATGTTCAGGGCCCTGAAAATGACGGTCATTCATTCACCTAAGATTTACTAAGCATCACTGGGTGCTGAGCTGTTGTGAGGGGTGCTACTGTCCCTGACCTGAAGAAGCTTTAGCTCTAGATGTCTCTAGGAAAGGCTTATCCAAAAGGAACAATCACAACCACAACTAATTAATAATAAGAATTATAATATAAAGCTGCTAATAACAGCACTTTGAAGTTTGCAAAATGCTTCACAGATTATTTATTTGATCCTAAAAACAACCTTGTGAGGTAGGTGCTGTTATTATCCCCATTCTATAAATGAGGAAACTGAGACTCAACAAGATTAAGTGACTTGGGGGCAGCTGGGCAGCTCAGTGGATTGAGAGCCAGGCCTAGAGACAGGAGGTCCTAGGTTCAGGGACACACACACAGCTGTGTGACCCTGGGCAAGTCACTTGACCCCCATTGCCTACCCTTACCACTCTTCCACATATAAGTCCATACACAGAAGTTAAGGGTTTAAAATAAAAAAAAAAAAAAAAGATTAAGTGACTTGCTTAGGGTCACACAGCTGTGTGAACGTTGGAATCAGGAGTGCTGAACTTAACGTCAGGAAGATTCAAGCTCATGATCCTGCTCACATACTTATTAACCTTATGATCCTGGGTAAGTATTTAGCCTGTTTTGTCTTCTATAAAATGGGAATAATAATAGCACCAACCTCACAAGTTTGTTGTAAGACTGTTGGTCACCCAGTTAATAAACATGTAATAAGCGCCTACTATGTGCCAGACACTGTGCTGAATGCTGAAGAAGCAGAGAAAGTCAATAGACGGTCTGCTCTCAGGGGCAGCTGGGTGGCTCAGGGGATTGGCAGCAAGTCCCAGATATGGGAGGCCTGGCCTCAGACACTTCCTAGCTCTGTGACCCTGGGCAAGTCACTTAACTCCCATTGCCTAGCCCTTACTGCTCTTCTGCCTTGGAACCAATACACAGTAAGCTGAAGGTAAACAATAAAGGTGGCCTGAGGACCACATGTGTCACTGATATCCATGAAATGTCCAGGGACAGAAGACCTACAGTTGCACTGGGCTGCATGCTGGATATACAAGAGACATGAACAAGAGTCCTACATGAAGGGCAAGGGTGGATGGGCTACAATCTACATGACTAGAGGATACACTCTGATCACTGAGATCTCAGATCCATCAAAGCACTGAAGGGCTCATGTGTATAAATATATAAATATATAAATATATAAATAGTATAGATAGAGCTATAATCATGTGTATATATAAAATATAAATATATATTCCATAAAAATATAGTTTTATATATGTGTTCAGGTTATATATGTCTATATGCACATTATTATAGGCATATATGTAGTCAAATATAATATAATCACATAAACAATTATATAGAAAATTTCATGTTGCATATAGTTAAATGTTTTCTATTTAGTCACACATACCATATGATATAGTTATATGTCATGCATAAAACTATGTTATACCAATATAGTCATATATAATATATCCTATATTCAAATAGTCACTTATATCATAGTTACCTATAATCTGTGTTATATATGTATAGTTATGATTTTCTTTATGGAGAGATCTCATTATAAGAGTATAGACTATATATGTTTATTAAATTGATGGGGAAAAAACCAACCACTTTCATATAGACTGGGACAGACTGTGATTTCAGTGTAGGATGAACTCTCCATTGAGGAAATTCCCCTTATTAAATTACTTTCTCCACAACTTACAGTCTTACACTATTAAGTGACTTGCTTATAGAATGCCAATTTACATGAGAGATTAGGACTACCTGGTTTCAAAATTGACTCTCTAGTCAAAATTGACTCTCTAGTCACTACAATACACTGCCTTTCATCAATTTGTTATAGGATTCGTGAACTAGTCTATGATGAAGAGAAGCCCTCAGTAAACATATGCCCCACTGAGGTCTACTAAAAAGCTCTTGCCATGGCCTCTTTCCTCTGCTTTCCACATCCACTTCCCCTTCTTTTCCCTCCCCTCCCCACCAATTCCATGTAGACCCAGCTGCCTTACCATGCCCTCCATGCCATGGGGTAGGAGCAACACGATGCCATTGTGCCGTACCCACTTGGTTTGGCCGGAACTGATGAACTGGTCGATGATGCACTGAGCAGTGTTATGGAAGTCACCAAATTGGGCTTCCCAACACACAAGAGCATTGGGACTGGCCATGGCGAAGCCAAGTTCGAACCCTAAACACCAGTGACATGAAGAGACAGTCAATGGAGGAAGGAGCCATCCTTACCTTCCTTGTTCTTCCCTAAGCTAATCTCCCTATCGGGTCCTATTCTAGTCCCTTCTGCCCAGATATCACAAGAAGAGATTCCCATTGCCAAGGCTGTCAATGACCCTGGTCCAGTGTGAAAATCACCTCAAAGCTCCAACTCACCTCTGAGCTAATTTCAGAGCAGCATCCATTTGCAGAAATGGTTAAGCTACTGCTGAGAGTCATCTGTGCCTGAAGCACATCTTTGGTGCCTAATGTCAGTACCAGGTAGACATGCTACACACCAGGGGCTGCTTCCATCCTAGCCCCAAGTCTTGTGTTCTGCAAGCAAAAAAGCACCAAATCCAGGTGCAAGGTTCATTCCCTTTCTGAAAAAGATGTCAGCTCTCCCATCATGGCTTAGCAGGGCATACCTGCAGCTTGACCTCATCCAATCTCTTCTCTACCCTAGGGATTCAGCCTATGTAATACACAGCCCAGTCAGGTGCCTTGCCAGGTTGGCAAGCTATGATTAAAAAAATTCAGGATAGCCATCCCCAAAGATGAAACAAAAGCAGGGACCAGGCTGCTGAATAGCCAGACACACCTTTAGGTATTTTTTTAGACCCTTAACTTCCATCTCAGAATCAATACTGTGTATTGGTTCCAAGACAGAAAGGCAGTAAGGGTTAAGCAATGAGGGTTAAGTGACTTGACCAGGATCTCACAACTAGAAAGTGGTTGAGGCCAGATTTAAATCCAAGACCTCCCATCTCTTGGCCTGGCTCTCAAACCATTGACTCATCTAATTGACCCCCACCATTAGCCATGCTTCACTTAGGGGAAAGGGCCAGAAGAACAAATCCAGCCAACTATGGGACTGACACCAATGGCTGGGAAAGCCTATCAGGGTGACTATTAGCAGCAAGGACTGTTCCCCAGGTATTTATTCATTTCTAGTTATGTGTGTATATGCACTCACACATGTATACATGTGGGCATATTTGTATGTAACGGAAACCCTCAGGAGTAGAAGGATCTAGGAAGGAAGCGATCAGAATCAGAAGAAATCAGAATAAATTTTTTTAAACAATGTGTCTAGGGCAGTGATGGGCAAACTACAGCCTGCAGGCCAGATGTGGTCCCCTGAAATGTTCTCTCTGGCCGAGACATTATTCCTAATCTGAGGAATACGAGTAGGATACAATACAATGAAACTTTGAAAGAGTTGCCTTAGAAACAGACTGACAGATGAGCATTTCCTTTCCCCTCTGTAAAAAGTTTGCCCATCACTGGGCTAGGGGAAGCTTGGACCTGGATCGTCAGATCATAACTTTTAGAGGCAGAAGAGGTTATCTAGTCCATCCCCCTTCATTTTACAGATGAGGAAATCCAAAGACCAGAGAAGTCACTACAGTCATAAAATAGTAAATGATCTAAGATCCCCCAGTTCTAGACCCAGTGCTCATTCCATCATACCATACTAAGGACAGGGGAATGGATCAAAATAGCTCATAAAGACAGTTCTAGTCAGAGATAATTGATATTCTATCCTCGGCCAACTTATCTTTTCCTCTCTAAACAGTTCTGCCTTTGAGCTTCCCAATCTCTGGGATTCTAAGGATAATGCCATTGTCCTATTCACTCTGGCTAAAAAACCCAATGTCTGATTTTTCCCACTCCTTCTCACAACTTCGATCCAAAAAGTTGCCAAATTCTGTCAAGAATACCTCAAATAATCTCTTGGTTCCATCCCCACAACAATTCATCATATCCCAGGGAGACTGTTGTAGTAGCCTCCTAACTGGTCTGCTACCCTCCCAATACCCCCTTGCCATCGCTCATCCAAACCAAGAACCCAGACCCACCCAGGACTCCATATTCTGAAAGGGAGCTGTTGCACACGGTGTAGGGGGCCTGATCAGGCCACAGGTGATTCATAGGGACACACGTCCTCCGGTCAACTTCCTGGTCATGTAGCACATGGTGCCGGTGACTGCAAAAACAAACAGAAATAGAACTGGAAGCTGGGGACCAAATCCTTTTTTTTTTTTTTTTTTGTCTTCCTATTCAACCCATCCTCAGAACTAGGGATGTAACAAGTCCTCAAAAGAAACTCATTGAAAAAACTGCCTCCTCTGACTCCTCAATGTCTCTCACAAAAAGGATGAAATTCCCTGGACTCAAGAAAGCTACTAGAATGTCGCCATTTCCACCCCCCCTTACCCCTGGGAAGGCTCCTTATTCCAAGAGGGCTACAATCAGATCTGCCATAGTTACAAGACCACAGAGGTCAAATGCATTTACTTCCAAGATCCAATCAGACTCTTCCCTTCTCTGGGCAGCATTCCCTGAACTTCCTGCTTTCCCTGGCTATCTATAGCCCTCTTCTCCCTCTGCTTTTCCCATATCATGCTTCCTCAGCTAGGCTCTAAACTTCTTAAAGGCAGGTGCCATGCCTTACACACAGGATCCTAGATTCAGAGGTAAAAGGGAACTTAGAAATCATTTTAGAGATAATGAATAGGGCCCCAGAGAGATAAAGTAACTTGTCCAAGGTTACACAGGTAGGGACAGGCAGAGGCAGAATTTGAACTCAAATATATTGATCCCAAATGCAGCCCTTCTTTCCAATGCAGCATCTTTGTATCTCCTCCTCTCCCGGTCCCCAACCACCTCTCCTCTACCACCCAATGCTTAATCAATAATGAGTGATGGGCAGCTTGGTAGCATACTGGCTAGAGCTCCAGACCTGGAATCAGGAGGAACTGGGTTCATATCTGGCATCAGACACTTCCTAGTTGTGTGATCCTAGGCAAGTCACTTAACCCAGATTGCTTAGCCCTTGCCACTCTTCTTATAATTGTTACTAAAAAAAAATCAGTAAGCATTTATTAAGTGCCTGCTATGTATCAAGTGCTCTGCTAAGCTTTAGGATGACAAAGAAAGAAAAGACAGTCTCTGCTCTCAAGGAGCTCACAGTCAAATGGGGGAGACAATTTCATACAAATAAGATATAGATGGAGTAGCATGGAGAAATTCATCAGAGGGGAGACACTGGCTTTGAGAGGGAACAGAAAAGGATTCTTGTAGAAGGAGAGACAACAGGTCCTCAACTGGTTAAGCTGTATTTGCCAATGGCAGTCAGACTAACTTGTAGCTAACTAGACCAGCTCACCCAAAGAGTGCTGCCATATATGCCTCAGAGCTTTGGACTTGAGACCCTCTCCTCCTCAACATTTTTCTCCCTGCCTTACATGAAGACAAAGAATGCATGCTTATCAAATCTGCAGATTGTAGGAGCATCGATTTAGAAGTGAAAGGGGACTTAGAGGTCTTCTACTCCAACCCCATCATTTTACACATGAGGAAAAAGGCCCACCGAGGCTAAGTAGGAAGAAAAGAAGGAAATCTGCATTTATTAAGCACCTTTTGTGTTCCAGGGACTATTCTGAGGGTTTTATAAATATTATCTCATTTGATCTTCATAAACACCCTGGGAGATAGGGGCTAGAATTATGATACTCATTTTACAGCTGAGGAAACTGAGGCAGACAGGTTAAGTGATTTTCCCAAGCTTATATAGCTAGGAAAGGTCAGAGGTCCTGAGAGGGAGGAAACTGAGGTCAAAGCAGTCCCTGTGGGAGGTGATAAGGACCAAAACTACAGTGATGGTTTATGGGGATGGGGCCAAGAGGTTTACCCGACAATCTGGCAGCTGTTTAGATGGGAGGGGTAAGAGAGAAAGGGAAAAGGTAAAGATGAGACTGAGCTTGTTAGTTTCAGTGTGGAATGAATGGGAGAACTGGGAAAAGGACTTTGTTATAGAGAACTCTCAGGTGAGGGAACTCCATCTACCAACGTGGGGAGACTCCTCGGCAACTCTGAAAATTGTCTAAAGCACTAAGAAGTTAAGTGACTTACCCAGGGTCACACAGTCACTATGTTAGTTGTGAGGCTTAAACCCACATCTTCCTGGCTTTTCATCCAGTAAGAACACACTACCTCGTGACTAACGGGAATAGAGAAGTCAGAAGGAGGGACAAGCCTTTGGGGGAAAAATAAGCTAGTGAAGGAGAGAACATTAAGAAGGGAGAAGTATTCTACAGTATTAAATGCTGCAAAGAAAGCAAGGAGGAGGAGAACTGAGAGGCATTAGACAGTTGCCCCAGTGAACAATTAGGAGCCCAAGGGAAT
The DNA here is from genome assembly GCF_016433145.1 of Gracilinanus agilis. Taxonomy (NCBI): domain Eukaryota; kingdom Metazoa; phylum Chordata; class Mammalia; order Didelphimorphia; family Didelphidae; genus Gracilinanus; species Gracilinanus agilis. The sequence continues at coordinate 651,848,577 of NC_058131.1, read as the reverse complement.
CTATTCAGTAAAAAAAAAAAAAAAAAAAGAGAGAGAGAAGTTGGCAAAACTGCATGGAGTTAAGGAATGTTGTTGTTGTTGTTGTTGTTGTTTAGTTGTGCTCAACTCTTCATGACCTCATTTGGGGTTTTCTTGGCAAACATTTCCTTCTCCGGTTTGTTTTATAGATGAGGAAATTGAGGCAAACAAGGTTAAGTCACTTGCCCAGCCACAGCTATTAAGTGTCTGAGGATGAATTTGAACTCAAGACTCAACTCATTGGAAGGATGAGTCTTCCTAATTCCAGTCCTGAGTCTCTATCCCCTGTGCAATCTAGCTACCCACATGTTAAGGAATAACACAATTCGTCTTAATTACCTATTATTGATTTAATTGTTTTTAAACATTTTATCATATAATGTACAATAATTTAATAACTAATTTAATTTAATAACTTTAACAATGAGCAGAGGCACTTAGGTGGCACAGTGGAGAGAATGTTAGACCTGGAATTAGGAAATCTGAGTTCAAATTCATCAAAACTTACTAGCTACCTGACCCTGGGCAAGTCGTTTAACCTTTGTCTGCCTCAGTTTCCTCCACTGTAAAATGACGATGGTTATTAACAGCACCTACTTCACAGGGTTGTTACAAGGATAAAATGAGTTAATATTTGTAAGGGGCCTTGTAACCCCTAAGGCACTATATAAAGGCTACCTATTATTAAAGAATGAATGGGTAGAATATTTCTAGTCATTTGGCAGCAAAGAAGATGAGAGGGAGACGAAGGTTATTTGAAGGGATGACCAGAATACAGGGAGGATGTTATTTTTTGTTTTAAGAATGAGAGAAACTGGACTGTGCTTGGCCTGTGGAGGGGGCTGGGAATCAAAGATTCCAAAGAGAAGAGGGAGGAAAGTCATCCATGGAGGAAGATACTGGAGGTGGCGAGAATGGATAAGAAGGAAAGGCACTCATGCTGGCCCAGAGCATCACTAGGATGCCTTATACATGAATGGACTGCCCGACAGCACAGATCCACAGTTCTGGCCCTGAAGAGTCTTTATTCCCATTGCACAACTATTCAGACAACTTCTTCCCTCCCCTGATTCTCACCACCACCGTCACCACCACCATGATCTTGGGACCCCATCAGTGAGGTCTCCTTCCTGCTCTGCCATTGTTTACAAGAACAGGACTAGCAGTGCTGGGAGCAGTGGCATTAGAAGCCCAAATGGCAGCTAGTCTACCCATGGCTGGAAATGTGTTTTCTTGGTACCGTCTTCTACCAAAAAGCCCTCTCTCAGGACCAACTATATCTTCAGCCTTGACTGGTCCACTCCCTACCCGACCCCCTCTAATGCCATAACCCTGCTGCCAAGCTCCATCTATCACCATTATGGGAGCCCATTATCCGAATAGAGATGACTGAAGCAATTACTGTAGCCCATTAGCTTCCCGAGTAATGATCAAGGCTAACTGAGTGAATCCTTCCAATATGGTCAGCTCTTCGGTCACTTGCCCAAGCAGGGAGGATTATTGGGCTCCTCGGACCCTTTGGCAGCTCAATAGAGACAGCAGAGACTACACACCCTCTGAGCAGAAGAGAAAGGGAGCTCTCGTTAACATCTCAGCCAGGTAATGAGACTTCTCTAGGGAGGAGACAGTGGCGTGCGAGCACCTTAAGACCCTGGTTCAGCAAAGAGTAGACTTGGGACTTGGGACAGAGGGTGAGAGAGAATCCCAGGCCAGGTCAAGGGGATGGATGCTGCTCACTCCAATGCTGCAGGAGTCAAGAGACCTAGTCTGGGAATCGGGATTCCTATCTCTGCTCCAGAGGGGATATAGTCCTGCCTTGGGAAAATCATTTAATTTCTCTAGACCTGAGTTTCCTCATCTGCAAAGAGGGAATAATGGCCATAGGGTTGTCATGAGGATTAAATATGGGAAAATGTTCAAAGAACCTTAAAAACATAAGGAACTGTTATTAGAGTAAAATTATAGTTATCCAGAACCAAAGAACATCAGCTATATTTTCAAACATCAAAAATATGTTTTTAACTCCGAATAGAATTTTTTTCTAATATAGTATTAACATTTCCAGGGGGCAGCTGGGTGGTTCATTGGATTGAAAGCCAGGCTCAGAGACAGTAGGTCTTTGGCTCAAATCTGGTCTCAGACACTACCTAGCTTTATGGTTCTGTAATTAGAATCTGTTACCCTAAAAACTACAATTCCCAGCACCCCACTCTCCTCACGTTATGTGCTGACGTAGGAAGGATAAAAATTTGGCGTAGCCCCGCCTCTCACTCTCGTCTTCCTATCTCGGCTTTGGTGGAGTGGGCTTTTTAAACAAGCAAGGAGAACTAAGTCATGTGGTCTTGATTTTGTTAAATAATTAGGGTTTTTTGACTTCTATTTCCTTTTTATTCCTTCTACTTCAAGTGATTATTAATACCTTTATAAAATTAATACTTGGAGTTGCTGGACATTAAATCTTACGTGATCCTGGACAAGTCATTACTCGACACTGCCTAGCCCTTGCCACTCTTCTATCTTAGAACCAATACACAGTATTAATTCTAAGATGGAAAGTAAGAGTTTAAAAAAAGGAAAGAAAATAAACTACTTTGGGATCAGGATGTCAAGAAAGTCATTAGAGATCATCTGAAATTTTTAGAAGTAACTTTCAGGGGGCAGCTAGTTGGCTCAGTGGATAGAGAGCCAAGCCTAGAGGTGAGAAGTCCTGGGTTCAAATCTGACCTCAGACACTTCCTAGCATTGTGACCCTGGGCAAGTCACTTACCACTGTTCTGCCTTAGAACCAATGCATAGTATTGATTCTAAGATGGAAGGTGAGGACATTCAAAAAATGTAAAACAAAAAACTTTCCCTGCCTTCTTAAGCAGAGTATGCTAAACATAAATGAATCTTTTCTTGATGTCTCAAGGTCATGATTAAAATTGAGCTATATAATTCAGGAATGACCTTAAAGGCTACTGAGACATTTGTGGCTGTTGAACCCTATGATGGAAGGGCTTTTTATCATTTTCTTATCCTCAAGGGTCACTTATCCCTGCTGTCAGTGTACCTAGAGCATCCCTTTTACCCCTTCTAATTTGCTACTCCCAATTTGCTATGGGCTGGAAAGTTAGATCATTTAATTTATTGGAAGAGTTAGCAAAGTAAGAGATTATTAACTGAATGGGCACTGTTACATTGAAACTCTGGGAGCAGAGAGTCTCACCCTTGATTGACAGGTGAGAACTGTTGGATCTTAGAATGTTCCCAGGGGCCGTGAGGACAGGGGAGAAAGCAGTTGGCCCAGGGGGGTATAAATACTCTGGCAGCCCTGACTTTTGGTTCCTTTCCTTCCCTTGGTCTTGAGATCTGTGGATCCTGGTCTTTTGGGGATTGGTGACTTGCTGGGCTCAACCTTGCAAGATCCACCTGTCTTATACCTGACTAGCATTGTCAACCTGTACCCAGACCATCACTCTTCTGATTCTACTGCCCCTAGATATTAGGAAATCAAATCATCTGTAGTTATCTAGGTTTCCCAGGGCCCAGGAGGGATCCGGGAAGTGGGCAGGAGAAGAAGAAGTGGTGGAAAGGGGTAGATACTTGAAGGCTGTTTAGGCATAACATCTAGCAGAAAGAAGAAGCTGAAAGACCTCAAGCAGCAGTTTGCTTACTCTGATTTGGCTTTGGCCAGGCTGAGCCAGAGGAGCTAACTAACAGCATCGATTACCTGCCTACAGCACTGAGGGTTTATTACTATCAAATTAGTTAGGGTTTCCCAATTCCTCTGTCCATTTCCCAATACCCCATCTTTGCTAATTGTAGATAAAGCCTTTCAAGTACCTTCCTGGAGTGGTTATTTCATAGCTTCTCTGGGAAGGAAGATACGCAGTCAGATAAACCGTTACCAAAGCTGATAGAGCCCAACATCCATTATCAATCAACCCCAGGTGGGACCTGAAGGGATATCATCCATTGACCTGAAGGATCCTGCCTGGGCACTGTTATAAAAGGAGGGAGGTGTCACATCATCTAGCTAGGGGCAAGCCTCAGTTGATCTTGCCCTAGCCACCTATCTGGACTCCACTGCTGTCACACAATTACCAGTGGTAGTATCCAGTTAGTTCACCCTCCCCCTCTATCAGTCTTCTCTTTATTTTTATAACAGCACTGAAGTGGGCTCAAGGGATTCTAAGAATAAAGCATGTGAAGCTCTAGTAGTCAAGGACCCTTCATTTTGGCCCCTCAGGGTCATCTCTGATCTCATTCTGATTCTTAGAAATGTTCTGGATAGGTGAGGCATTACTAGATTAGATTAGATTTGGCTAACATGAACTCGGATCAGCTGTTTCACTACTTCCAGTTTTCAGGGTATTGGAGGAAGAGGGGAGATGCCCACATTAGCCCTCTCCCCCAAGGACAGCTCACCTGAACGTGCCCCTCTCCACATCCTGCCCACTCAGACGCACATGGATCCCTTCCTTCAGGAGGGAGCCGAAGGTCATGTATTCCGCCAGAGCCCAGTCCACTATCCGATTCTTGACCATCTCCACTCGACTTTTCAGGATACGAGAGAGGCCTAGAGGAGGGAGAGAAGGCAAGCCAGAGAGACCAAGGCTGGTTTCTCAAGCCCAAAGCTTCCCAAAGGCAGACTCAGCTTTGAGGCAAGCCCAGGGTGCTGGGAAATGCCAGCCTGGCCGACTGGACCAAGGCTGGACTCGTCTCCCAACTTCACAAACACAGGGCTGTTGGAGGTCATTAGCCCTAGGCACAGATGGACTCTGGGGTCTAAACCGTGACCTCACGTTTGGGGAAAGAGGAGGAAGGGGCTCTAATCTGCCTATTTCTCAGTGGGGAAAAAAAATACTGACTTTGGAGCCAGAGGATTTGGGTTCAAATCCCACCTCTGAGACTTATTATGTGTCCTTAGAGCAACTGACAACCTCCCTGAGCTTGTTTTCTCATCTGTAAAATGGAAGTGCTGGACTTGATGGCTTCTGAAGTCCTTTATAGCTCAAGATCTTGGATCCTATGAATGTTTCCCACGTTTGCACCCACTTATCTCTCTGATATCTTTCTCTGTACCTTGTATCCTGTCTGTCTTTCCCTGTCCATCTCTCTGCCATGTTACCTCTCATTTGTTGTATGTATTACACATATCTAAAAATAAAAGAGGGAACAGAAATCCCAAATGACAGTGGAGATAAAGGACTAGGGGCAGCTGGATGGCACAATGGATAGAGCATGAGGCTGGAGCCAGGGGGACCTGAGTTCAAATATGACTTTAGACACTAGCTGTATGATCCTGGGCAAGTCACTTAATTCCTTTTGCCTAGCCCTTGCCCTTTGTCTTAAAGTTGTTACTAGGGCAGAAAATATGGGTTTAAGAAAAAGGAAAAGAAAATAAAGGACTACAAAGGAAATGGGATGGAATAGGATTGGCTCTACAATTTCACTGGTCCCAAGAAGGTCCTGGGTGAGGAACTTCCTTCTACCAAGGTAGATCTGTTATGTTTCAAGCAGTTCAATTTCCTTCAATAGTACATTTTGTTTACTGTGGATCTGGCCATGCATTCATTTCATGTTGCTCTAAGTCAGTTGGTGTATCATGGTGTTCTTCATGTAGTTAACCAAATGTAAGTATCATATATTTCTATCATTTGTTTGAAAAATTGGGGAACCGTTATCAGCCAAAAGATAGCACAAGCCTGCCAAATCCCATAGAGCACCCCAGTGTGACAATAGCCCTGTTGATGAAGCTGGTCATACTGATCACTTCCCACTCAGGTTCTGAAATAAAAATCCTAGGCTGGCTGGCCAAAACTGTTATGTTGATCTTAACAGAGATATTTGGGGAAGCTGAAGAGATGGCCTGAAACTAGAAACCTGCAGGACTCACTGCCCCACCCCCCCCCACACCACACAGGCTTGAGTGAGTAGGGAGGGGTAGGTACTCCTTACTCTCACCCCTCCCACCCAGCAGTTGGAAATCAGTTGGAAATGGAGGCAGGACTGATGTCCTCTGGCAAGGCTCAGCAAGACAAATCTCTAAGGATGTTCACTTTCTCAAATTATATTCCCCATAGGTTGGACTGAGGGACAATAGTAGAAGCTTGATGTCTTGTTGTTATCAGGGACAGAGGAATCTAACTTGTATGGGCTGGACAGCTGAAGGAAAACTTAGCTGAAGTTGGATGTAAGTATCCCCAGAATAATAAACAGGCACTGCTCCCAAAAGATAAAAGTTTTTACTGATAAAAGAGGAAGGGAAGGCAGGGAAGGGGTTTCAAGGATTTGGATAAGATCTGGGAAGCCCTCAACTGTTAGGTAGAAACCGCCCCTCCCCCCCAGGAGGGAGTGGCAGACTTTTAACTAGCTTGCCCTCAAGCCTGTAATTATCACTTCTAATATCTAAAATAACTAAATAACAATTGTGCTTTTGCTAGAAAGGTCTAGTTCAGCTAAACAAGCAAACCACTGAGCAGAACCAAAATGGTTCTTGCCCCAGATGGCCTCCAAAACAATCCCAAAATCAGGAACAGCAAGCAGAGTGACCTACTCACTTCAGCCCCCAGGAATCAACTGTTTAACTCCTTTCAAACTGTCCCCTCACCCAGAGTTCTCTCTTGGTGAGGCTTGACCCTGTATCTTGCAGGAATTCCACCCTGCCATTTTCCATGTTACAAATCAGCAACCTTTCTGTAATTTACAGTCTAATCAAGCTGCATAGAGGCACTAAGAAGTTGTAACTTTTCCAAGGTCACCAAGTTTAGAAAAGAATCAAGGGTCTTTCTGACCCCAAAGCCATCACTCTGTCTATTACAACCAGGCATGGCAAATGAAAATAGAAGTGACTGGTTTTAGACTAACGTATAAAAAAAAAAAAACCCAACCCAAAAACTGAAGGCATGTTGTTCAGTCATGACTGACTCTTCATGACCCCATTTGGAGTTTTCTTGGCAAAGGATTTTCTTCTCCAATTCACTTTACAGATGAGGAAACTGAGGCAAATAGGGTTAAGTGATCTACCAAGGGTCACACCGCTAGTGAGTGTCTGGGCCCAGATTTAAATTTGGGAAGATGACTCCAGGCCTGGCTCTCTAGCCACTGTGTCACCTAGCTGCCTCTGAGAACAAGAAGGGACTAAATAGTCTAGATGTGGAGCTCCATGTGACTGCATTTCCTCAAGGACGTTGGAGGCACTTTGGCCAGTCTCTGACAGTAGGGACTCAGGCAGAGAGATTAGTTCTCAAAGCCATGACTCTTCCTCTCACCATCCTTAAGCAGTAAGGAGAATTCTCCATTGGCTTTCTATGTTATTAAAGCTTTTCTCTTTTTCCAACCTGTGTGGCTGATTCCAACATGGGCACCTAATGCATCCTGCCCTATCTCTACAACCAGGAACCAGGGTTCTTCAGGAGGTGCCAAGGCAGCTGTTAATCCTCCTTAAATTAATTCATTGGATTAGTTTCATTGGAAAATGTAATTGGAGTGTCAGAGCCGATCCAAAGCCAACCTCACAAAATATACCAGGCTCTTCCCATTAATAACACATCCAATAAGCTGATGCCAGCAACAATTAATAAGCCCATTACCAAGAGTCATTACAGCCCTTAAGGGACCTGAAGAGTATTTCTAAAGGGGCTGAGAGATGGACTCAATGTGCTTTTCACACATGTCTCAAGTTCAGCCAAAACCACTGTAAAATGGCCCCCAGGAAGAGGGAGAGGACTCCTAGGCCAAGAAAACAAGGAGAGCCAAGACGAATTCTGTTCAGCTTAAGGATGCATGGTAGATTCTCCTAAAACCTTGGCTTCCATTCCCCAATTGATAAATGGGCAAAGGATATGAATAGGTAGTTTTCAGATAAAGAAGCCAAAACTATCAATAAGCACATGAGAAAGTGTTCTAAATCTCTTATAATCAGAGAAATGCAAATCAAAACAACTCTGAGGTACCACCTCACACCTAGCAGATTGGCCAATATGACAGCAAAGGAAAGTAATAAATGTTGGAGGGATTGTGGCAAAGTAAGGACATTAATGTACTGCTGGTGGAATTGTAAATTGATCCAACCTTTCTGGAAGGCAATTTGGAACTATGCGCAAAGGGCTTTGAAAGACTGCTTGCCCTTTGATCCAGCCATATCACTGCTGGTTTGTACCCCAAAGAGATAATAGGGGAAAATACATGTATAAAAATATTTATAGCCACACTCTTTGTGGTGGCAAAAAACTGGAAAATAAGTGGATGTTCAATGATTAGGAAATGGCTGAACTGTGGTATCTGATGGTGATGGACTATTATTGTGCTGAAAGGAATGATGAACTGGAGGAATTCCATGTGAACTAGAAAGACCTCCAGGAAGTGATGCAGAGAGAAAGGAGCAGAACCAGGAGAACATTGTACACAGAGACTAATACACTATGGCACAGTCGAACATAATGGACTCCTCTACCAGCAGCAATGATCCAGGACAATTCTGAGGGACTTATGAGAAAGAACACTATCCACATTCAGAGGAAGAACTGTGGGAGTAGAAACACAGAAGAAAAACATATGATTGATCACATGGTTCAGTGGGGATATGATTGGGGATGATGGCTTCAAATGATCACTCTATTGCAAGAGTAATAATATGGAAATAGGTTTTGATCAATGATACATGTAAAAGCCAGTGGAATAGCTTTTTGGTTCCAGGAGGGGGAGGGAAAGAACATGAACCATGGAACTATGGGAAAATATTCTAATGTAATTAATTAATTAAATGAAATTTTAAAAAACCCTACCTTGGCTTCACAAGTCCACTTCTTTCTGGACTTTGTACTATCCTCCTGGCCAAGAATGTCATCCATCTCTCTGTGTCCTCATTCCCATCCAGACTCCAAAGCCTAACTCAAGTCCCACATCTTGCTTAAAGCTTCCTCTCCCTCCCCTCACTCCTGCTCCTATCATCTGTACTACTTCCTTGGTACTGGTGTGGCGACTGCCTGCTACATAAGGTATTATATAAATATTAATACATTATCTGATTTTTTTCTCCTTTGCTTAAGGGAATAAACTCCACTTGGGATCCAGCCTTGAGCAGTGAGTAGAGGGGCTCTCTGTGACAAGCTTAAGTAAGCACCAATCTTGTCTATATGTTATGTGATCCTAGGAGGCCTCTCATTGATTAGTGGAGGTCACTGGACTGGCTGACATCCTCCTCTTCCAGCCCTTCAACATACTCTGGATCTGGAAGAACCACACACTAGCTCATCATGGCCCCAGGAGCCCAGCTCACCTCCGTGAATTTTGAAATCCTTGACTGGTACTGAGCTGGCCACATTGCCAATGTGCACAAGAATATCCTCAGGGACGCCTGTGGTAGGGTATGTCATGCTCTTGGGTTCTCCATCCACATTGAAAAAGCCTGAAAAAGGCAAATCCAGTCTACTAGAAATGATCTGGAGAAGGCAGGGAAGAAAGAGGAGAAAACCTATTTGGGCAATAAAATGCCTAGAAATTTAGTTTTGTGTTATTTAGAATTTCTGGGGTTCTATTTAGAAGTATTAAGCCTTAAGATATGTAGATATATGACAAACTTCCTGTGGACATGTGGGGGACTTTGAAACTATATTTTCCATGGTCCAACAGGTTTCCTGTTTTGGATGACGTCTTCAAGGTATAGCCCGGCTTTAAGTATTGGGAAGGTAGTTTTGACTTCCTCTTTGCTACCTGAGTATGAGCTCTCCTCTTTTGGTATGAGGCAGCCAGGTGGAGGGAAGAAAATGCTGGGAGGTTTGAAATAGCTTTTATCAGGCGCGGGGTCATATATATTTTACCAACATGGCCGTGGTAATTAAAATATTACTTTTCCTCATAATATCAGCCTTCATCATTTTTAATCGTTATAGTTTCCACCAGAGGCTGGTGGAGTTTGACTTCCACAAGTTATGAAATGAGTAAGGGTCTGAGATTGGATTTGAACTCTGACTCCAGGTCTACTTTGTGTGGCATGAAACCTAGATGGCTCTAAAACAGCCCAAAGATTAGGGACAGCACCACCACTACAGCCACTCTGAAACCATCTTCACCCTTCTACAATCTTACCAGGCCATGGGGAATCCAGCCAGTGTCTAATATGCAGAATCTTCTCATCTTTGGACCTAGTATAAGCTTCTTCACAAATTCTATCATATTTGTCGATTTCTTCCTATAGTGATGATAAATATGCTCAGCAACAACAAAAGAAAATTCCTACCCCCTTCCCACAAAAACCACCAATTCCCAAGAAACCTTCATCCCTGTCTCCGTGCAACCTCCTCCTAGCTGCACCCCAGGGCTGCCAAGAGTCCCAGGAGTGTGTAGGACAGAAAGCAAAACAATGTATGAGTGAGTAAACTTCTGAGGGCCATGTAGGGCCCCATCCCACCTGAACAGTTCTTGCCTTTTTCTCCAGCTTAGAGAATGTTCACTCTCTAGGCTTTATCTAATTTGTCATCCCCAACCCCTTGTGAAATGGGAAAAGCAAGGAAAAGAATCTACATCTTATGAGTCTTGCCCAAGGTCACACAATGAGCTTGGAATTTGAGGTCAGGCCTGATTCCTGGTCCCCTGGAACAATTTAATTTCACAAACATTTATTAAGCACCTACCATGTCACACATGCTAAAGAAAAAGCTCTTTTGACTATAAAACTGTGTGTGCCCTTTTATCCAGTAATGCCACTACAGGGTCTGTATCTCAAAGATATAATAAAAAAGAGGAAAGGATCTACTTGTTCAAAAATATTTCTGGTTGCTCCTTAGTGGCAAAGAATTGGAAATCGAGGGGATGTCCATCAATTGGGGAATGGCTGAACAAATTGTGGTACATGTTGGTGATGGAATACTATTGTGCTTTAAGAAATGATAAGCAAGAAGATTTCAGGAAAAGCTGGAAAGATCTTCAGGAACTGATTGGTGCAGAGTGAAATAAGCAGAACTGGGAGAACGCTGGACACAATAACAGCAATATTAGATGATGATCAACTGTGAAAACTTGGCTACTCTCAGCAGTGCAACACTCTAGGACAATCCTTAAGGACTTAAGGGAATACTATCTACACCCAGAGAAAGAACTGTTGGAATCATCTGTCACATCAGTGTATCTTTTACTTTGGGGGTTTGTTTACGTATGAGTCTGCTCTTACAACAATGACCAGTGTGGAAATGTGTTTTGCATGACAATAAAAAATGAAAAAAAAAAAAAGCCCTTTCCCTCAAGGAAGGGGATGCCATGTTTACAGATAAATCAATGCAAAGGGGTTAGAGATTGGATCTGGGATTTTGTTTGTAATTAAGGAATTCCCAAGTAAGGAAATTCCCTCTCCCAATGCAGATCACCAACTTCTCTGCAACTCAAAGTCTTACAGAATTCAGAGGTATAGTCACAGATCCAGGGGACTTTTTCTACCAGTCATCTCTCACCCTCTGGACCCCTCCAACACTAGAATCTCCCCACCCTTCCAAGCCCACCTCAAACTCCTGCAGGGTGACAGTGCCCTCAGCAATCAGCTTGTCTGCATACTTCTTCAAAACTGGCATCTGCTTGTGAATCTGCTTGTACATGAGAGGCTGTGTGAACATGGGCTCATCCATCTCATTGTGCCCACGCCGGCGATAACACACCTGCAGGGAGGTCCAGGAAGGGAAATCTCACACCCTGTTCACCAGCCAGACCATGAGACCCATTTAGAGAGGCAAACATGATCCCTGGGCCCCATTCCATGCAGGGATACCCATTAAAATGGTTAATATTATATATTTAGATAAAATCTTATATGTTTTTTTCGCCCAATTGTTTTCAGTCATATCCAGCCAGCTCTTTGTAACCCCATTTGGAGTTTTCTTAACAGAGATACTGAAGCACTTGGCCATTTCCATCTCCAGTTCATTTTATAGATGAGGAAACTGAGACAAACAATTAAGTGAATTGCCCAGGGTCACACAGCTAGTAAGTGTCTGAGGCCAGATTCGAACTCAGAAAGATCAGTCTTCCTAACTCCAGGGCTTGCTCTCTCTCTCCTCTCCTCTCCTCTCCTCTCTCCTTCTCCTTCTCCTTCTTCTTCTCTCTCTTTCTGTTTGTCTCTGTCTCTATCTCTCTTCTCCCTCTTTCTGTTTGTCTCTCTTGATATAGATATAGATATAGACATACACATATAGACATATACATATATATTAAATATACAAATATACTTGATTTAGAGTTCACAGGGAATAAGAAGAATCAGACAAGCTCTGCTTTTGGGGAAGAATGAGAGTATAATAACCCCCTGCTTCTTTTTATCCCTACTTTTCTTCAAAACGTCCAAGAAGTACCTTCTCTCCAAGGAATGTCCTGGTCCCTCACCTCTTTCCCAAGTTGTAAGGAGAACTGGCTACATGGCCCAGTCGACAGAGCCCTAGCCTTGGAGAAAGGAAGATCTGAGTCCAAATTCTGCCTCAGATACTTACTAGCTATGAAATCTTAGATAAATCAATTTTCTCTGCTTTACTTTCCTCATGAAACAGCCTTGGATTTGCTGGCCTCTAAGGTCCCTCCCAACTCTAAATCTATGATCCTATGCTCTTTTCACTTTATATTACTGTCTCTCTGTATCCTCATCCAGTGAGGACTTCCTCGACCTCGACTCCACCAAACATCCAACATTCCCTCCCTCTCCTTTTCTCCCTCTCTTCCTCTCCCTCCTCCTCCTCCTCCTCCTCCCTTCTTTCCTTCCTCCCATCTGACATTCACCAGGTCTACGACAACATCCTTGTTGAAGGTGTTTCTCCACTCAGCTGCCACACTGCAGACATATATCACAGCTTCAGGGTCATCTGCATTGACGTGGAAGATGGGTGCATTGACCACCCTGGCTACATCTGTGGGGTAGTGGGAGGAGCGGGCCATTCGGGGATCTGTAGTGAAACCGATCTGAAGAGACAGGAGACAATAATGAAGTGTCCTTTCTGAGAGGTTTTTCAGAGAACCAAGCACCTGCACATAAGACAGGCTAGGTCAAGTGTTGCTAGAAGGGAAGCCTATAGATTGGCTATATCTGATAGACTGAATGGAGCTGTTGGGTATTCCATAGCCAACTGTTAGACCCAGTGAGCTGACTGTGCTCAGTAAACTAACTATAACTAGACAGCATGCCTGTACTGGACAGAAAGACTATCCTAACTGGCTGTACCCAGTGCGAATTGGGGAACCATAGGATGTTTAAGCTAATATAGAGCTAAGTCATCTAGTCCAATACTTTCTTTTTGTAGGTAGGGAAACTGAGGTTCATCAGCTAGCTAGTTAATGAGACAGCTAAAACTCAAACCAATGTCTTGACTTCTAGTTCAGTTTCCTTTCCACTATACATTATAAGTGTCTATAAGTCATGGGCAGATTATGCCTAAGAAATCAATTCCACTTGGTTGGTCAGCTATATGTAATGAAATAGACCATCCTCAGATACTAGCTGGGTCAACCATAAATTTCATTTCATTTTTCAACTGTAAATCTAAAATAGTAGAGACTGGAAACACAATCACCCACATGGCAAACAGGAAAAAAATTAGAGCTTAAGACTACCAATCCTTTACCAATTTCCCACAAGACATTCTTTAAGACTCCCTTAACTTGTTCTGCACATCTATTTCCCCATTAGCAAAATTATGGAGAGGGCCCAGCTAGATTCTCAAGGATGTGACTCTGGGTAAATGAAAAACTCTGCCACGGTGATGGCAAAGCTGATCAGCTCTGGGATGGTCTGGGTTGTTTACCCCAACCCCTACCTCACCTCACCTGGTTGTTGACCACGATATGGACAGTGCCATTAGTGGTATAGGACGGTAGGTCACTGAGGTGGAAAGTCTCGTATACAACACCCTGCCCCGCAAAGGCTGCATCTCCATGGACCAAGATGGACATGACCTTAATGGGACAGAAATTTTTGCTAGATAGATGTGACCGAATATCCTTCCAGTTTCTGAAGTCCAGTTCTAACCCCTCTAGGTCTCATACACTTATCCTGTTTGACGGCTGTTTGAGCTACACGCATTTCTTGTGATTTAGTGTATATCTTAAGCATCTATCTCCATCAGATTGGGGAAGAGGTTGTGGGGATAAGAGGGTTTCCAGAGGTTTGAAGTTCCACCTTCCCCAACAAAACTCCATTTGGTTCTTACTTACTTTCCCTTGCCCCTATTTCCTGTACCCTTCCATAAGCCAGGACACATGGCTTCATTAACCTCTGCTCCCCAAACCCTTTACCTTCTTGCCCTCTGTATCTCCTCGATAGAATTGTTCAGCTTTTGTCTTCCCCTGTACCACAGGGTCCACAGCTTCCAGATGGGAAGGGTTGGCCACCAAAGACAGGGTAATGTTCCTGTTTGTAGCTCGGTTGATTCTCTCATGGTACATGCCCAAGTGATACTTGACATCCCCAGAACCCTAGAAACCAAAGTGTCTAGCAGTGAGCCTACTCTGTTCCTGCCCAAGCAAGATAAGTTAACAGGATCCCATCCTAAAGACAAAGCTATGTGATGAAATACTTTTGAACTCCAAATCTCAGCATCCCCACTGGGCACACCATTTCTTGTTATAATGCTTTTTCCAGCATAAACATGATATTCTGCCACTCACTTTCCCAGACAGACTAAAACTAGAATATCAAAGAAGTGGCTACCACTCCTGCATCAAAAAATAATGGGAAATTTTGTGAAACCCTGCCTTTACCTGTTGGAGATATCTGTCTTAGGTCCCTAAGGCAGGTCTCCTTGGGCTAAGTTTGTTCATGATGCCCAGAGAGCACTGATCTTGGTGACAAGGACCACAAGGGGAACAGTCCAAATCAGGTTCCCACTAATTTATCAAGCAGACTTGTTTCAATGTTTCCCAAACTTTGGGGTTGGGGAAGTAGCCCCTAGGCTAAGACTACTACCCCCAACCAATCTTCCCCAAATCATGCCCACCCTCCACCACCAGAGGAAAGTCTGGGAAAAGAACTGGGGAACAAAGTATCTATTTCTCCCTTGCCTCGTACCATTATCATTAACCAACCTCATCTGCTGCCTCCAACTTGGGGTCAAACTGACAGAAAATCTGCTCCAGCTCTTTGCGAATCACATTGGCCAATACATTGAGCCGGCCCCTGGGGACAGAAGATTCTATTGTGAAAAACACCTAGAGGTTTGATGCCACAAAAGGGAAATCAGTTCAAGAGGAAAGGTAGACTCTAAAAACAAAATCCCAACGTGATAATAAATAGCGTGATGTAAACAACCCTGGATTTCTAAATCAGAAGACCTAGATCAGCAATGACGAACCTTTTCCGAGTTTGAGTGCCCAGAGGCAAATTCAAGCTGTTTGTGAGCCCCCTGCATTACCCAAGAGAGCTGAGGGAGGAAGTGCTTGCTTTGGGTAGCTGGACAGATGGGTAGGACATGTCCTCAGGCACTGTGAAGAGGGGAAACTGAACAGCTCCCCAAGTACGGGCTCTGCACACGTGCCACGTCTTCAACAATGCTGAACTAGATTCAAATCCTGAATCTGCCACTTCTGTGTTGTCTTAGGCAAGTCACTTTATTTTGCAACCCTGGTTTCCTCATCCTGAAAATGAGGACATTGGACTAGATCAAAGATTCTTAAACCTTTTCTGTGTCATGGAGCTCCTTTGACAGCTAGATGGTACAATCAAGTAACTTTTATTAAGTGCCAACTATGTGCCAGGCAGTGGCATAGCACCTACATTGTACCAAGATCAGTGAATAAAGTGCTAGACTTGGAGTCAGGAAGATAAGTTCAAATTCTGCCTTATACTCCTACTGGCTGTATAACCTTGGGCAAGTCTTCATTTAGCCTCAGTTTTCTCATTTGTAAAATGGGGATAAAAACAACCCCTATCTCACAGGGCTATTTTGAGGATTAAACGAGCTAACATATAAAGCACTTTGAAACCTTAAAGTGTTATCTCAAGGTAACAAGCATTAATTAGGAACCTACTATGTGCTAGGCACTGTGCTAAACACTGGGAATTCAAAGAACAACAAGTTCCCCTCCTCCCCCCCAAAAAACACCTATGGTCTCTGCCCTTAAGAAGTCATAATCTAATGGAGAACACCCTAGTACTAGTTATAACTGTGGTATTCTGATGAAGCCTATGGATGCTGCTCAGAAGAATGCTTGTTACCTATATGATAGAAGAAAATACTAAATTTCTGTTACGGGTTAGTGAAAACAGGCATGACTTTTCTTCCCATCTGAAATCTACCCACAGAAGCCTTGAGGGTCTGTGGACCCCAGGTAAAGAACCCCTGGACTAGATGATCTGTAAGGCCCCTGTTCAGTTCTAACTCTACAAATCTATAAAGAAGTGAGTGGGGACATGTCAAGGAATACTAACAGAGGGACAGCTAGGTGAACTGGTGGATTGAGAGCCAGGCCTGGAGATGGAAGATCCTGAGTTTAAATCTGGCCTCAAACACTTCCTAGCTGTGTGACCCTGGGCAAGTCATTTAACTCCCATTGCCTATCTCTTACCTCTCTTCTGCCTTGTAACTAATACTTAGTATAGATTCTAAGACAGAAGGAAAGGGTTTAAAAAACACACAAAAAAAATGATTGTTTTTTTATGTTTAGCTTTCACATACCACCAGTTCCCAGCAATGTGCATCATATGTGGTAGGTGCTGGGTAAAGTCTCAGATGATTGACTGCATGATTTTGAAAGGATTCTTAAAGTCAGAAGCAAGGACATGTAAACAAAGAATGAATATTTTATATTATCTTTCTGAGTGGCATATTTCTGTAAAAACAGGGTCAGGAAGGTTAAAGGCCAGAATGAGCTTTTGAAAGATGCTAAGGGAAGTAAATAAAAAGAACATTTTTTTTCCCACTATTTTCTTGCTAGAAAAACAAGGAAGAAGGGTGGGAGATACTGGGGTAAATGAAATAATGATGACTAATGATGGGAAGAAAGTCTAACTATCCAATTCCCAATTCTGTGTTTAAGGATAATGAACAGAAAAAGAAAAAAGAAAAAGGATTAAAAAATTGAAATTAAAAGGTTTTTAAAAATTGAAATTAACATCAAGTGATAACACTTGTATAACCCAGTGGAATTGCTTGTTGGCTCCAGAAGGGGGAGGGAAGAGGGGAAGGAAAGAATATGAATCATGGAAACATGGAAAAATATTTTTAAAAAAATAAAAAATTTAAATGGATAAAAAATGAAATTAAAAGAGTTAAAAACTGAAATTAAAAAGTTAAAAATTAAAATATTTAAAAATCAAAATTAAAATGTTAAAAATTAAAACCTATAATAAATGAAGACATAATAATAAAATATCTGCCTATTTTCAAAATACATTCAGGTCCTCTACCCCTGATAAATTATACTGAAGGGAATGGGGAAAAAAAGAAAAACTTCTGTATGCAATAACTGACCTAGCCTTAGTGAGTATTTAAGGAACCATGGAGAAAAAAAATATTCCAGGGCTTAAGGATAAAGCTTAGCCCTTCCTTTTTTTTTTAAAGCCTTACCTTGGTGGAGTCAAGATGGTGGTTTAGTAGCAGCAAATGCTGAAACTTCTCTGACTATCCTTCCATACCAATTTTTAAAAATTGTTTAAAAAAGACAGGAATCAAACTCCAATGGCAAGAACACAACTTGAAAGGTAGGCAGAGAGAATTGATTTTCACAGGATAAGGAGGGACTGGAAGCAAGAGTGCACACAGAGGAGTGCTGACCTTCCCCACCTACTGCTCTAAATTCTATAATAGGGTATAGGCTAACTTCAGGATTCTGGGACAGGGGCTACACCAGAAAAAGAGCACCTCAGACCCACCCCTTGAAGTCCCAGACCCTGGCACCAGCCCCAAGTGAGGACCAGAGGTCCATCTGGCTGCATTGAAGACTTAACTCCAGGGAAAATTAGCTCACTCTGCCTAATCCTGCAAACCAGCAGAGGAGAGAGAATCAGCAAGCAGCTTGCAGAATTTCCAGTCCACAGACAAAAAACTAAAAAGGCTAGGAAAATGAGTAAGCAACAGAAAAAAAACCATGTAACTCTTGAAGACTTCTGCAGGGAAAAAGAGCAAAGAGCAAAACTAGCAGAGGATAAAGAGGTCCAAGCAACTACTAGCAAAACTTAAAAAAAAAAAAAATGGAAATTGGTCTCACACTCTGGAAGAACTCAAAAAGGAATTCAAAAATCAAATAAGATAGGTGGAAGAAAAATGGGGAAAAGAAAATAACAGTTTAAACCCTTACCTTAAGTCTTAGAACCAATAATGTGTATTGGTTACAAGGAGAAGACTGATAAAGGCGAGGCAATGGGAGTTAAGTGACTTACCCAGGGTCACATACTAGGCAGAGTCTGAGGTCATATGAACCCAGGACCCTCTGTTGCTAAGCCTGTTCTCAATCCACTGAGATACCTAGCAGTCTCTCTCCCCATCCAACTTTGTTTTTAAAGAGGGCAAATTTTACAAACTGATACATTTGGCAATGATTCCTGGCTAAAATTTTAAATAGATTATTAAAAGAATGGTTTATAAGCACTTAGGGAAAGAATCACTATAAGTCAGTGAGGGATTATTAAGGACAAATGATGTTATACTAAAGTTACCTGTGTAATTTTATAAAATTATTAAGTAGTTCAGATGTTACCCCATTTGGGGTTTTCTTGGCAAAGATACTGGAGTGGTTTGCCATTTCCTTTTCCTGATCCTTTTCGCAGATGAGGAAACTGAGGCAAATAAAGTTCTCTGAGGCCATATTTGAACTCAGGAACATGAGACTTCATGACTCCAGGCCTGGCACTCTATACAATGTGCCACCAGGCTACCTCCAAAAATGGATGGCTAATCTTGATGGCAAATCAAAAAATGCCACAAACACACACTCCCTTTTCAGCAAAGCATATGCTAAAGTCGCTTGTAATATTCTCACGGACAAGATGGGAAAGTGTATCCTAGAAGATAATAAATATAAGTTGAAAGGTTTCTGAATTGGCTGAATGATAGATCATAAAGATGCTCATTAATGAATCAGTCTCCACCTGGAGAGATTGGATGGTAGAACACTGAGATGCTCTGTCTATTAAATTTGCTGATGCCATGATGCTGAGAGGGAGAACTAATACAGTAAGTGATGGATGGGATAAGTACTAGACTGGGTTTGAGCTCACAAAGATGAGTCCTGACTCCAGGCCAAATACTCTATCCACTGAACCATGTAGCTGTTCCCTAGTTTGTGATGGGGAAAACTAGGAATGTTTATCATTTGAAGAAGGGAAATTTAGGAGAGGCGAAGATCTTCAAATATTTGAACCACTGTCATGGGAAAGTGATCGAACTTTTATGAATGATTCTAGAAGGAAAATTAGGTGGAAATTATAGCGGCATATTTTGGCCCAGTATAAGGATCAAAGAAATAGATATTGAGAGTTTGGACCTTAGTTTTATCTAGTCCAAACCCTCATTCTAAAGATGAGGAAACCTCGCAAAGTTAAGTAACTTGCTCCAGGTCACACAGCAGCGTATATAACAGAGGCAGAACATGAACCCAGGCCTTCTTGGCTTCAAGGCTGGCTCTCTCTCCATTATTCCCTTCTGTCTATCACATATCTACTAATGAGCAGGGTCTGAATTTGAACCAGTGTAGCATTTTGAATTTTGAATCCCAGTGCAGCATTCTTTCTACTATAAGACAAATTTCTTAACAACTGGAAACAAAATGGGATCCTTGTGAGATAGCAAGTTCTCCATTAGTAAAATAAGCTTTATCACAAATTCTCCATCATTGGAGGTTTTTAGGAAGAGAAATCATCTGACCATTTGTTGGAGATGTTGTTGAAAGTATTCAAGTGATGGGTAAGAGTAAGGCTAGAAGATTCTGAAGTCCCTTCCAACTCTGAGAGTCTTAACATCTTCTTTGTGTATGGCACCAGTCAATGGAGATTGATAAGTAAATGGAAAGACAGAAGACAAATGGATGGATGGATAGATGAAGGAGAGGAAAGAGCCGCTAGAGTAAAGTACTAAAAATATGAGTATAACAAGAATATTCGATTTATTCTCACCAATCTCTGTATCTTTGTATTTTCCCTGACAGTAAGCTAAAATATTGTCTTTTCTTTACCAGAAGCTCCAGATGTCAGGTGGGCATGACCCAGGCTGTAGTGAAGGAAATTCTGTAAATCCAATACAGCTCTGAGCTAGTATTATATTTTTTGAAACTATTTGCATGACTAAGCTCATTCTTTATTCCAGAATAGGTTAAGGATCTGCCCAAAGACATAGCCACATAGAAAGGTTAAAGGTTTTGCCATTTAGTAGCATTAGAATGACACTAGCCATAGCTAAAGATATTGAGCCTTGATCTTGCCTGAGAGGAAGGAATATCTGGTCTTACCAAAGACTCTCACTAACCTCCTTAGATCCAGTCACTCTCAGAAGAGGTATCTGGTCCTACCAAAGAGTTTTGTTAACCTCTTTAGACCCAGTCCCTCCTAGAAACAATTCCTTTTTCACCAACTCCCACCTGTGAGGCATTCCCAGAATCACGTTTTCAATCCCCATCTCGCTTGACTTGTCGATGACCGTCTTGAGGGCAGGAATCATGACTTCACAACCCTCCAAGCCAAATCGCTTCTCTGATGACCACTTCCGGGCCAGGAAGTCCTCAAACCTGTCATAGAGAGAGTTAAGGAAGAGGGTCAGGATCTTCCACAGAGAAACGAGCAGACACAGTCGTGGATGTCCAGAGGAAGGGATCTAACCAACATATAGCTGTACCAAGGAGAAGAAGAATTTTTCACAAAATGTCAAATTTAAGTTTAATGTAACTTATTCATCTCAAGGGAAGAGACACCTTTGCACTAAACCAGAGTGGGGTGGTGGATCTTAACATTTTCTGTGTCTTTTCTGTGGTTCCTTCTGGTGAAATCTATGGACCCCTTCCCAAAACATGCATAAAATAAAATGCATGAGATTACAAAGGAAACCAATTATACTGAAATAAAGTTATCAAAATGTTTTTGAAAATAAGCTCAAGCACCAGCCCAGAGCCAAATGAACCCAAGATTCTGAATCATTCTGCCTCATTTCAGGAGATATGGGGGAAGCCAGTGGCTGCCTAGCTCACTTGTCTTTGTCCAGAAGGTAGAAGGAGCAAAGGACTAGAGCAGTCAGCCCAATAGTTTCTCTAAGGAGAAGAAGGAGGTGCCAGCAGTAAGTAGGACCCTCAATAAAACCAACAAGGAAAGGATGTAGATTTTGCCCTCTAGTAGCATGAGAATGGCATTGACCTTAGCCTCTAGTCACAACCCAGGTGTTGGGCCTGCTTGTATTGGGCCTGCCTAAGAGGAAGAGGAATTTATGGTTCTACCAAAGGGTCAAACTCCCTCAAACTCAACCATCACCAAAAACAGCCCCTCCTTTCTCCCAGCTCATCAGGTATACTTCATCTTGTTACCTCTGCTCAATTAAACAAAATTCACTTGAAAAATAATGATGGGGCAGGAAGAGCTCTCTGATACTCCTGGTCTGGGCCCATGTTCCTACTAAACTGCCCCAATATCCAACATTCCACTTTCTTGCCTTATTTCCAAGCCCCAAAATACTCCTCTCGTCCCAAGTCTGTTCTCCATGAACCTAGCCACCTGACTCAGTTCAGAAATGATGTCAGGCATAAATAATGCTCTTCTTCCAAGCTGCCAAACAAAGGTCTTTCTCAGGAGTATAATACTATTCTCATTCTTGCTTTAAACCCATTCATTGGCTGGACTTCCAAGTGGGCAGCCCAGACCTTCCCTTTGGATACCACTAGTGGACAGAACGGCACTCAGACAGCCCTCTCACTGAGAGGGCAAAACCCAAAATGGTCCTAGAAAGCAGGAGCTTTAAATGTCCCCTCCGACCCCTGAAATCACACCTCATTGACCGCACCAGCCGCGCCAACAACGTCCTCTTCTCCTCGTTGGTGAATTTCATCACTCCAGGAGTCTCAAACCTCTGCCGGATCCATTGGCATTGCTCCACATCATTAATGAACATGAACTCCAGGCCAATGTGCTGGCAGTAGGTCCTCTGGAGAGGGAGAGAGGGGCCCAGGGAACCCCACAAGGCTGGCAAGCCACAAGCTCATTCCTTTCATACTGAGAACTATAGGAAGAGGGAAATGGGAACAAGCCTTCGGGAGGCTGGGAGAGAACCTTGCAAAGCCACAGCTGCCTGACGCATTTTTAAAAAGACACTGTCAGAATTTCATTTTTCTATTCATTTTTCTTTGGACCATGAGGGCTCAGCAAATTACATGCTAATTAACGAATAGGGAGCTGTCTAACCACGTGGTCTTGAAGTAGAGAAGGAATGAGTCTCATAAGCCATCCTATATGGCCTTTTAGGTCTAAACCATCCCTTTTCCTCTGAAGATTTGTCTTCCTTTAAAAAAAAACTTAATACTCAAAGGATGCCCATTTCCCTTTACATATCAAGGCTCTCAGGGTATCTCTCCTCTCCCTGTGTTTATAGCATCTAACTTTCTGGAAGTTATAATCTACATATTCCTAAGTGCTCAGACCTTGTGATATGGCTGTATTATTGGCTCACCTCCAAGCGCTTGATAATCTCTCTCAGAGACAAGGTGCTCTCCGTGCCCCCAATGAAGGTGATATTGGGCAAATGGAAAACCTTGTCCAGGTCAGATTCATGAAGATTATAGAAGGCTGATGGCACAACAGTTATATGAAAGAAAAAACATCAGAGACTTGTTAGAGGGATTGCTGCAGTGAGGGGCTACATTTAAATGACAATGAGTGGAAAGAAAGAGGAAGCGATGAAGATGACTTGCCTAGAGTAATCAATGGTGCTCCTTTAAAAAAATTATTTATTTAGAATATTTTTCCATCTTTACGTCTTTCATGTTCTCTCCCTCTCCTCTTCCCTCCCCCTTCTCAGAGCTAACAAGCAATTCTACTGGGTTATATATGTATTATAATCAATGGTGAAGATGAAGATGTCCAAGTCCCTTTAAGAATGGTGACCCCCATTGCCCACCCTTACCAATCTTCCACCCACCTATGAGACAATACACCGAAGTACAAGGGTTTAAAAAAAAATTAAAAAAAAAAAAAAAAGAATGGGTGGTGATGGGGGGCAGCTGAGTAGCTCAGTGGTTGAGAGCCAGGCCTAGAGATGGGAGGTCCTAGGTTCAAATCTGGCCTCAGACACTTCCCAGCTGTGTGACCCTGGGCAAGTCACTTGACCCCCATTGCCTACCCTTACCACTCTTCTGCCTTGAAGCCAATACACAGTATTGACTCCAAGACGGAAAGTAAGGGTTAAAAAAAAAAAAAAAAGAATGGGTGGTGATGCCTAATGAGAACACCACTAGTCATAAGGCGGTGGTCCCTGATTATACCCCAGTTCTATGAATGTGTGACCTTGGGCAAAACCCTCACTTTCTCTGGCCTTCTTTTCTCCCTCTGCAAAATGGGTAATTTATCTATGGGCCCCTTCCTCTCAGGGACACTGTATGGCCAAAAGAGAGGGAAGATAGAAAGGAGCTGGAGAAAGAGAAGAGATGATCGTGCGAGATTCAAAAAAGGTCCAAGAGAATACAGCCAGAATCCTTTCAGAGATGATGCTGAACCATCACTGCCTTGTTGGTATAAAGACCTGGTATTTCTAGAAGACAGAACTATAGGGGGCTTGGTAGGGTAGAAAGCCAGAAATTCAATTGTTAATCCATCCCCATCTCCGATGTAGTGTCTGCAATGAGAGTAAAAGGCTGAGGAGAGGGACAGGGACTGAATGCCCATTCTTCTGACTTCTGAAGGATTGACTTTGGTAGCCGAAGGACACCTTTGCTCATCTCCCTTAATGTTAGTGCCTTCCTCCTCTGTTAATTATCTCCAATTTATCCTGGATATCTTGTTTGTACAGTTACTTATTTGTGCGTTTTCTCCCCCATTAGATGTAAGTTCCTTTAGACTGGGGAATGTCTTGGGCTTTTTCTTATTCCCCAAACTTAGCACAGGGCCTGGCCTGGTGATGACATCAACAAAGGGTTTAAGATGTCCACAGACTGATGAGCCACCCCCTGGCCCAGAGCACACTAACCCCAGGGCTGCCTGGGCCCTCCTTTCAGCAAGTGGGTACTGCTTCTCACCCAGTTTATCAATGGTGGTGATTAAATCTGAGGGCACAAAGGAGTCCAAGTCAGCATCCAGAATTCCAAGGGGATCCAGTTGGGCCACATGGTGGCCCCGGATCTGTAGGGGGAGAAAGTAGGGAATGAGCAGAAGGATATAACCAGAAGGACTAATGCCTCTAAAAACGGGGGGCACGCAGCTCCCTCCACCTAACGCCCAACAGAGAGGTGACACTATTTATTTACGTGGGCATCACAGAAATACCCTTCTCTAGCATCTGGAGTCAATGATCCCAGCAATGCTTATTAAAGCCTCATTTCCCACCAAGCAGTAACTTCCCACAAAGTAGGCTTAAAATGACTTAAAATATGACATAAATATATATCGTATGTCTACGTGTGTACATATATGTTAACAAACATGGTAAACATGATCACCAACCCAAAGCCCTTCTCTGTGACTTAGTAGGATTTTACTGGCAGTTTCAAATCCCCAAATTGGTGATTCTATCATAAATCAACAAATGCAATATATAACTATGCCTATGTAGATACACAACCATTTCATGTTGTTTTACATATACACATACATGTGTGTAAACAGAATTGTTTCATGTTGTACATGTATACTCATATATAGGCAAATGTTTCATATTGTTACAGCTACACATATATAAACATACAGATATGTGTAATTATTTCCTGTTTTATATATATATATATATACATGTACGCATGTTTATATATAATTGTTATACTATACTTACATATGCATGCATGTATATACAATTATTTCATATTGTGATATGTGTACATATATAGTGGTATTTCCTAGTGTTCCTTGTTCTTTATTTTAAAGGGGAAATATAAACATAATCACAATTAAATTGGGCTGCTTCCTAATTATGTGGCACATCAGAAGGGTTACATCTATAAGTTAATGACCCTTGAATGAAGAAATGCCAAGCCGCTAGCCATAAAATGAAAACTGGCTCATCCACGGAGCTGTCAAAATAACCTTCCTAAATCACAGATCGGAGCATGTCATCCCCCTCCTCAAAACCCAGCAGCAGCTATCATGTACATTGAGGCTCCAGGATAAAACAGAAACCCCTTAGCTGGGCAATTAAGCCTTTCACATCTGGCTCCAACTTCTCTTTCTAGACTATTTTCCATCGCCCCTCTTCACACGCTCCACATTCCAGCCAAAATGGCCAAGATGTTCCCCAAACTCAACATCCCATGGCCCATTTTGGAGCCATTGGAGGCTCCACCTCCACCTCATGCTTGGCTTGTGGGGTCAGAGATGTGTGGCCTGGAGGGGTCTTAGAGGTCATCTTTCCTCATTTTACAGATGAGAAAACTGAGACCCTGATGGGTGAGGTGACTTGTAGAAGGGAAAGAATTTGATCCCAAGTCTTCTGACTGCGAATCCCAACCATCATAGCTGTGTGGCACACACTCCTCCCTTTCCTCTGCTTCCTAGAAGTCTTAGCTGCCTTCAAGACTCCACCCTGGAGGGGCAGCTGGGGGGCACAATGTGGAAGCCCTCTTTCTTCACGTCACTTCCTTTCCCTGTGCACTGGTCTATCACATCTCACAACCAATCAAAGTCTCTGTTTGGAGCGTTCCAGTCACGCTGATGGGCTGGCTCGGAGGAGTAGAAAGTTCACGGCCCTGGGAGGAAGGGGTTCCCTTTACATAGTAGAGTGCCACGTCTGGAGTCAGAAGGACCTGGATTCCATTCTGACTTCAGGCACCTCCTGAAGCTGTATGACCCTGAACAAGTCACTTAACTCCCAATTGCCTGGCCATTACTGCTCTTTGGTCTTAGAATTAATCCCAAGACAGAAGGTAAGGGTTTAAAAAGAAAAAAAAAAAAAAAAGACTCACCATTGGAATCACCTCCAACAGGAGGTTCTCTCTCTTTCCTCAAATGACTTTGTACCGGCGTGCCTATGTACATTAGGATGTAAACTCTTGGAAGGTAGAGACTGGTTTGGGTTTTTTGCCTTAATTATCCTAAGCGCCGAACCTAACAGGGCCTCGAACATAGTCAATATTTTAATAAATATTGTTGAATCAAACTAAAACATGAAAGCACCCCTTGGGGATCAATAATTAAAGTGACTCTCCTCACGGGTTTTTATTTGCTAATTGGATGACATTACGGTGTTTTTCACGTCACCTAATCATCGCCCTTCCTCCAGCCACCTCAAATCACCACTCCTCCTCCCACGTGCATTGTGTCTATAAACTCCTGTTTCCATGATGAAATGATGCAATCTTGACTGTTACTAATTACTAGAAAGTTCAAATGTGATTAAGCTCATTACCCTGTCCGTCCCACAGAGCATCTTTACAATTAGCCATGTTTGGTCAAGACTAAGAATGCGAGAAATTATTCTATCTTTTCATCCAAATGAGATTCTCCGCCTGCCCCCCTCCTTGCACTCCACAAATCAAAACTCCCAAATGAATGAGGAGCCTTACCAAAAGGATTCTATTTTACAAAAAACAAATGACTACGGGGCTCCTTTAAAAATGCTAATTCCCACCCTCACTGCCCCACCATCCGATGCATTTACAATATTTCATTCACAAAAATCTGATTTGTATACAACTCTGCAAGGAGCAACAGAGCTATTTTTGGACCAAGAGGCCTAGATATAGTCACATTAGGGTTGTTTTCCTTCCTAAAAGGAAGGAAATTAATTCTGGAGAAAGGTTATCCACTGCAAAAATTTAATTCTGAGATGGTTTGCTCTGTCACCCAGGACTCCCAGACCATCTCCTCATACCATGAGCTGGTTTGGTTTTCAGAGATCTGAAAACCAAGACAGGGAAGTAAGGTGGGAATTATATGGTATGCAGAAAGGGCATTGGACTTAAGAATCAGAAGATACACGTTTTGGGCCCAGCTTTGCACTTGCTTGCTGTTGGTAGGACCTTGGGGGAGTCAGATTCCCCTCTGTGGACACCATTTTCTCCATCTGTAAAATTCAAGAGCTGGAGAGCAGATAAATTTGAATTTCCCTCCTGGTTCTAAAGTTCTGATTCTAGTCTGAAATTACCCATCCTCACATATACCAGAAACGATGCTGCAATAACGGATTCTCTGCTTACAAAAGACTCTCCCAGGATATTTGTAGATAGTTCAGATGTTTTGATCCTCATTTTAGAGATGAGGAAACAGCAGCTCAGAGAGTTCAAGGCATTCGCAGTCACATAGTTAAGTAGCAAAAAGCAGATCTTCTGCCTGCCAAGTCCAATGTCCTTCCCATTGCATGGCACTGCCCCAACCGATAATCACAGTGGTTAGCTGCCAGGCAGTAGGAGATACCTAGGCTGGGGCTTGGGTTCTTCCCCCCCTTCCCGATTTCTCTAAAAGTAGAGGCTCTGTTTTCCCCATCAGATCAATGGCTCTTGTCCCACCTCCTCCCCAACAAATACATGTTCTCTTTCCTCCCAATGCTCTTACCTGATAAGCCCTGATCAGGGATTGTACAGCCAAATGATCTTCCACCAGCTTATCTGCCATGGCCTGGCTTTTCGTATGTCCAGGGGCCTCTGGGACAGCAGCCGTGTGGCTTTCTACTCTAGTGGATGGTGATCTTGGCTGGGCATGGCCTGGGGCTGCTCCCATGCTGGCAGTCCGAAAAAAGGTATCCCAGGACTAGAGGTAAAAGCGGGGAAACAGGTGATAATGATGACGACAACACTGTTACTATTAGCAATAATAATAAATAGTGCTTAACAGCACCCTAAAGCTAAGGGTCCTAAATGGGTGAGTAGGAAGCCACAAGAGAGCCTGGAAAAAGGTCATAATTTGCCACACAGGGGTTGGCAAAGAAGGCTTAAGGGGCAAGTGGTGGCAAAAGCAACAATTTCAACCCCAACCACCATCAGCACGTCCATGATTCTGGACAGGGCCCCAGCCACAAGGTCCCAAGGAGGCTCTAAGAGCCACTGAAAAACACAGGGGGGTTGCCCAGAAAGCTCACCAGAGACAAGAGACCCAGAGTCTCGTTTTGCTTCCATCATGAACATGCTGTGTGGCCCTAGAAGAGCTGTTTAGCTTCCTAGGTCTTATCTTATCTATCTGGAAAACGGGAAATGTATTGCTCACATTGGGAGGTAGAGAAGACAAGGCAATAAACATTTTACTATGTGCCAGAACTTAGTAGTAAAGGAGTATAAGCTCGGCTGTCCTGAACACTTTCTCAAAGTGGAAGTTCCAAGAGGAACTCACCAATGGGAGGTGGAGGCCATGAGGGCAGAGGGATCTTCCAGGGTGAGAAGTCATGGTAGAAAAATTCAGAGAATCAGAAGCAGATCCAGAAAAGGCTAAAAGGAGCCCCTAAAACCTGAACAACTTCAAGAAAGTCATATTGTTCCAGGCCTAAACATTCCAGGGCCTTAAATCATCAAATGTTTATGTCATCAAGTGAGCACATGTGAAGGATATAAACACCCCTCAAGACTTACAGCTAGAAGATACCTTAGCTATGTCCTACTCCCAACAGAATTTACCATTTACATCTCAGATAAAGGATAAGGGTCCTTGGAAAGATTCCTGGTGGATGGTTGGCAAATCAAACATTCGTCTACTTTCTTGCTTTAATTGACATTAATCAGAAAGGCTGAGCCTGGGCTGAAAGGGATCTCCCAAGACCAGATAATCCAACCCATATCCAAGCAAGAATCCCTTTTTCAGCCTGTCCGATAATATGTGGCCATCTGGCCTTTGTTTGAAAATCTCTAGTGAGGAAGAGTCTTTCAGAGCAGCCCTAATTGTTAATATTCTATTCATGACGTCAAGCCTTCATTTGCCCCTCTGCAGCTTCCACCTGCTCCTCTAAATTCTGCCCTTTGAATCCAAGCCACCTAAATCTAATTGCTCTTCCATATGATTCCATTTTCATTCGATTTTCGGTTTTATCCGTGTGGTTATTCTGTCCAATGAGGCTGATGATCCACAACCCACCCACACCTGCCCATCTTCTGTGAGTCTGGTCAGTGTCCTTCAATAAGTTCACTAGAGAGCATCTATGCAAAGGGCTGGCAACCTGCCCTGCTCTCAAGGCTACCAATAGATCTCCAAGGCTGTCATAAGGGATTGACCATCTCAGCAAGTGCCCAGCCCGTCACCTTTTTATGCTGCATCTTTTCCATTATATCTTGTTCATTATGTGTCATAGACCATTACTCATAACCACCATGCACCTTAGCCATTAAACTTCTGGCAGTCCTCAATTCCAATTCTCCAGCACTTGTACAATCCTCTGATTTATAGCCAGAGAGCACCAAGAAAAGATTAATGGAATTACAAAGATGAGGCTTTGTTTTTGGGTGAAGTTCTCCCACTTCTGTCCCCCTGCCCAAAGTTCCCTGTGCTCGCTAGCTCCCAGGCCTTTGCTCACGTTGTTTCTTAGGTACAGGACACTCTTGATGCCTCATCCTTATCTTTTGAACTCCTTCCTACCCTTGAACACCAAATTCAAAGGTTGCCTTCTCTAGAGAGCTTTCTCTGATTTCTCTGACCACCTTTCCCCTTGGACCTCAGGTAACCCTTTGTTTGATTGCTCTGATATACCAAGTATCCTAAAAATCTTAGTGCATCTTTATGTTATTAAATCTTAGGGAATTAAGATTGAGAGAGATAGAGACAGAGAGACTGAGAGATCTAAGTATTTTAGGAGTAGCACCAATATCTGGAGTAGTTATCAAAGTCTCCTTATGAAGGAGATGATAACTGAGCCAAGTTTTGAAGGAGACTAAGAAGTCTAAGAGCAGAGGCAGGGAGGGAGTGCATTCCAGGCATGGGGGACATTCAAAGGTACAGAGATAGGAAATGGGACATCACATATGGAGAAGAACAAGAAGAGCAAAACTGGAAGGAATGAAGAAAAGATTTCAGTCTAGATCTTGGAAAGTAATGACTGTCACACACACATACATGCATTATACACGCATACTCTCCCTCAACTGAAATACGTCCTGAATAGGTTGCCTACTTTACCTCCCAATACTTTCTAGCTTGCTAAATATAACTCTTTCTTCTGAATGGCATTTTCCTCTGAGTCACAGCTCCAATTGTAACAAGGGAAGTACAACCCAAGCTATCTTTCCATCTTAGAGATGATGGGAGGAACTGACAAAAATATGGAGCTAACCAAGAATGATGGTTTTTCTTCTTCCCAAGATTATATCTGCCTACCTTGATTTGTCTTAGAGGCTTTAATGTTTCTGTTTGTTTCTTTTTAGATAGATCCCCAACAAAAATATTTTACATGATTGTACATGTAAATTCTACATCAGATCGCTTACCATCTCAGAAAAGGGAAGGAGCAGAGGGTAGGAAGGAGGGAGAGTATTTAGAACTCAAAAATAATTGTTAATGAATGTTAAAAAATTGTTTTGACATGTGGAGCCTTTGCTCCACAATTTTAAAAGTAACTTTCCAGGATCTTTATTTGAGAGCTCATCCTGGAGTCCTCCCTCTGACTACGAATTCAGACATGAACTTGGTAGGAGGGCATAAAAAGGAAATGGAACAGATGATACAGACACTCATGACCTTTAGTGTCTTAGGTTAGGACCAGCCACTTTCATAAATCAAAGCTGACTTCTTTGGTGGGTCCTAAACGAAAAATTCTTGCCTGAAAACATCAGGAGGCTGCCATCACATTATCATAGGATTTGGAGCTGAAGGAGACAGAAGAGGTCACTTAACCCAGCCCCCAAATTCTAAAGATGAGATAGAGATGAGAAGACTTGCTCAAATTCACACAGCTTTTAAGTGGTACAACTGGAATGTGCAATTATTCAAAACTCTAGTGATAAAGATTTTCAGGCCTATTACTAACAAAAAAGAGTGAGGGAAATATTCTGAGGCAAGGAGCATCCCTTTGAATCACTGTATGGATCAGTCAAAGACCTACTCTGCCTAATGCAAAGGATAGGCTCATGGAAAACCCTTTAACAAATCCCTTGTTGCTCTAAACTGGTTAGAGTTTGTAGCCTTGGGACACAACAGGCTTCTTCACAAATAGAGTCAGCCAAGGCCCAAAGAAATTAAACAAATCACCTAAGGTCACAGGGCAAGTCATTGGCAGAAGTGGGCCCACAAACACTCTAGTGGCATGATTCTCTGAGAAGAGAGGCTCATTCCCAGGAATACCAAGACCACCACCACCACCCACACACCAAGCCCTCTTCCAATCAAACCCTAACACCTCCCCGGAGGGGAAGGGAGAGCTAGCATACTGCATTTCCAGAGGTTTGGGGGTTCACCAACCTTGTGGACACTCTGTGGGTTTTCCAGCCATGCAAAATACATTTCCTCCACATAGCTGGTGCTACCACTTGGGAAGGCCTCAGGTGGTCCGGAGGAGAGTCCTCGTTGGCTCAGCTGTGGGACATTGAGCTTTGCCAGAAGCTGGGTGGCCTGTGGTCGAAGCCTAACGGCCAGGACCTTCAGCTGATTCATCCTGGGAACAAGAAAAGAACCATAAGAATTCAGCCATCCTATAGCCTGGGAATTGAACATCTGGCACTGAATCAGTAACTTCAGTCAACAAATTCAATAAATATTTACTGAATACCTACCTCTTTGGCTAGCTCTGGATTTCAGAAAAGAAAGTATGGTTCAATGGAAAGGGTACAATACAGAGTTGGGGTTCAAATCCCTCCTGAGATATTTCAGTAGCTACATGGCCCTAGAAAAATCCCTTTCTCGCTTTAGGTTCCTCCTCTGTAAAACAGGGACAATCAGGCTTGTCCTACCTTCCCCACAGGATTGCACCACGAAATGATAAGTGTTTGCTAAGAGCCTACAGTGTACCATTTACTAGGGATACCAGAAAAAAGAAGGAAATGGTCCATAAGCACGAGATGCAGGATATGTGAGCCGCCCTACACAGATATAGTGATTTAACCCAGAGATGCTGATGAGATCACCAAGAGGCCTGATGGCACAGAACAAAAAGAGAAGAGGCTCTAGACAGGTATTTGTATGATAGGACCACAGATCTAGACAAGGAAGGGATTTCAGAGGCCACTGAGTCCAAGTCCTTCATTTAACAAATAAGGAGACTAAAGCCTAGGGAGGCAAAGAATCTTGCCCAAGGTGGTCACGCCAAGTAAAAATTGTTAAAGGAGAAAACAGTATGGCAGAAACTAGGTATAGACCGATATATCTCACACCTTATACCAAAGTAAGGTCAAAATGGGTATATGGACGCATAAAGTGTGATACCATAAGCAAATCAGAGGAACACAGAATAGTTTACCTGGCAGATCTATGGCGAAGGGAAGAATTTATGACCAAACAAGAGATAGAGAGCATTATGAGATATAAAATGAATAAATTTGATTATATTAAATTTTAAAGGTTTTGTGTGATCAAAACCAATGTAACCAAGTTTAGAAGGGAAACAACAAACTGGGGAAAATTTCCATAACAAATTTCTCTGATAAAGGTCTCATTTCTCAAATTTATAGAGAACTAAGACAATTCCATAAAAATATAATTGATTCCCCAATTGACAAATGGTCAATGGATATGAACGAGCAATTCTCAGATGAAGAAATCAAAGCTATCAATAATTATATGAAAAAATGTTCTAAATCACTCTTGATTAGAGAAATGCTAATTAAAACAGCTCTGAGGTTTTAAAACACCTCTCAGATTGGCCAATATAACAATAAAGGAAAATGATAAATGTGGGAGGGAATATGGCAAAACTGGGACACTCATACATTTTTGGTGGAGTTGTGAATTAATCCAACCATTCTAGAGGGCATTTTGGAACTATTTCCAAAGGGTTTTTAAATTGTGCATACCCTTTGATCCTGTAATACTGCTACTAGGGTTTATATACCAAAGATGTCATAATAAAAGGGGAAAGGAATACTTGTACAAAAATATTTATAGCAGCTCTTTTTGTGGTGGCAAAGAATTGGAAATGATGGAGATGTCCATCAGTTGGGGAATGGTTGAACAAATTGTGGTATTTGATGGTGAAGGTATACTCTTGTGCTATAAGAAATGATGAGCATGATGATTTCAGAAAAAAACTGTAAAGATCTGTGGGACTGATACAGAGCAAAATGAGCAGAACCAGGAGAACAGTACACAGTAACAGTAATATTGTGGAATGATCAACAATGATACTCTCAACAATACAATGACCCAGAACAATTCTGAGGGATTTAGGACAAAGAATGCTACTCACCTCCAGAGAAAGAACTATTGGAGTTGGAATATAGATCAAAGTATATATACTGTTTTTCGCATCAGATTATGTTTTTATTTTGGGGTTTGGTTTTATATGAGTATTCTCTTACAACAATGACCAATATGGAAGTATGTTTTGCATGATAATATATGTATAACCCAGATCAAATTGCTTACTATCTCCAAGAAGGGGGAGAGAAGGGGAAAAGGGAGATAATTTAGATCTTATAATGTTGGAAAATCATTACGTGTGATATTGTTTAAAAAATAAAAGAACACGAGATAAGTGATTTTTTTCTAACATTAAAAAAGTGTCAAAGGATATAAATGGCAGCTATAACTATTATGAGGGCCCAAAAGCTGTCTCAACTATCTTTGGGAGTGGACATGATGATGATGATGATGATGAAAGACAAGATTTCAATGGCACCTACCAAGGCATATTCTTAGCACGGTTCTAAAGAGTTTTATAAATATTATTTCAAGTTGTCATTCTAGACTTTTAGAAAACACAAAGGACTTTGGAAATGTCATCTCATCCATCTTTTCAACCACCTCAGACAGTTGAGATTCTCTCTTACATTTTTAAGGGCTACAAGATGACAAGAATATGTCCTCTCCCCTTAGGCATTCTTCCATTGCCTACTCTCTCCGTCAAGTTCTAAATCAATGATTCTCTGAGCCTGGGAGACACCATAAAATACTTTCCTATACATCAGCCAAAATCCTTCATGATGTAATATAAATCTATTATTATATTCTCTCATTCTGACCTTACTGGAAAAAGAACCCTTCTCTCCCCAACTATCAAAACCAACACTGCAGGGGTCATCCAGATTATCTCTTTTTAAAAATACCACTTCTGCCAAACTGAGATGATTGTCCCCTAAAGAAAACTACATAATCCCATTTCTGTAGTAAGTGCTTAAATAGAGTAATGTTGATTTATTAAATGATCTGTAGTAATCCCAACATATTCTATCTAATTCTGTTGTTGTTGTTTAGTTGTATCTGATTCTTTATAACCCCTTTTGGGGGGTTTTCTTGGCAAAGATACTAGAGATACTTTGCCATTTCCTTCTTCTACTCCAGTGGTTTACCATTTCCATCACCAGCTTATTTTACACATGAAGAAACTGAGGCAAACAGGGTGAATTGATGTTCCCAGGGTGACACAGATATAGTAAGGGTGTGAGGCTAGATTTGAACTCAGGAAAATTAGTCTTCCTGACTTCAGGGTCAGCATTCTAACCACTCTGCCACCTAGCTGCCCATCTAAGTTGGAAGGGAACTCAGAAATCATCTGGTACAAGCCATATTTGAAAAAGAAACACCCTCCAAGGAGATCATGGGGAAAGGTTCCATATATGTTCCAAAATACTTACAGTAGCTTTATTTGTGGTGGCAAAGAATTGGAAATCAAGGAATTTTTTGAAGAATGGCTGAACAAATTATGGTATGTGATGGTAATGGAATACTACTGGGCTATAAGAAACAACGAACTGGTTAATTTTAAAAAATCTTGGGGTTACAAAGAATCAGACACAGCTGAACGACTACAATAATAACAACAGAATTAGAGGGCATAGAATATGGATGGGATGAATACAGATCACTTAATAGAGAGTGAAACCAGTAGAACCAAGGGAGCATAGAGACAGCTATAGAATTAATATTTGAAGAATAACTTGTGAAAATATATACATATATATAATCTTCTGATTGGGTGACACTTTCTATGGTGCAAGGTGAGGAAAGAGGAGCAGAGATACCTGGAAATAAATTCTATTTTTTTTTCTTTTTTTTTTAAATTTTTTTTTTATTTTAAACCCTTAACTTCTGTGTATTGACTTATAGGTGGAAGAGTGGTAAGGGTGGGCAATGGGGGTCAAGTGACTTGCCCAGGGTCACATAGCTGGGAAGTGTCTGAGGCCGGATTTGAACCTAGGACCTCCCGTCTGTAGGCCTGGCTCTCAATCCACTGAGCTATCCAGCTGCCCCAATAAATTCTATTTTAAAAAAATAACATCCTTTTTTTATTGGGTGAGATGCAAGTAGGTTCATTGAAAAAATAAGAATACTACAACACACTCAACAAGTGGGTTATCCTGCTTCTAGAAGGCTGAAGCTTTCCATTAAGGGGGGAATCTGTTACAGTGCCTGAGGCAAGCCATCCCACCTTGGCATCGTTCTAATTGTTAGCAACATTTTCCTGCTTTAAAAGATGAAAGAATTTGACTGATGCAATAACAAACCTTGACTCTAGAGGACCTACAAGGAAGCATATTACCCACCTCCTGCTGACAGATGATGGATGTGGGATACTGAATCCGAAATTTGTTTTCAAACAAGGCTGATGTGTGTGGATTTGTTTTTACTGTAATTTATTTAACACAGGGAAAGAGTTTTTGTTGTTATTTTGTACTTTTTTTTCATTTGGGATAGGAATTTGGGGAGAGGGAGTTATTGAACATGATTAGGAGAGACATTTAGCTAGCACAGTGGATAAAGAACCAGGTCTGGAGTTGGGAGGACATGGGTTCAAATCTAACATCAGATATTTCCTAGCTGTATGACCATGGGCAAGTCACTTAACTCCAATTGCTCAGCCTTTACTGCTCTTTGGTCTTAGATCTGATACTAAGACAGAAAGTAAGGGGGAAGAAAGAGAAGGAAGGGGGAGAGAGAGAGAGAAAGAAAGAGAGAGAGAGAGAGACAGAGAGACAGGGGGGAGGGAGGGAGGGAGAAAGAAAGAAAAAGAGGGAGAATGGAAGGAAGGGCCAAAAAACACAGAAGACAATGGAGGGAGCTTCAGAAAGGAATACCAACAAGAAGGACTATTTTGAAATTAGCACACTGAATTTATTAAATACGTTTTAAAAAGGTAAACTGTTTATAGTAAAGGTTCAAATTTTCATATTAAATCTCCTTTTTTCTATTGGTAGGGAGAAATTCTCATGTTAATTGATCAATAAACATTTATTAAGCACCTACTATGTGGCAGTCATTATATTAAGTGCTGGAAATAAAAAAAGGGGCAAAAGTCAGTCCTTGCCCTCAAAATGCCAACTTATGATTTGTTTGTTAAGTGCAAAATAAAAAAAATAATAAAAAATTTAAAGTGAGCTTTTCCTTATACCGCACCTAAATTTATCTCTTTGTAACTTCTGTCCCATTGATCTTAGGCCTCTCCTGTGGGGCCAAGTAGAACAAATCTAATTTCTATTTCACATGACAATCTTTCAGATACTTAAATGTACTTCCACACTCCCAAGTCTTCTTTAACATTCAAAGTTCAACTAGTCCTTATATAAAATATGTACTTGAGTCCCTTCACCATGCTGGTTGTCCCTCTGCTGAACACTCTCCAGCTTATATTCCTTCTTAAAACTGTGGTGCCCAGAAATGTAGTCTGACTGGGGCAGGTCGTTTCCTTATCCCCTCAAAACTTTGCCTTTTTTTAATACAGATCAAGATCATGTTCACTTTTTAAACTGCCATGTCATTCTGCTGTACCAGATTAAGCTTGTGGTCCACTAAAGCCCTCTGACTTTTTTCAGACTAACTGCTATCCAACCAAAACTTCTTTCATCTTATACTTGTGAAGTCAACTTTTTTGTACCCAAGTTTTGAGACTTTACATTGATCCCAACTGTATTTCAATTTATGAGATTCAGCCCAGTGTTCTAGCCTGCTAAAATATTTTGGAATCCTGGTTCTACCATTCAGGACACTGGCTCTCCCTCCTAGCTTTGTGTCATACATAGATTTGTTAAGGACTCTATCCTTAGTCTCTATCCAAGTCACTGATGAAAAAATGTCAGACAGCACAGGTCGGAGCACAAAACCCAAGAGCAACAGAAACTCTTGGGTTCTGATCATTCAACCAGGTCCAAAACCATCTAGCTGCCTATTTGCTACACTACATCTCTCCAGGTTTTCTACAAGATAATAAAAGATAGTTTTTCTGCAAACTTTAAGAGGGAAATCCCTCAGGTTTCTGTCATTTATTTCCACTGTAAGAATTATTCTTTCCTTGTTGATGAGAAATCACATCACAAGAGAATGTTCCCATTTCCTTTTTTTTAAAAACTTTACCGTCTGTCTTAGTATCCATTCTAAAACAGAAGCTGAAAAGGGCTAGGCAATTAGAGTTACGTGATTTGTCTAGTCACACAGCTAGGAATTAATTATCTGAGGTCACATTTGAACCCAGGTCTTCCCAACTCCAGGTTTGGCATTCTATCCACTGTGCTACCTAACTGCTCCTCCTCGTCGTTTAATTTGCCTCTTGAAAGATACAATTATCATTAAGGGATATTAAGAAATCACTACCTGCTCTGCCTTTGGCAGAAAAAAACTTCAGCACATATCTGAAGTCTTCTCTAAATATATGATATCATTGTGCTGGGCTAATGATTTATTTCCCAAACTCATCTATTTCCTCCTTCTGTCCAGAACTGTGGTCGGTAGTAAACTCTGATGACAAAATCACTTCAGGCTAGTAAGGCTAAAAACTGTAATCGATGTAAAATGAATAATTTTGATTACATTAAACTAAAAAGGTTTTGTACAAACAAAACCAATGCAACCAAAATTAGAAGGAAAGCAACAAATTTGGGGGGGAAAAGCTTTATAAAAATAACTCTCTGAGAAAGGCTTAATTTCCCAAATATATAAGGAACTAAGTCAAATCTACAAAAAAAAAATCAAGCCATTTTCCAATGAACAAATGACCAAAGTACATGAATAGGCAGTTTTCACATGAAGAAATCAAAACTATCAATAAGCACATGAAAAAATGTTCTAAATCCCTCCTTATTAGAGAAATGCAAATCAAAACAACTCTGAGGTACCACCTCACACCTGGCAGATTGCCCAATATTACAGCAAAGGAAAGTAATAAATTTTGGAGGGGATGTGGCAAAATTGGGACACTAATGCATTGCTGGTGGAGTTGTGAATTGATCAAACCATTCTGGAAGGCAACTTGGAACTATGCCCAAAGGGCTTTAAAAGACTACATACCCTTTGATCCAGCCATACCACTGCTAGGTTTGTACCAAAAAGATAATATGGAAAAATACGTGTACAAAAATATTCATAGCTATGGTCTTCGTGGTGGCAAAAAGTTGGAAAATGAATTGATTGGGGAATGGTTAAACAAATTGTGGTATCTGATGGTGATGGAATACTATTGTGCTGAAAGGAATGATGAACTGGAGGAATTCCACATGAACTGGAAAGACCTCCAGGAGTTGATGCAGAGCAAAAGGAGCAGAACCAGTAGAACTTTATACACAGAGAATGATACACCATGGTACAATCAATCATAATAGACTTTTTCTACTAGCAGCAGTGCAATGATCCAGGACAATTCTGAGGGACTTATGAGAAAACACACTATCCACACCCAGAGAAAGAATTGTGGGAGTAGAAACACAGAAGACATTTCCTTGATCATATGACTCAATGGGGATGATTGGGGATATTGACTTTAAACGATCACTCTATTACAAATATTAATAATATGGAAATAGGTTTTGAATAATGATACATGTAAAATCCAGTGGAATCACTTGTTGGCTCTGGGAGGGGAGAGGAAGAAGAGGAGGGAAAGAACATGAATCATGGAACCATGGAAAAATCTTTTTAAATAAATAAATACATAGATGGATAAAAACTGCAATAGACTTTTGGGACAGCCTATATTTCAACTTCTGGGAATTTTCACCAGTTTTCTTCCTTCCTTTTCCTTTTCCAGATTAAAGTTTTTTTGAAAATAGATTTGCAAGACACCATGGAAATATTCTAACTAGCCTTCAATAATAATAGGGAAACATTTTAACTCCTTTAGTTTAAAGAGCTGTAGGGAAATTTGTATTGCATCACAACACTGGAATAACCTATGCCAGAGGGAGAAGAGGGAGAGAATTTGGATTGCAAAAGGTCAGAAAGAAATTGTTTAAAAATTGTTTCTACCTGTAACTGAAAAGATAATAAAAGGAATGAGTTGGTTGAGAGAGACAGAGAGAGAGAGAGAGAGAGAGAGAGAGAGAGAGAGAGAGAGAGAGAGAGAGAGAGAGTGAGTGCTCAAAAAAGGTTTTATAGATGAGATAATACCCAAGCTAGGAGTTAAGGGAAGAAGGAACTATAATAGTTGGCAATATGAGGAGAGTTCATTCCAGAGATTGGACACATTACTAGCTTACATTAGAGTAATGTTCATGGAGGAAATAAAGTGAAGAATGGTGAGCTGCGATCTGATTTTGGACTCCATCAGTCCTTTGATGGCCATGGATAACTTTTCTCATCATAAATTCCTTGGAGTTGTCCTGGATCTTTGCCTTCTGGGTAATGGTGGACAAGTCATTTAACCCTGTTTGCCTTGGTTTCCTCATCTGTAAAATGACCTAAAGAGGCAACTAAGTGGCTCAGTGGAAAGAATACCAACCCTGGAGTCAGAAGGACCTGGATTCAAATCTGACCTCAGATACTTCCTAGCTGTGTGACCCTCAGCAAGTCACTTAATCCCACTTGCCTAGCCTTTACTGCTCCTCTGCCTTAGAACTTAGTATCAATTCTAAGACAGAAGTTAAGGGTGGGTTTTTTTTTAATAACCTAGAAAAGAAATGGCAAATCACTCCAATATCTTTGCCAAGAAAACTCCAAATGGGATCATGAAGACACGACTGAAATGACTAAAAATATACAATACACGGAAGCAAAATGAAGGGTGAGATTTTGGAATTGTTAGTTGCTTAATTTAATTAGAATAGCTCTTTTTTCCTCAATGTTAATAGATAAGTGGGGATGGTCTTGTGCCTTCTTTCTCATCCCAATGACTTGGCTCAGTTATTGCTGAGAGAGATGGCACCAGGGGCCTCTCTCCCCACTCAGGTTAACAAAAAAGCCACGAGCTCATGCTCTTGACCCTTGTGTTGTTTCCGTCCCTGATAGAACCATTATTTTTCTTCCTACCTTAGGTGAAATTTTGTCAGAGATGGAATGAACTAAGCAATGACCTTGTAAACTTTGAAAATTTAGGAGAGAGACTATAGGTCCAGTTATAGCTACTTGAGCTGGGCTTGCCTGCAGAACCAAGGAGCAACCAAGGTCCAGTGCAGGACTGGACTTGCCCTGCAGCTAAGACACTAGATCCCATGAGTCAGGAAGTAACTCTGGTCATTGCATAGGCCACTTTCAGAAATGAGCTGAACTGCAATTGTTTTAAGTTTGAGCCTACTTTTCCTGAATTGGGACTCAAATTGGGATTGAGTGTGTTTGCCCATAGTTTGGGGGATATGTTCGTAATTTCTGTTCTTGCTATATCTTCTCAGTAAATACTCCTTTGTAAAAGCTTTTTAAAAATTAACTGAAATACAGAATATGTGGGGAGTAGTATGAAATAAGACTGGAAAGGAGTCAGACTATGAGGGTCCTTTTTGTTTTTATTTAACCCACAGGAATCCTCAAGATTTTTTTGAATCCTCTGATCCCAGTGATGCATTAAGAAAATTACTATGGTGGAAATATAAAGGGTGGACTGGTCAAGGCAGAGCCTGAATACAGGGAGAAAATGTGGGAGACTCCTGCAAGTCTAGACAAGAGTTAAGGGGGCAGTGTCTTATCTACCATGTCAACTTGGAAGAAAGCTGTGGGAGAAAACCTCAGCAATCTGCCTTTGGTCCTGTGCTGTTTTTATATTTTTATTAAGGACAGATGAAGATATAAATGACATGTTGATCAAATCTGCAGATGACATAAAGCTTGAAAGTAGCAAACTGGATGACATGGACAGGATTCAAAAAATCTCAACAGGCTACAACATAAGTCAAATTTAATAAAATGAAACTCAGTAGACATAAATATAAGGTCCAGTACTTAGGTTAATAATTTATAAATTATATATATATGTATATAATATAATATATAATTTATTTAAAAGGTTTACAAATATAAGATGGGGAAAGAAGACCTGGTTTGGGGTAGGGAGAGGGGTAGGAAGGTTCTCAATAAGAATTAATGGGGGGCAGCTGGGTAGCTCAGTGGAGTGAGAGTCAGGCCTAGAGACAGGAGGTCCTAGGTTCAAACCCGGCCTCAGCCACTTCCCAGCTGTGTGACCCTGGGCAAGTCACTTGACCCCCATTGCCCACCCTTACCAATCTCCCACCTATGAGACAATACACCGAAGTACAGGGGTTTAAAAAAAAAAAAGAATTAATGGTAAGGGCATGGTCACAAAAGAGGCTAAGGCAAATTTAATTATTGAGAATCCTCTTTACTTTGCCCTAGTTAAGCCACACCTAAAGAACTGTGTTCAATTTAGGATGCCATCTTTTAGGGAAAATACTATTAAGTGAAAGAATGTCCAGAGCAAGATGACCAAGATGTGGAGGGTCCTGGAAACTATGCCATATAAAGAATGATTAAAGGAACTGAGTAATGTTTGCCTGGTGAAAAGCCATAGGTAGATGCGAGAGTTGTGCCTTCTGGTATTCTGTCATATAAAAGATTAATTCGACTTGTTCTGCTTTGCCCAAGAAGGCAGAACTAGGAACAGTGGGTGAACGTTATGATGAGGAAAATTTAAGTTTGATGGGAAGAATCCTCCAGCAATCAAAGCAGTCCCAGAGTGGAATGAGTGGCCCAAGGGAAGTACTGGATTCTCGAACCCCAGGTGTCTTCAAGCAAATTCTAGATGACTGTGTGTCACGTATGTTTCAGAGGAGATTCATGTTCACATCTGGACTGGACTATAAGACCCTTGAAGTCATAGAATTAAGGATCTAAAACTGGAAGAGATCCCAAAGACCATTTGATCTAAACTTCATCCCTCTTCTCCGTCCATTTTATAGATGACCCCAAGGGAAGTGGTAACTCGGGATGGATGGCCTCAGTCTTCTGTCAGAGGGGAGGCCCCTCTGACAAGGGAATTCTGCTGGGGATGGAAGCAGAACTGGGAGGCTGAGGAAAAGGTTTGGAACAGTCTGCCCTCAGGAATGTGAAAGGGAGGAGTCAATAAAAGAAGAACAAAAGGATTACTGTCCAGTCAAGATCCCAGTTAAGGCCAGGAAACAGAAATCTGTGGTAGAGCTATCAGCTGATTTTCTCCAGCCAGGTGATTAAAAAAAAAATTACTAAAAACACAGGACCTGGGTTGCTAGACTGCAGGGACCAAGAAAGAAAGTGGGTCACAGGATCAGATGGCATGAACTTCTAATGAACTTCTGGGCTTTCTTCATCATCTGGTTATGCTTGCTTCAAAAGCAGGGAAGGACGGGGGACATTCTGCCCCATCTTAGGCTGTAATATAGAATCCCTAACCTCAAGGGACTCATTCATTTTCCAATCAACGAATCAATAAGCATCCATTAAGGGCCTCCAGCACGCTAAGGTTTGGAGATACAAAAACAAACAAAATCAAACAATCCCAAGCCTTTAAGAAGCTAATATTCTATTAGAGGAAACAACCATACAACTCTATGTGTAAATAAAAAATGCCTACAAAGTGAATATAAAGTCATTGGGAGGGGGAGTAGGGCAGCTGCAGAGATTGAGATGGGCATCATCCTACAAAGGGGGCAGGCAAGCAGAGCTTCGCCTTGAAAGAAACGAGTAATTCTGATCTCCTGAGGAAAGGAGGAGAGCCCTTCTCAAGAAATAATAATAACGATAATAACAATAAACAGTGATACACATCGGTTGAGAATGAGACGATATGGGGTAGTTGGTCACACGATGTCACTGACTCCTGGTGGATCATTTTAGTAATCTTGCACCCACGCACACAGAGAGACACTCCATCATCCTGCTCACACTTGGCTTAAGTGCTGACATTTTGCTCATCCCTGTTGACATTTTCAGACCCTGGCCCTGGAGGATCCTCTCTGAAGTTCATGACTTGGTGCTCTTAACAAAGAAGAAAGCCCTCACCTTTGAGGGGCCACCCCACACCCCCTGGGTCCTTTAGCCCTGGTTTACACTTTGTTACCAAGCAAACCCCATCGGTAGGTGCAGGATGAATGTCCGTGTGGTCAGCAGCTCTGCCCAGCCCCAGGCTTAGGCCCTCCAGGGACTTTCCAAATCTCATGGGGTTAATAATTAGAGAGTTGAGCAGGCAGTTTCTAATTCCAGGTTTTAAAAGGGACTCTACCACTGTAAAAGCTCTTGCACAACCCCCCATATTTAGGTGGAAAAATAAACCCTGCAGTCCTAGACAGCTGAAGTCAGAGCTGGCTCTGCATTTCCCTATCCCCGGAGGGCCCGTGACCCCAGAGATCTAG
Organism: Gracilinanus agilis; assembly: GCF_016433145.1. Classification (NCBI taxonomy): domain Eukaryota; kingdom Metazoa; phylum Chordata; class Mammalia; order Didelphimorphia; family Didelphidae; genus Gracilinanus; species Gracilinanus agilis. The sequence continues at coordinate 651,804,897 of NC_058131.1, read as the reverse complement.
AGATGGATGACCCACCATTCCCATCCCCATCCCCAGGAAAAAAGGATCCAAGGGGAGAGTTTCTGACACCGGTGTCAGCACCAGTGTTAGTGAGATGTAACTGAAGAAACATGTCAAGAGCTAGTGAAGGGAATGAGTTACGTAAAGGAAAACTCATCTCGGGAGATGTTAAAGCAAGTATAGACGGGAACCTTACATTTGAGGAGGGAGCCCCAGGACTATTTCTGAGGCTCATATAAATTTAAGGAACTGCCTAGGGTGTAGGTGCTAGGTCAGGAACTGGGGCTCCCAAGTAGAATAGTGATAATCCTAGATATTGGATTTACACAGAACTGCCAGAATGGATGAATCTAGAATGAATACTTACCTGCTTCAGCCCCCCTCTCTTCTCTCTTATATATATTCTCTGCCCCAGCCCTCATTCAGAACTCCTTGTTATATCATCCTCACTCCCTGCTCCATGTCTCTGCTCATGCTGTCCCCCCTTTACCTCCCTTTCCCAGGATCACAGAACTTAGAACTAATTTGCCCAGGGTCACATAGCCAGTAAATTAAGAGACTGATAGATAATACTTTCAGTCTCTGGATTGACATCAGAATTATCATGGCCACCCCTGGGAAGAGTCGATGTCTCTGTGTTCTGACATGTAGTTTATTCTGTAGCAGATGCTGAGATTCCCACCTCTGAGCACAGCAGACAGTCTAAAGTGGGCCCTGATTAATGGATTCCTTTATTATATATAATATAATACCTCCAGAGGATACATACTACAAGCCCAGAGAAAGAAAGTGTCTCAGCAGGAAAGACAGCTTTGGGAGAAAAGCACAAGTTCAAACTCACATGTATTTATTAGGCAACTACTAGAGCATTAAGAGCTGAGAATAGAAAGCCAAAAGAAAACCATTGGAGATGGGAGGTCCTGGGTTCAAATCTGACCTCAGACACTTCTTAGCTGTGTGTCCCTGGGCAGGTCACTTAACCCCCACTGCCTAGCCCTTCCTGCTCTTCTGCCTTGGAACCAGTACAGGGTATTGATTCTAAGACAGAAGGTAAATGTTTTTTTAAAAAAGAGAACCATCCCCTGACCTCAAGAAGCTTCCATTCTACTGGACTTACCAAGCAAGTCAAGCTGCCTCTTAGGAAGTTGCTGCTTCCAGAGATGAGGATTTCCTATATTCCTTTATTTCCATTCCTTTCCTACCCCAGCCTGGTTCTACTTCCATTTGTCTCCTTCCTGAACAAACTAACCCTATAAAGAACAGAGATCTTTTCTTATTTATTTTTGTATTTCGCAGGTCATAAGACTCTTCACAGAGGGAGAATTGCATAAGAGCCAACGTGGTCCAGTGGTAAAACCACTGGATTTGGAGTCAGAAGTCTGGCCCAGTGCCCCAAGGTCTGGTACATAATAGATAATTAGTGAGTGCTTGAATGAATGGGTTCAAAAATCAGCTGTTTCTTTCTATCTTGATGCCTCTGGGCAAATCCCTTACCCCATTAGTGCCTCAGCTTGCTCATCTGTGAAACGCAGACTACATACAATACATCTAAAGGTCTTTCCAGCTCTAAGATCCCATGTTCCTAAGGACAAGTGCCTGAGATTCTGGGTGCTGCTTCTGGTTTCTCCCTTAGTTACCACGTCTGCTCGCTTGCCTTCCTTGGGGTTTTCTTTCCCTGCGTCTCTCTCTGGGGGTGCTCCCTGTTTATCCTTTGGCTCAGATGCTGAGCTGTTAATTACTTCATTGTGACCTTGCTTATTCTGTGGGTTCTGGCTGAGATGTGTGTGAGTCCACCCAGCATTCCTGAACAAACCTGGCTTGTAGCAAAAGGGCTGATAAACAGAGCCAAATGTTGAGTATCCTCACAGAGAGAGATTCTGGGATGGACGGTGTCTGGGAGGGGGTATAGCAGAGGACCGGCAAGGGTCCTTTGTGTCCTCCCTACTTACATGAGGCCGAGCACTTGTCAAATGCTCAGAGGTCAGTGGAGCCAGAGTCCAGGGTCCTGGATCCCCTGGGAGCAGACAGGAATGCCTTCTCATGCAGGGGAGGACGAGATCCGAATAGCAATGGATGGCACGCCTGGACAAAAGGGAAGGAAAGGCCAAAGTAAATCATAAAACCCGAGATGAAAGAGACTGAGTCCCTGGGTCAGGAGCCAGGGCATACTCCGGGACGGCGGCCATTCACTCCTCTTGCTGCAGAACCGCCTGGTGCCAAGTGTTTCCCTTCTGGTACCTTCTAAGCACTCTCCTGCCTTGTTCCTTAACACAAGCAGCCCTTAAGCTCAGGTTTCATTACTCTAATGCACACACACACTCTCACAATGATCAGTGTGGCTATCTCTCTGCCAGCACCAGCTCAATAATGGACTTTCTCATTCATTCATCAAGCACTTGACGTGCACACGTCTAGCACCGTGGGAGCTCTACAGAGGGGAATATGCAACCTCTGCTTTCAGAGACTTTGAGTCCTTGGAGTACAGCTGGGCTGATAGCATATATACAAAAAGTCAACTGATGGGGGCAGCTGGGTAGCTCAGTGGATTGAGAGTCAGACCTAGAGACGGGAGGTCCTAGGTTCAAATCTGGCCTCAAGACACTTCCTAGGTGTGTGACCCTGGGCAAGTCACTTGACCCCCATTGCCTACCCTTACCACTCTTCTGCCTTGGAGCCAATACACAGTATGGAAGGTAAGGGTTTTAAAAAAAAAAAAAAGTCAACTGATAGAAGAGACACCAAAAAGCTCTACAGGTGGGCTACCAAAAAGAGTGCCACAGACAGTGAAGGGGGAAAGAACTCTGGACTTGGAATCAGAAGACCCAGGCTCTGTCACTAATTGGCTTTATGACCTTGGGCAAAGCACAGTATCAGAAGAGGCTTCAGAAGTCATCTGGCACAACTAGTACTCAAACGTACTCTTCAAGAAAAGCTCTTTTAACCATGGAAAAATATCCTGTTAATTAAATTTAAAAAAATTTTAAAAGCTCCTTTCTGGATGTTTGTGATTCTCAGCTTCCTCATCTGGAAAATGGAGATTATAATACGTATATCACAGGAATATTGTGCAGATCTAGGGAAAGGATGGCTCTAAAAGGACTTGGAAGGGGCAGCTGGGTAGCTCAATGGATTGAGAGCCAGGCCAAGAGACGGGAGGTCCTAGGTTCAAATCCGGCCTCAGACACTTCCCAGCTGTGTGACCCTGGGCAAGTCACTTGACCCCCATTGCCTACCCTTACCACTCTTCCACCTATAAGTCAATACACAGAAGTTAAGGGTTTAAAATTAAAAAAAAATAAAAATAAAAAAAATAAAAGGACTTGGAAAACTATACAACACCAATCAAATGTAAGGAGTTAGCTTCATCCCTGCCTTAGTTCTGGGATAGTTCTGGGACCACATGAGTCTCAACACTCCAAGATTCTAGAATTCCCCCCTTAATAAAAATTATGGCCAAGGCCTAGGATCTAAGCATCCCAACTACAGCCAAGGAAAAATCCAGCTGAAAAATCATCCATTCAGCCAAAAGCAGCCCCCTAAGCTCTGGGAGCATTAGAGGATGGATCTTTGAGCTCAGGAAAGAGCTGACTCCCACCATCCCATAAATGCCAGCTGTGGGAACATTTTGTTTTGAAAACATATCAACTCGGGAATGACCTCAGCTGGCACCTGCGGGTTAACCAAGGACTCACACGATTCTGGGGCATTCACCTTCACCAAAGTCAGTAGGAGACTCAATGTACCCTGCAGGGGTTCAGCCACAAGCACCAGCCTTCACAAGGACTGGCTTCCCTCCAGGAGCTGGCCCTGGCTCTAATTTTATAAAGGGGTTAGGAAGAAGGAGAGGGGAAAAGAGCAGAGAGAGATAAGAGAGACACAGAGATGGGGAGAGGGAGGAACGAGGAGTGGGGATAAGTGAGAGGAAGAGAGAGGAGGGCTTTGAGGGCATCAGCTTTGCCCATTTCCTGCTGCCATCAGGGACCCTGGGGGTGAATTATCCAGTCAGCAATCCATCAATCCCAGCTTTCCTCCCTGCAATAATATCAGCCTCTCTGGCTGGAAAACAACATGTGCCAGATGTCAAAATTTCCTCTAGATGTGACCTCCAGATAAGAAGGCCTTAGCCACGGGCCCCTCGATCCCTTTACTGGTCTCTGGGGCCGGCAGCAAGGAGAGCATGCCAGATTCTCCTCCCTGGAATCTTCTTTCTCCTCGCTCTGACCTGCCTTAGAAACCCAGATCATTCCCTACTTCTCCAAAGTCTTTTTTAATTTGTTATAATTAGAAGCTGCTGCAATGGTATAAAAAGAGTGCAGGCTTCAGAGTTAGAACATGGGAGCTCCAATCCCACTTCAGACACTAGCTTTGTGACCCTGAACAAATTACTCGATCACTATGAGCACTGGTTTCTTTACCTGTAAAACAGGGGTGACAATACGACCTAATTTACAGGATTTTAAAAATATCTGATTTGATTTGATTTTTTTATTTATGAAATTTCTCCCTTCTAATTCCCCATCACAGCATTAATAACAATATTAAATGGCATTTCCTCAGCATTTTAAGGTTTGAAAAGCTTTTTGCTTAGGCAAGTTTATTTGACTCCCACTAAGCACTGCAGGGATCACTATGTTTATTTTACAGGTAAGGACGCTGAGGTTCAGAAAAGCATAACCATGGCCCAGGCAACAAATAACTAGCATTGATAGGGCAGAGGTGTCAAAATGGTGGCCCACAACTCCAGAGTACAGTCAAAAATGGATTAAAATGTAATTGGAAAATGTTTAAGAAAATAAATAAAACTACAACAGAGATAATGATAATTGGTGATTTTCTGGGTCAAATGGCAATACTTCTATTTGAGTTTGACATCACTAGTGAAAAATTCGAACCCTGAAGCCAGGAAGCTCCAGGTTCAAGTCCAACCTCAAACATGTATGGGCTCTGAGTATGAGCAATTCTTGTAAACTCCCAGTGCTCTAGGCAATCTCTGAACATCTACAGCAGAGACGGTGTGGAACTGCTTTGATTGAGGGAGATTTCTCAGCCAGGGACTTCCTATGACATTGAAATCATGGGTCCAGTCCCCATTCTCTACATCTATCCCTATGGCAGAAGCAGAATTTGAATCCAAGTTTCTTTTCCTCTTAAGTCCATCTTTATAGGTCTTAAAATGCTACCATTTCTCCCAGGATAACTGCTCCCTGCTCAGAACTCCTACAGTACTTGCCACCCTCCCATTCATCTGGCACTTATCAAAGACTTCCTAGTCAAATTTTCATGTAAATCTCCCCAACTAGACTGGTATCCAAGGATCATGGTTATCATGGACCTGGAGCTAGAAGGCCCTTAGAAACCATCTAGTCCCACCTATCCCCTCATTTTACCGATGAGGAAACAGAGTTTCAAAGAAATTAATTACCTTGCCCAAAGTAACCAGTAGCAGGGAGTTCCTGGAGGTGATTATCTGTACTATCCCAAGGAAACTCCTTATTGAATGACTGTTGACCTAAAGGAAGAAAATATTGGACACAATTTAGAAGCCAATGCTTAAGGAAACAGGGCCCAAATTGATGGAAAGGAGGGTCAGCATTAACATAGAATATGCCATAGGAATTTTTCTGAGACAAGACAGTGTCTTGGATATGGAAACTGGTCCTAAGGAAAACATGCAAAATCATGAAGCATTCCGTTATTTTCCTTTTTCCTATCTCAATTAGATTCTAATTAGATTCCCTTCCCTTCAATCCTATACTCTTAGAAGGCAGGGACTGTCTTTTGCCCCTTTTTCTATCCCCAGTGCCTGGATCATAGTAGGTACTTTATTGTTGATTGATTGATTTTCAATTCAATAAATACTAAGGGCCTGCTGTGTGTGTGTATATATAGCATTGTTCTAGGCACTAGGAGATATTCAAAGTTGAAATGATGATAATCATCACTCCTATTGTCATGGAGCTAGTAGAAGTATTATATATTTTTAAAATACAATTTAAACTATTGATAAAAGTGTATTTAAAAAAAAACATGGTACCAGCAAAATGAGATCTAGGGGAAGGTCATTATTGACCAGAACAATAGGACTGGGAAGTTTCCTGGATGAGGTAGTATTTAACTGAGGCATCAAAGTGCCAGCAGGTAGGTAGGTAGGTATGCAGCAAATAGAGTGCCAGATCTGGAGTCAGGAAGACCCAAGTTCAAATTCAGCTTCAGACACTTACTAGCAGGGTGAACAGTCATAGATGCCATCAACATTTCAAACACAAGAGAATGTGGTAAATGGTGGTGCCCCTAATAGAAAAATAGTAAAGTCAAAACAGGGTAGGACAGAAAAAAAAAAGACAAGTTTGTTTGGGCTGTGTCAAGTTTGAGGAACCAATAGGTCATTCAAGTAAAGATATCCTGTAGGAGGTCAGGAGAGCAGTCAAGTACTAAAAGAAGGAGAGATACGGGAGATAAAGCTGGGGGTATAATGCATGTCAGGGTCAAAGGTATAGAACAGGGGTTCTTAACTTTTTGTGAGTCATGGACTATCCTTTGGAAGTCTAATGAAACCTGTGAATGCCTTCTCAGAATCATGTTTTTAAATTCATAAAAATAAAATATAAAAGATTACAAGGAAACCAATTATTTTGAATTACACTTATCAAAATAGTTTTTTGAAAACAAGTTTATGGATCCCTATTATAAATAAAAGAACAAATGCTCATGGCAGATTATTCAATCACCCTCCTTGAGGTATCAGTTGTATGAACTGATGCAGAACAAAGAAAGCGGAACCAAGAAGACAAACAATATCCACAATGACTACAATACTGCAAATGAAAATTATGGTAAAAGGCAACTGAATTTAGATTAAAGGCACTGGCCAATATTAGTTCTGGAAGACAAATGATAAAACACATTTTCCTCCACCCAGGGTGGATTAGAAACTAGGTCTCTTTGCTCTCTGATTAGTATTCTTCCCACATCTCCATTGCCTGATCTCTGCCCTCAAGGACCTTGTAATTTAGTGGGAGATACAGAATGTAAGAGTGAAGGAATTCAAGAAATGTCACAGGGCACGGCATGATTAACTATGCCAAGTGACTGAGCTAAGTTATAAATACTATGATTTCAGAGAGAAGGATTCACTGTGAATTTGAGTGGTATGGGAAAGCTCCATGAAAAGAGAAGAGAACACTCTGGACTATGAAAGAAGGGTAAGATTTGGAAAGAGAGAAGAGGGACTTCCAGGTATAGGGAAGCCTGTCAATACAGGAATGTGCAAGGTATGTCTGGGCAGTAAAGTTCAGTTTGCCTGGAGCATATCTATATGGCAAAGGTATTGGCTTTGGGGACAGATTGTAGAGGGCTCATAAGAAATTAAATAACATTCACTGGTGGTTTAAAACAAAAGAATTTTTTGTCAAAAAGGTTTACTGAATGCAGCTGAAGAGCTTTTATTTTATTTATTTATTTTAAACTCTTAACTTCTGTGTATTGGATCATAGGTGGAAGAGTGGTAAGGGTGGGCAATGGGGATCAAGTGACTTGCCCAGGGTCACACAGCTGGGAAGTGTCTGAGGCTAGATTTGAACCTAGGACCTCTGGTCTCTAGGCCTGACTCTCAATCCACTGAGCTACCCAGCTGCCCCCTGAAGAACTTTTATTTGATAGACAATTTGATAGACAATAGGGAAGACTGAGAAGGTATATGAACAATAGGGATGGCACTAGAGCCACTAGAATCACACTAGGTGGCATGACTGTGTCAGTATCAACACTACCAAATCACCAAGTAATAATTAAGCACTTACCATGTGCCAGGCAGAGTGCTAAAAACAATTAAAAAAAAGAAAAGCAAAAACAGGCCCTGCCCTCAAGAAGGTTATATTCTAGTGGGGAAGACAACATGCAAACAACTATGCACCAACAAACTATCAGGATGAACTGGGGATAGTCTAAGAAGGAAGGCACTAGCATTCAAGAGAATCTATAGAGGGTTCTTTCAGAAGGTACAGTTTTTAACAGAGACTTGATGGAAGCCCAGAAGTCAGGAAACAGATGAAAAGGGAGAGAATTCCAATCATGACGGGGCATCCAATGTCAATGCCAAAAGTAAGAGGGTGGAATGTCTTATGGGAGAGATAGCCAGAAGGTCAAAGGCTCTGGATCAAAGAATGCATGAGGATGAGTAAGGTGTAAGGAAGGCTGGAAGGGGCAAATTATGAAGGGCTTTAAAAGCCAGATTTCCTATTTGATCCTGGAGGTAATAGAACTCTTTGGAGTTTATTGAATGGGAGGGAGGGAGGGAGGGCATCAGAGACATGGTCACACCTGAGCTTTAGGAAAGTCAATAGTGTTATTTCATGAAGGAAATAGTAGAAACAGTAGAAAGAACACTGACTTTGGAGTCAGAAGACTTGGGTTCAAATCCTACTTTTGACACTTACTCCCTTGTGTGACCTTGGGAAAATCCCAACCTCTTTGGGCATCATCTGTAAAATGAAGGGGTTGATCTTGATAATCTTTTAAAAGTCCATTTAAGCCCCAAATCCTCTATCTCAACTAGAGAGTAAGATCTTAGAGAACAAGAACATTGTCTTTTCCTTGGCCCCTACCAGTGATCAATTGATTTTTATTAAATAAGTACTTTTTTTTTTTTTTTTTACATTCAGAAACAAGCAGTTCTATTTTCTTCTGTTTCCAGATCCCTTTCTTCTGCTGTCGAATTGTTGGAGAGGAAGGCCTGGCATCTCACACCCAGAACAAAAGGGCTTCCCTGCTCAACCCAAGGAAAAAAGTGTTGAGCTTCACTAGGCGTAAGATATTGCTGCTAAGCGGAAAGTATGAGACGTGGCAGGGCTCGAGCTTAGTGTTTGTGGGAGCTGACTGACTCATGGTATATGGTTGGAGAGGGAGCCAGGGGTGCCTGAAATTCTGCCTTCGGAGATTCACTCTTTTGGGCTGTGTAGTTCTTCCCAGCTTAGTCCTACTCTGATTTTCCCCATCTCCTAGCAGCTTCCCAACGCTTAAGCCAATCCCTGCTCGTTTGCGGAGGGATGACTCCGCCCTCCCCTGCCCTCCAGATCTGACCTCGATAAATTCTCGGGATCCTGTTGCAGGAGCCTGACCCAGAACCTGAGCTAACTCCTCCTCCGGTCTACAGGGAAAAGGTTACATATCACACTAAAACTTCTCGCAATATAGTTGGGGCGGGGGGAAAAAGGGGAGAGCGGAAGGGAGGGTCAAAGGCCCCCAGTCCCTAACGGGGATGCGTTAAGGACTCTCCTCCCCCCGCCCCTTTGCAGGCCTCTTGTCCCTCTTTGAAGGGCAATACACAAAGTCGTATTCCCCACCAAAGCAGTGCTCTCCCTTGAGAGCCCCTCGAGGCTGGCAGGCCTGGCTCCGGTGCCTTCCCAAACCCAGGAGCTAGTGGACGAGTAACGTGCCCTGTCCACCTGCCGCAGCCTTCTAGGGGCAGGCTCGTCCCCATCCCCATCCCTACCAGAGGGCGCGCACGGATGTCTGCTTGCTCATACATTCTCCCTTTCCCCTGCCTTCGGAGTTGGAAGAAAAGGGTGACCTTTCCGAGGCCACCGGAGAAGGAAGCTGTGTCCATAAGGACGAAGGGTGGGGATGGGGGTGGAAAGGGGGGGTTTCTGACTTGCAGGCGTCAGGGGCAGGAGGTCGCCCGGTCGATATGGTCTCTGGCCTCGGGACCCCCCAAGCTTTGTCCCTTGCCTCCCTCCCTCGCCTCGGGCCCCTCAAACCCGGGAGGCCAGAGGAGGAGCCGGGCAGCAGGGGCTCTCACCCAGACCCCGGAGAAGAGTCGCGCCACCAGGCCAGCTAATGCGCAGCAGCAGCGGTGACGGCGGCAAATTGGGGCTCACTCCCCATCCCCCGGTGATAGCAGGAGCGGACCTGAGCGGGGCTCGGGAGGCTACCAGAGCTGTGGGGCTGGGCGGGCGGGGAGATGGGGGGCCAAAACAGGAGGGGGGGGCGTAGTCCGCGGGAGTGAAATTTACCTGGGTCACGTGGCCATTGACAATCTCTTGGAACGCTGGGCAGCTCCGGTCCCAGCAGAGCTTGCTACTCGGGGTTCTCTCGGCGTCGTGGCGTCACAATGGGTCGCGTCGGAGGGCCCCGCCCCTCCTCCCGTTTCATTCAGAGATGGGCGGGAAAGGGGGCGAGCTCCAGGTTCCGGATGGCCGAGATGGTGGGGCCTGCTTGTGCGTATTTGGGAAAGGGATCCATCCCCAAACGTGGCCCGCGAGCCTAAGCGCACTACCTCCCCTCCCCCCAATCCCTAAGAGCCTGGAGGGTCTCGACTCTCAATCAGTCTTAGAAGAAGCAGGCGACTTGGCTCCATTCGCTTTAAATCGCTTCTTCCCCTCTCCCCTAGGACCTCACCAGATGATCTTCTTACCATCTTGGTGGGTTGTTCCATTGTCGCCAGGCCTCTCTTTTAGAAGCAGGGGGTCATAGACGTTTGCACCCCAGGCCATTGTAGAGGCGAGATGACTCTAGGTGCACCAGAGGCTGTCTCTGCGCCCCATTGGACCCCTCAAACATGGAAAGATCTACATGGGTGGGAAGCTTTGAGTGTGGGCCGAGTAACAGACTATGTGCTCCAAGGACCAGACTAAGAGAATGACTGATTGCATTCCCCCACCTCCACCCCTTGGTTTCAGAGGATTTCTATGTCCACCCCCCTCCCCAGTCAATGGTGATCGAATTCGTGGTGGTGGGTTTTCTACCCTGGTCCTCAAAGGACATAATCTATTGCTTTAAAAGTATAAAGGGAAGGGGTGAAATCAGAGAACCTCCTTTTCCCCTTTGGTAAAAAATAGGAGATGGGAGCAGCTGGGTGGCTCAGTGGATTGAGAGCCAGGCCTAGAGACTTGGGAGGTTCAAATCTGGCCTCAGGTATTTCCTAGCATCCTGACCCTGACGCAAATCATTTAACCCCCATTGCCTAGCCTACTTTTCTGCCTTGGAACCAATGCACAGTATTGATTCTAAGACAGAAGGTCAGGGTTTTAAAAAAATGGAAGGAGGCGAAAACTAGACCTTTTAGATCCCTCTAGCTCCAAATGTGACCCTTTGATCCTTGGAAGTAGAAGTGCACACACAAGCACACATACACTCCTTTGTTGTCCCAGAAATTAATTCTATTTAGGGCAATACTGTAGCTGTAAATACTTTGGCTACAGAATGAGAAGACAGGATTCATTGGAAAAGACCCTGATGCTGGGAAATACTGAAGGCAAATGGAGAAAGGACTTGGCAGAGGATGCAAAGGAAACAAAATGAGATTGGACAGACTTTGGGAGATGGTGGAGGACAGAAGCATAGAAGAAGAGCCTGGCATGTTATAGTCCATGTGGTCACTAGTGGAATTGGACTGAACAATAACAGTAATCCTGATTGATAGATAGACTATTAGCTCATCAGCCTATTAGATTATAAACTCAAGGCTTTCAAGAGTGAAATATATAATACAATATAGCTATCCCTTCTACATCACGACTTTGTCTACTAGGGTTTCAATGTATCCAGAGTAGGCATAAGAAGTTAAGTGGGAATTTGGGGGGAATTTTGCAGAAACTAAAGATGATATGTGAAGGCCATCAGATGATATAGAAAAAGTTTAGAAACTCAGAAATTAATATTTAAACCAAAATTTACAATAAGGTACCATAAACACCCCATAAAAGAAAAAGAAAAAATTCAGACTTCTTTTCTGGGACAAAGGAAGGGCCAAAAAATTTTATGCAGATTTTCCAGATCTAAGGGTCACAGTGCCCCAAACTCTGCCATGTGAAAGAGGTAACTGTACATTCCTGGCATAGGTGTGCACAGAAAAAGACCTTCTTTTATCCTCTTCTCTAGGCTTGTCCTCCCCAGTGCCCCCAAAAGGAGGCATAAAGCAGGTCAAGAACAAGTAGGATATCATAAAAAAGTCAATCCAGGTTTAAAATTCTGACATAGGAACTTCAGAAAGCAGATGAACTACACATGGGAAGTGGAGAGTTGACTGGTTCTACTCAGTTGAAGGTGATAAATGGTGGGGGTTAAGGGGAGATGAGACAAAGGTGAAATCAAGTTTGATTTCTTATTCTCTGAGATGGCGAAAAATACTTTGTTATTCTTGCTAGTGGCAAATGAAATCCATTCCCAGATTTGCCATCTCTTCCCCCTTCCTTCACATGCTTGTTACAGAATCAATTTGCCCTGATTCAGTTCTATTTATTAGCAGAAATCACATTGTAACACCCACTCAGAAAACAGTACAGGGATTCTCCAAACATTAGGAAGGATGTGGGAAATGTTGGAAGCTAGTGCCCCAGTGACATTCCTGGTCATCTTTGGTGTCCTGAAAGAGTTTTAAATCCTAGAATATGACACTTCTTGGCTGTGTGACCCCAGGACAATTCATTTAACCTGTCAGAGTCTGTTTCCTCATCTGTAAATGGATAGTGCCTGGATCTATGATTTCACTGATATAGGAACACCTCTGAATGGGGAGTCCCTGTCCAGCAAAAGTCAGCACTTTTTCTGCAACTTATAGTCAAAGAGAGTTGTCTGGGGCACTGAGAAGTAACCTGTCTTGGAAGGCACAGCCAGTATGTTTCACAAGGGTGAGACTTGAACTGAATCAGGTCTAAATGGCTCCTGGATCAATGTTCTATCCATTATGCCACTTGCCTCTCTTATGAATCCCTTATCTATATAATAGGATGCATTAATGTGTACTCTACTTATCAGATAAGAGCATTCTTTAAATATAAACTATTTCTTCTCATCCAAGGAACTGAGCATTAAGATTGTTCATTACACATTGAGACTTGACTCCTGAGTTATTTATGAGTGTAAGCAACTGGAATCAGACACTTTGGTAAATTCAACAAATCAGACACTTTAGTAAATTCCAATGTTAAGAAATGAGATTGTCCTCTCTCTCAGCCTGCAAGCTCCTGTAAGCAGATGGGTCTTAAAGGGATTTATCATCAAAGCTATCCCTCTCAGGACAGGGCACAGGAATCATTTAGATGACTCATAAAAGAGGATAAAGCAAGAATGAATCAGTAAAGCTAGAAACATTTTCAAGAATAGTTCCTGTCAGGGAGTTTGGGGAAACTACTGAATAAAGCCAAAGGCTTAAAAGAGATTCCCAGAAGTAGCTAACAAATCACAGTTCCCTCCAGCTCCAGTCCTTTTCACTTTATTTCACTTCACAGATTATCATCATGGGGAATCCTTGGGATGGGAACTCTATACAGATGTAGATCTGTAACTCATTTGGAACATACATACTCAGAAAATTAGTTGGAACACTCATATATTGTGACTTGACCTGTTCACACAACTGTTCGTGGCAGGATTTGAACTTAGGTCTTGCTGACCACCCACTAAACCATGCTGTTTCTCATTTCCATACTTGATAGTGTTAAAGCCTTCTATGAGGGTGTGGTGTGAAGTGATAGAGTTACAGTTTAGATTTTTCAGCACTTATTTGACGAAGAAAGGGAAACTTAAGTCTCATGAATAGAGTCAGCCTTGAAGTAGTAGAAGTCTAGGTTCAAGTCCTCTCTTTAAAATGTTATTACAGGGGGCAGCTAGGTGGCTCTGTGGATTAAGAGCCACATCTGTAGACTGGAGGGCCTTGCTGTGTGGCCCTGGGTAAGTCACTTAACCTCGGTTGCCTAGTCTTTTACTGTTCTTCTGCCTTTAAACCAATAAAAAGTATTGATTCCAAGACATAAGGTAAGAATTTTTTTAGTGTGATTACTGCTAGCTGTGAGACCCTGGATAAATCATTTAACCTCCTAGTGCTCCACACAACTCTATAGAGTATAAGTTACTATGTGCATTAGCAGATGGAATTTGATTTATATAGATAAAAATCATAGATCCAATTAAAAAAATAAGTTAATTAAAGCCTAATTTCTTTTAGGCTTAGCTTCATCCTTTCAGGAAAAGCCATAATTAAGATAAGGTAACCAGAGCTTTGCTCCTGAGCATTAAATTTAGAAGGCAAGACAGCACTGTAATTCTTCAATAGGTAGAAACTATAGTGCTTAGCCCCTAGAAACTTATGTCATCTAAATTCAGGTTGCTTAACTAGCTCAGGGCTCTATATGTAAATCAGGAACTGAAGAAATCCAAAAATGGTATCTCAACATTGGACTATTATCTACCCATTGTCCTGGTAGTAATGAGAAAGCTAAAGAGAAGATGACCGTTGTCCTTATTTGGGCCACGTGGTTTAGAAAATTTAATAAAAACCAAGCTTTCCATATAAATAGATCAGAAATTCTCCAGGAAACAGCCTGGCTAGGTTTCAATGGTTTAAAAAAAAAGATTCCATTTTCCAGAAAATGTTCTTAATAATGGAGAAGAGAGAGAAAAGCCCAGGAAACAGAATAAATGGATTGACTGCTGTTGGCTCCTGCAGGGAATGAGATCATGCTTTCTAACTTAATTGATTCATCAGGTTAATTTTGCTGATTAAAACAGAACATTTGAGACAATTAAAAGTTTAGATTATTTCCTTTCTTTCACATAAAAATGTCAGCATAGCTTTTAACCAACAGTTAAATTGTGGTAGTGGGAGGAGCACTGGCCTTGAAATCAGAAAGCCCGAGTGGGAGCCACATTAGTCAGGACATATCAATTGACCCTTGTGGGGCCTCAGTTTTCTCGTTTATAAAATAGGCTTAATAATATTTGAGCTATCTACCCTACAGGATTCTTGTAAGGAAAATACTATGTAGTGTGCTCATTATTACATTTGTTTTGAAAAAGAGAAAACTGGAGGCATCTAGGTGGTGCAATAGATAGAATCTGGGCCTGAAGTCAAGAATCCAGCCTTAGACACTTATCAATTGTTCGGCCCTAGATAAGTCACTTAACCTATATCTTCCTCAATTTCCTGGATTGTAAAATGGGAATAATAATAGCATTTACCTCCCAGGGTGTTGTAGGTCTCAAATGAGATAATATGTACAAAGTGTTTAGCACAGTGCCTGGCACATTATAACAGACGCTTAATACACATGTCCCTTCTTTCCTTCTTTCCTTCCTTCCTTCCTTCCTTCTTTCCTTCCTTCTTTCCTTCCTTCTTTCCTTCCTTC
>NC_058131.1:651776328-651789445 GCF_016433145.1 Gracilinanus agilis | reverse complement strand
TCCTTCCTTCCTTCCTTTCTTCTGTCCTTCCTTCCTTCCTTTCTTCTGTCCTTCCTTCCTTCCTTCCTTCCGTCCTTCCTTCCTTCCTTTCTTGTGGGAGATGTGATACCTATTTTCAAATATTGAGAGTTGTTATGTAGAAGAAAACTTGCACATATTCCAACTAGTTCAAGAGGGGAGATATGGAATTAATATAAGAATATTTCTTAATGAGAGCTGTCCAAAAGTATAAAAGGATTTTATTATAAGGTGGTGGGTTCTCTCAAACCAGATGCATTTAAGTAGAGAATAAATAAATATTCACTTTGTTGGGAATTTTGTGGAGAAGATTCATGATTCAGGGCTAAATATCAGACTAGATCACCTCTGAGGTTCTTTCCAACACTAAAATATCTAATTCCTATCAATGACTTGAATGAAGGCAAAGAAGAAATTATACTTATCGAGTTTACTGATGACATAAAGATGAGTGGGATAGCTAAAACACTGGGTGAAAAAGTTAGAACTTGAAAGATCTCAGATATGATAGGATGACCCCAATAGGATGAAATTTAATAGAAATAAATATAAAGTCCTATGAATATATGATAAAGATAAAAATTATAATACAAATAAATATATAGACTTAAAAATCACATCAGCTCAAGAAGGGTGTGTATGTGGGGAGGAAGGGGTAGACAACAATTTGTAGGAAAAAGATAAGGATGTTTGAGTAAACTAACAGTTCAAGGCGGGCACCTAGGTACCAGGTCTGGAATCAGGAAGACTCATCTTCCTGAGTTCAAATCTGGCCTGAGACACTATGTGACCCTGGAAAAATCACTTAACCCTATTTAGATTCGTTTCTTCATTTGTAAAACGAGCTGGAGAAGGAGATAACAAACCACTGTAATATCTTTTCCAAGATATTGGGTTTTCCTAAATGGGGTCATAAAGACTAGGACATGACTGAACAACTACAAAACAATTCAAAATAAGGCAATATTTTGACCCACCAACCAAAAAAACTAATATGATCCTAGGCTCCACTAAGAGGTTTAAAGTATCTAAAAACCTTCCTAATAATTAGAGCTTTGCCATAGTAGAATGGGCTCCCAGAGGAGAGAGTGGATTAGCCAACACTAAAGAACTTCAAATGAAAAGCTGGAAGGTTCCTCATTGGGGAATCCTGACTAATGTGAATTGGGTTAGATGGCTTCTGAGGTTTCTTTCAATTCTGAAATACTGTGATTCTGTGATACTTTCTTGCTATAGCCTCAGGGATGAATCCAACTCTCCAAATCTAAGAACACTTCTCACAGAAAAGCTTGCTTCTCCCCTCCATACCCTGAAAGCAAGCTTTTTTCTTCCTTCCTCTAGGCATCACGTCCTGTTACATTTGTCACAGTCGCTCTCATACGCTGAGATGGACCTAGTCTTTTCCATGTCATTTTCAATGAAAGAAACCATCCATCTTTGAGGCATGCATCTACCCCAGAGCTAACACAATTACCGCCTACAAAATAGAATTAGGTCAGGCAGTGGATGACAGCCACTTAGCTAGCTGTGCTCCTCAGTAGCTGACCTCTAGCTAAGCTCTCTTCTGATTTCCCTTGGTGTGCCTGCCTTTTGCTTTTGACTCTGTCGGGCCTCCCAATGGCCAAAAGATATCCATCCCCAAAATGATGATGATCTACAAAATGCTCTAGAAGATGGTGGTAGGATTGTGTGGATATAGACCAACTCAATGTCCCTTCTAAGCTGATGCAATGTGCTAGAGAAAAGAATGGGCCAGGCTTGGGATCTCAGGCTAATTGGCTTTTAAAGGAAAGCACAGCCTTTTTTGTCACTGGATGTTTAACTCAGAATTCTGTCTTCTTCTCTAGCTAGGCAGCTAGATGATCCAGAGGAGAGAGCACTGGGTCTGAAATCAGGAAAATCTGAGTTCCCATGCAGCCTCAGATGCCAAGAGTTTGTGACACTGAGCAAGCCATCTAAACCTCTGTGTGCATCAGGTTTCATAACAATAAAATGGCAATGATAGTAGCAGGGAACTTACAGGACTGTTGTGAGGATGAAATGAAGTGATATTTATGGTATATTATGCTATATTATGCTATAGCACAGGCCTTGGCACAGAATAGGCACTTGATAGATAAATGATTATTTCCTTCCTTGATTTGCCCACAGATCCTTGTGACATTCTTTGAGTTCACCTAAAGGTAGAATAGTGGAAAAGAGGTTTGGACTGAAGAGACAGAAGACACGAATTTATATCTGCCACTTTCTAACTATGCGAGCTTGGTCAAGTCATTCATTCTCTTAGAACTCTTTTTCTCATTTATAAATTGGAGATAATAGTCCTTGCGCTGGATATCATGGAGCCAGGAGCATCAAACAAGACAGTGAATTGGAGATGTTCTGTCGATTGTCAAAGGATAAAGACTGGACCTGTGATTTCGTGGGTAATAGAGAACACCCTGTGAGGAGCTCCCTTTACCAATACACCTTCTCTTATGGTCTTAGAGAGCTGCCTAAAATCCTAAAAAGCCAAGTGACTTGCCCAGGGTCACATAGACAGTGTGTGTCCAAGGCAGGAATTGAACACAGGACTTTTCAGCTTCAAGGTAGGCCCTCTAGTCACTATTCCAAGCTGACTCTTTTAAGAGTTCTAGAAATTTTAGCTATTGTTATTATGAATGGCTCCATCCAGTCAATCCCAGTGGTCACCCTTTTCCCCCAAAGGGTCCATCGCCACATTCTCATGGTTTCTGTGCATAGAGCACTAAAGACTTCTGGTTATCAATATATCCTTCCAGTATCCTATTCTAGGAGATTTCAAATGGATACATTTGAAGCCCCTTGTTAGTATTTGAAAGCAAATCACCACATCATTCTCTTCCTCAAAGGAAGGAAGTATTCTCAATCTGTCCATCTTCTCCCAGATCTATGTTTCCCTGGCTCCCTTTGGAGGGTCCCTTTAATGAAGCTTTTGAAGCCCCAGAGGCAAAGTCTGATTATAATTACTAAAAGAGGACTGGCTTTGCACTAATCAACATCATGTTGTGTCTCAAAGCTAAAGAGCTTTCAGATGCCAGGCCCCCACTGGCTCTTCAGGCAATTACTAGGCAGCTTCCACAGTCAACTTTTGTTCTGATGCTGAAGGAGGTTAGGGCTGTTGGTCATTTATTTGTTTGTTTATGTATGAATGTATTTTGTATGTATATATGTGCATTCCTTCTCTTAATGGATGCCTTTGAAGCAGGATTTCTAGACCTCTTCTACCCTAAGGTTTTTTGTTTGTTAACACTTTCACATCACATCAAGATTTTCCCTCATCTTAATAATTTTTGCTTGGCCTTTCCCCAAAACAGAATCAAAATTGAGAGGCAGAATCTATCAGTACAACCAGGCAAATTATGGGGTTCTGATGTATTGATGAATCATCATGACTCCTTAGTTTTATTGATCAGGAACAGCCTTAAGGAAGTAGAAACTGGGACCATCCTCCTCAGGGTGGATGCTAAGGAAAAAATTCTTGAGAGTCTTAAGAGCTAGTTTTTGCTCTGTTTCTGAGTTGGCAGCAGATTGGTAGTGGTGGAAAGGAAGCATCAATTCACTTCAATCCAACAAACACCTTTTATATGCTAGGCATTTTGCAAGGCACTTGGGAATAGAGACAAAAAACAAACTATCCCTTGCCCTCAAGAGTTTACTGGGAGGAAACAATATTAACACTTGTCTAAAAAATAAACACAAAATAAATACAAAATAATTGGGAAGAGGGAAGCACTATCAAACAAATGCCTCATGTAGGAGATGGCACTTGAGCTGAGCCTCAAAAGGAGTGAGGAAATACAAGAGATGGGGCTGAGGAGAGACAGACTTTGCAGCTGGGGTGTGTCCTATGAAAAAGCAAAAGAATTAGGAGGTGGTGTTTCATGAAAGCCATTTGATTGTAACATAGGGTGAAGACAACATGGAGAAGCTCTATTTCTGATTATCTAGGATTTCTGAAATTTTTTTCTTCCCCTCATTGCAGGAATATTCCCTTGTTGTTCACCCACTTCTTGTACTCAAAACAGGACTAGTCTCCCCTTATTCCCCACCCTAGGCTCTAAAATAAAATTTTCTGGGCTAGAAATGGAATATATTATCAAGGGAGCTTCTAAAAATAAGAGATCCTAGAACTTAACATAGAGGTAGAAAGGATTCTAAAAGTTCGGTGCTCCCATTTTACAGAAGAGGTGATCAAAGACCAAGTTATTTGTCATTTTACACAGGTAGTAAGTAACACAGCCAGAATTTGAACCCAAGTTCTTGGGTTTGTGTAATTAGAATTTTCTCCCCACAACTCTTTCCCAGCTTCCCATTTTCATTCTTTCCTTACTTGCTATGCTTTAAAGATAAAGTTGTGGGTGTAACTCCTCCCTCTCTCTCTGCTCCAGGGAAGGCAGTTGTGGAGGCTGGGTGAGAGCCAGGCAGAAGAATTTTACCCACATGGTTTTACTTAGGCTTTATACTTTTGTTCTTTTATTTCTTCTATTTCAAGTGATTAATAATAAACCTTATAAAATATAATACTTGGGGTTTGGGGACATTAATTTAAATGTAATAGGTCCTATCTAATACTCTTTTCATTATATCAAGTTGCCTTTACCTACAAGTTTAGAAGTTTGAAGTAGGATCCTGACTACACTAAATTTCTTTAGGTTGAGTGTATCATGGAGAATACAGGAGGGAGTTAGGCACAATGATTTCTAAAGGCCTTTCCCAATTCTAAATCTACAATTTTATGACTCTTTCCTGAGCAAAAGGTCTATGATTGTAGGGCTCAATAATTGGCAATGAGTTAAGGAGCTGAGGAAGAGAATGTTCTTTCACCTTTACAGGGGAACAAGAATCACAGTTCTTTCCTGCTTCCTTAGGAGTCTGGTTGGCATAGCCAACCTCACTTAACAAGGATTTCTCAGCCAGAATGGAATTTTCTATTCCTTTGAGGCTCAGACTGAAATACACAGCAGAGACTGTGTATAGCTTTTCTAGCAGACAGAACATCATTTCAAGGACAGAGATGAGATCACCAGCCAGACAGATCCCATGGGACATTGCTGCCATGAGGGTGAAGTTGCAGGGTTAAAAGAAACATAAAGAAAACTCAAGGGGAAACATGCAGCCCTCGATTCGGGGGAGAGAGAGATAGGGGATTATTGTTGGCCAGTTTTCTAGACCTACACTTCCTGAGAGAAAAATGGTTATTAACAATCCTGACCCCTACTATGCCCATCAGGCCATAGGGCATCCATCAGATCAGCCATAAGGTTGGATGCTCATTAAGTCGCTTCAAACTTATAACTTTAGGTCATCACAGTCTTTTCTTCCTAGCTCACTACTCTAGTGAGTTTAGCAATTATGAATGAAAGTGCTACTTGGTCTGCCTGCCTCCTGCATGATGACAGAGATAAAGCTGAGAAACCTGGCTTTCTGGCATCTTATTAATCCTCATTCTTCCTCTAAAATATCTTCAGGCAAAAGCAAGCATAGTGGCTTAGGAACTCTAACTGTATAATTACCTCCCATTGTATAGAAGAGACAAGTGACTTCATGATGGGACCTGGGGAAGGCTTTTGTCTAGTACAGAAGTATATGGGCTAGATATGACTGTCTTGCTGCAGTAATCAATACCACATTGGTTTTATGTTGATGAATTCCATAAGGAAATACTGGGGAATTGCAATAATGCCAGATGCAGGTTTTCAACAGAATTTTCTAATTGTTCAATTTGGAGGAAGGAAAGTCTCTAATATATCTCCAGCTGTTAAATCAGGAAGGGAAGAAAGATATCTAGACTGTACCATAACTCAGAATGCTTCTCTGAAAAGACATCTAACTCAGAGTTGGCATGTGATGCTGTGTTGATCCTTCAGATAAAGCCTACAGTGCACAGCATTTTTCTGTTAAGCTCAGAGTCCCAGCAACTTAAGCTCTCAAATGAGGGCTTACAGAGGAGCAGATAAACTGCTTTTATCAACCTCATACCATTATTCTCCTGGTGACATAAAGGCTCTTGTTGCACCCTGGAGGGGATTTCTATCCAAGCTGATATAGCTAACAAAAGGGATATTTAAAAAGGGTAGATTCAAGCTGTCTTACACTATGCAAGCATCAATCCACAAAAAGCACACATAATGCCATCTTGAATTTCTATGCTTTGAAGAATAATAAGCATTTTCACCTTTGTTATTTATATGTGAGCTAGAAAGAGAGCTGGATTTGGAGTCTTAAGTAAATAGGTGTGAGTTCCAGATTTGACTTTCTGGCTATGTGATTATAAGTAAAGGAGTGTGCTAAAGTAAAAAGAGCACTAGATTTGGAGTTTGAATATTTAAATTCATATCCTTGTTTTGCCACTTTTTTCTAGGATGGCCTGGTAAAAGCCTATCCCTAGGTGTTAATTTCCTCATTTGTAAATTAAGGAGGTTGGACTAGATGAACTAACTTCATGGTCACTTCTATTTAGGGCTATACAATGCCTGGCATATGACTACTACTTAATAAATATCTATAATTGATCTATGATCCTATGATTTCTCAGCTTCAGTTTTCTATTTGAAAAAATGGGGATGATAATACTTTTATTACCTTCCTCATAGGTCTGATGTGGAGAAAGCAATTTGTCAGCCTTAATATACTATATGAGTGAGTTATGATCTTATTTATTCACTGATGGATGCATGTTTCCAAAATTATGCAAAGATAAAGAAAATAGTCTCCATAAGAGACATGAATGGGAGTGACAAAAAGTACATGTTTGTAATAGCCTATGTAGATGATTTTATTGAATCCCAATCAATTTTCAAGGTAAAACTCTCACCACTACTATTTATTCCTCCTCCTTCTTCTCCCTCTTGTCTTCCTCCTACTCCTCCTCTTCCTCTTTCCAAAGATCTTTGCTACAACACACTTCAGAAGAATTCTAGCAAGATTAAATGTTGGGAGCAAACTGGGACGGTAACTACTGTTGTTTTGGCTGCATGGCTCCCCTACTGATATATGCAGTACATTTCAGCAGTCAGGACCATGGACAGTTCACCCATTGCTTTAACTGCGTACTGCTTTCATTTAGATAGCTCCACAAGGTTACAAAACACTTAGATAAATTATTTCATTTGACAATCAAAACAACTCTGAATTAAGTAGTGCAAGCACCATCATCATCATCACTGTTGTTCCTTTTGCTGCTGTTGTTGCCATTTGGCAGACAAGGAAGCTAATGTTCAAAGAAGTTGTGCTGTGTCCAGAAATTTGCAACTATTAAGTAGCAATCACAGAATTTGAACCCAGCCTTTAGTTCTGCATAATTCCATCTATTTCAGCAGTGCCTTTTCACTTCTGGATTTACAGCAACTCAGAAGTCTTTATATGTAACAAAAGGCATTATTGAATTCTCAGAAAGAGAAGTTGAATTCTCTTTAACTAATATAAAGAAGAAAACTACATAAGGTAGTGTCATAATGTGTTTTTAATATGTGCAATAAAAATCTAATAGATCACAGATTAAATATCCAGAAGGTTGGGGATCACTAGGTTCTAGGTATGTGTGCATGGACATAAGCATGTTCTGATAAAAAGCTCACTGGATCTTGGGAAGCCAGGATCTTCTATTTATTACTTCTGTAACCTTAGGAAGATCATTTGGCCTCTTTGAGCCTTTGTTTCCATATCTATTAAGTAAAGATGTTACATGATCACCACAGTCCCCTCAGTTCTAAATTCTGTATATTTTCCATGTATATATTATGAATCTGAATCTGATGGAGATTGAGGACACAGAAAGTACAAACCAAACCCGGTACACATAATGACTTGGTGGCATATCAGGACCACATCTAGGCAAAATTGTGAAATTGTGAATATTTGTCTTTTGTCCCCATTAATCTCCTATCTATGCACCATTTTTCCTGGATAAACTAGTCTTAATTTATATTAATACATTAACTGATAATTTATGGTGTCACCCCTAATAGAACTATTTGCTTCTTCTAAAAACTACTAGGGCTAGTACTTATTATGTTTATCTGACTTCCTGTCTTAGTGACATCAACATTCCCCTTCCTTGAAACACACATACCTTTGGAGTATGGATAAATAAAGATTTGGCACTGTCTCTTGAAATGTGTTATTTGCTAAAGGAAGAGAGATATACTAAAGAGTTCATAGAATCTTGGGCTGGAAGTGACCTTAGAAATAATTTAGTTTAATCCCTTCATTTTATAAATAATGAATCAATACCTAGAAAGATGGTGGCTTGTCCAAGGTATCAATGGGGAAAAGTATTACTGAATCTGCTATACAACCCCAAGGATAGAACATTTTGTTCCATTCAAAATATAGTTTGTTGGAGTAGCTAGAAAGAGAGAAAGAGAAGAGAGGGAGAGGAAGAGAGAGAGGGACAGAAGGAGAGAGGGAGAGAGAGAGAGGGAGAGAGAGAGAAAAAAAGAGAGAGAGAGAGTTTATTTCCTATTGCCTATCTATAGAGGTATATTTGAATAAATAGCTAAAATTGGGGGGGGTTGAGTTAAAACCTAAAATGAGTCTTACTTGTGCTATTGATTCTCTTTGAATACTTGAGTCCATTTTCCCATAAATGCTTTTCATGCTTTGTGTAAGAAAAGGGTGCAATGTTCATATAGCCACTATTTTTTATCATTGAGAAGTAATCACTTCTCTTATGGATAGGTGGATGATGCAAAATGTCTCTTTGCATTGATGAATTATTGTTTCCTTTGCTGTATTTTGAGAACACCATGGCTTGCCTGTGTCTGCATTCTAATTTACAAGATATATGAGTCATCGTGAAAGTGATCCCAAGGAAGGAAAATAGCACCTTAAAAAAATAGTAAAGAACCATAGACACTGGGGCAGAGTCTAATAGCATTGCTTTCTTCCTGAAAGGGTAAGATATTAATAGAACATGAAAAATGTTCTAAATCACTCTTTATTAGAGAAATGCACATTAAAAGAACTCTAAGGAACCACCTCACACCTACCAGATTGGTTAACATGACAGAAAAGAAAAATGATAAATGTTGGTGAGAATGTAGAAAGATAGAAACACTAATGCACTGTTGGTGGAGTTTTGAACTGATTCAACTATTCTGTAGAATAATTTGGAACTATACCCAAAGGACAATAAAATTGTGTATCACATATTCTTTGACCCGGCAATGCCACTACTAAGGCTGTATCCCAAAGACATCAAAAATAAGGGAAAAGGACTTATTTGTATTAAAAAAATCTGTAGCTGCTCTTTCTGTGGTGGCAAAGAATTGGAAATTGAAGGGATGCCCGTCAGTTGGGGAATGGCTAAACAAGTTGTGTTATATGATTGTAATTGAATAGTATTATACTATAAGAAATGATGGGCAGGATGGTTTCAGAAAAACCTGGAAAAACTTAGGTGAACTAATGCAAAATGAAGTGAGCAGAACAAAGAAAACATTATAAATAGTAACCACAAAACTGAAATGATGGCCAACTGTGAAGACATATCTACTCTACCAAAACACTGATACAAGACAATTCCAAAGGACCTATGATGAAATATGCTCTCTACTGCCAGAGTAGTGATAAACTCTGGGACCAGATTGAAGCATGCTTTTTTGCTTTCTTTATTTTTCTTGATTTCCCACCCCCAACATGGCTAATATGGAAATATTTTTTGTGTGACCCCATATGTATAATTGGTATCATATTGCTAATTTTCTCAGTGGGTAAGAGAGAAGCTGAAGGGAGTGAGAAAATTTAAAATGAATATTAAAAATAAACAATAAAATAAAAAGAACAGGAAAGCTAAATTATAGAATGCCATGAATAGAAATATCATTTAAGATTTAATATTCAAAGGCAGCTAGGAGGTGCAGTAAATAGAGTGCTCACCTTAAGCCAGGATATCTCATCTTCCCAAATTCAAATCTGGCCTCAGAGAATTACTGGTTGTGTTCCCCTGGGCATGTCACTTAACCCTATTTGCCTCAGTTCCTCAGCTGGAAAATGAGCTGGAGAAGGAAATAGCAAACCATTCCATAACCTTTGCCCAGAAAACCCCAAATAGGGTCACAAAGAATGGGGCACATCTGAAACAGCAAAACCAACAAGAATTCAAAAAATGTGACTGGCATGTGTGGGTGGCAAAATTCCCTCTACTCTAGACTGAGGGACATAGGTGCCTGTGTTAAAAGTGTCTTGAATGTTTAAAGCATAGAGATATATTGTAGAAAATAAAATCAAGGGATAGTTAATAACCTGGTTAGGGAGGAGAAGATACTCAGGTGACACCTGGAGGCAGAATTGGAAAGAGTTAAAGGTGGGGGGGGGGGTGATTTTTTTTTCATTTAAAATTTTTTTGTGATGCAAAACACACTTCCATTTTGGTCATTGTTGTAAGAGCAAAGTCATACATAACCAAAACCCCAAAATAAAACTGTAAATATACTGATGTGAAAGATAATCTCCTTTGATCTGCATCTATCCGATTCAACAATTCTTTCTCTGGAGGTGTATACCATTCCCTGTCATAAGTCTTTCACAGTTGTCCCAGATCATTGCATTGCTGAGAGTAGCCAAGTTTTCACAAGTGATAATCATATAATATTGCTGTTACTGTGTACAATGTTCTTTTGGTTCTGCTTATTTCACTCTGCACCAGTTCCTGCTGATCTTTCCAGCTTTTTCTGAAATCATCTTGCTTCTCATTTCTTATGGCACAATCACCTGTAACATGTATCACAACTTGCTCAGCCATCCCCCAACTGATGGACATTCCCACCACAACAAGAGCTGCTATAAATATTTTTCTACAAATAGGTCCTTTCCCCTTTTTAATTATTTCTTTGGGATACAGACCCAGTCATGGTATTATGGGACCAAAGGATATGCAGTTTTATAGCCCTTTGGGCATAGTTCCAAATTGCCCTCCAGAATGGTTGGATCAATTCACAATGCCACCAACAATGCATTAGTGTCCCAATTTCGTCACATCCCCTCCAACATTTATGTCTGAGGAAAGTGATTTTTGTGGAGGAAATTGAGGAATGACAGAGGATACGGAGAATTGGACACACATTACTGAAGAGACACTAATGAAAAGGGCTGAGAGTATGTAAATTTATTTAGAGAAGTAAAGATTATGAGGGTAGCAATAGATAAAGGAGGCTGATATTAGCTAAAGCCAGAAACAACAATGGTAAGTATACCTGGGTTTAAACAAAAAAGGATCTAATTATTTAGAGAGCAAAAGGAGTAGTGTTGCTATGAGTGTGTGTATGTGTGTTGAGAGAGGGGTTACTAGGGAGCCTCTAGAAAGAAGCCTTACCCCTGGAGCAGCAATATTCTAGGCAGAGGAACTATAACCATGAGAGGGCCTAGAATGAGATTATTAATTTCAAGTCCACAAACTTGGTTTTTTATCCATGATTATATCTCTGATATTATCATATAATAGCTTTCACAAGAAGGCATTTTTACCTTTGATTTTTCTAATTGTACTTCAGCATAATTGATCTACTACTTGGTAGTCCTATGTATTTTATTTTATGCATTAAAAAACGTTATTCTGGAGTAGGGTCCCTAGATTTTGCCAGATTGCCAAGAGTCCAGGACAGAAAAAAAATTAAGAATCACTGGCTCAGAAAAAGGGCCTGTGGCCTTGAGGGGAATGTGATGATAGATACTACATAAGAACTATTTACTCATATAGTTTTTGTTGTTGTTCATTCATTTTTCAATCCTGTCTGACTCTTTGTGAACCCATTTGTTTTCTTGGCAAAGATTCTGGAATGGAATTTCCATGTTGTTCTGCTCATTTTACATTGAGAAAGTGAGACAACAGTTAAATGACTTGTCCAGGATCACATACCAAATGTCTGAGGCTAAATTTGAACTTGGGAAGCTGAGTCTTCCTAACTGCAGACCCAGGGCTCTATCCACTGTATTGTAACTCTATTTATTTGCCCACAAAGCTACTGCATCCTTGTAGTTTTACACAGGTTTAAAACCCTTGTGTCTTGGGGGCAGGGCAGCTAAGTGGCTCTGTGAATTGAGAGCCAGGCCTAGAGATGGAAAGTCCTGGGTTCAAATCCAACCTCAGACACTTCCTAGCTATATGACCCTGGACAAGTAACCTAACTCCCATTGTCTAGCCCTTATTACTCTTCTGACTTGGAACCAATACACAGTGTTGATTCTAAAGAAGAAGATAAGGGTTTTTAAATAAATAAATAAACCCCTGTGTGAAATTGTTTTTGAGATTTTATTTTGCCCCAGCATGAACTCACACCACACTAAATCATGAATTGAACCAGACATATATGGCTGCATGGCTGCATGGACCAATGGGATCAGAGAGAAGAAAGGAAAAACTGGCAAATAACAGAAGTGTAACTCTGGCTAGAGAAATCCCAATCTCCTCCTTTATCTGTGCTTAGTAGCAGTGCAGTATGAATCCCAAGTTGACACCCAGTGACGAGTACCCTTAGACCCCTCCACCTCGACTTGCAATGTGTCTGCTTTTAGCCGCACCTCCCTGCAGAGCCCCATCATATTATAAAACCATCAGACAGTTCAGCTAACCAGGAACTGATGGGGCTTCAGTAATAGAGATGCCTCCTACATCACTCCCAGGTCGGTCACACTCACTTAGGCAATGACAATCTAGCGCAAGCTACTTGGAGCACAAAATGGAGTATAAAAATATAGGCTTGCTCCTCCTAGACATGTAGCCAGAAGCTTCCGATGTCTTGATTTATTAATTTCATACACAGAAGTGAGCCAGAGGAAGGGAGAGAATTTCAAAATGGGTATATGAGCAGCATTTGTATTGTTTATTGAGATGCTTTCTTTCACAAAGAGCTCAAAGGCACAAGCAATTTATTAAGTAGTTGGTAGTGCCAGGCATTATTGTACTAAGGGAGAAGAATATAAAGAAATGTGAAAATGTATAGAAATGTGCTGAAGTAAAAGCCTACCCTAGAAAAAGAAAGAAAGAGAGGAAGAGGGAGAGAGAGAGAGAGAGAGAGAGAGAGAGAGAGAGAGAGAGAGAGAGAGAGAGAGAGAGAGAGGAAGAGGGGGAGAGAAGAAG
>NC_058131.1:651689503-651767597 GCF_016433145.1 Gracilinanus agilis | reverse complement strand
TGTCTATCCAAGACAGACATACTGATTGACCTATACTATGGGCTCATTCTCAAATGAGTTGATTTACAATGATGATATAATTTTTGAGAATTAATCCAACATAGGAAGGTGGTGTGGAATAATGGCAAAATTATTTGGGGTCATTTGGAGTCGGAAGATTGGGCTTGTGTTTTGGCTCTCCTTTCTGTACACCCTTGGTAATGTTACTTTTTCCCTCTGGAATTCAGTTTTCTCACCAGTAAAATGAAGCAGTTGTTAGGATAAGAATTTATTTTGGTTGTTCTGTCTAGTCAGAAGCAGGGGTTTCAGCTCAGAGGTGTGTTTGCACTTTTATTTTTTTTTTTATCCAATCTAGCTTTATTTATCTTTATGAGGAGAGGCATAAATAGAAGCAAGAGGTAGAAATAGGAGTTAGGAAATCTATTGATACCCTAATACTAATAAATTAGAACAAAGACCTAGACCCCAAACTGCCCCTCATGGGGTGTCTTCTTTGTCTACCAATAGTAGACACTACCCTTTCCTACACTTACTGACTACAGCTTAAATTCTATCTTACTTCCTTATATAGCCTATGAACCTTAATTTATAATAAACTCTTTCAGCAATCAATAAAATCTTCCTAGAGAAAACTAAAAGCAGCAGTCCTGTTTGAGTTAACTTCAAAGATAGACTCTCTCTGTGATAGCTTTCACAGACAACCTCTCTGGCTCCACCTGTGGCAGAGAGCGGAAAAGCATCTTATCAGTAACCACCCTCTTCTCAAAACTTTTTATGTATATCTCAGCTCTCAAAAAAAATTATCTCAACACACTAAATATTCTTCTTTCTTCACCTTAAGTTTCTTATTCTTTCTCTTCAACTGTCATCAATTGTCAAAGTCCAGAGAGCCCAGTCCAGTGACTCCCGTCCTCCTTAACTGCCAGAGGAAACAGGGGCCAAGCATTCTTTCCCAACCTTTTATGCCATATCCTTAAGGGATCCACAGCAAATTCTCTTTCTCCTCACCACAAGGGGATGGCTCAAAAGTGCAAACACACCTCTGAGCTGAAATCCCTGCTTCTGACTAGACAGAACAACCTAAATAAATTCTTATCTTAACACAGTTTAACTATATCATGGAATCACAAAATCTGAAAGGCAGAAACAGGAGTGTGCTAGAGCTAGCTTGAACTATTTCTTGAAAGCTGATAGTTAAAATTTTCAATGTGAGCATTCACGCCTTAGACATTGGCAAAAGATAAAAATCATGACTTGTTTTATTGTTTTATTCCCTGTCTAGGCTTAAGAAAGTGATGGAGAATACGTTAATAAAGCAGATTAAATTAAAGGTGTGTCAAACATGCTTCCACAGCCCCCATTTGTATGTTAAATATTTACCAGAACACTTCTGTCTGGAAGGGTCCTCAGAGGCTATCAAGTCTAACCTATATCATAAAAGGAATGCCCACTAACCATATCTGACAAAAGCTTCTGCTTGAAGACCTATGAGTAGCCAGAATCCGCTATCTCTTTAAATATTAAGTTTCACTTTGTTATAGTTCTAATTGTTAGAAAGTTCTCTTTGATATGAAGCCTAAATTGGGACCCTTTGCAATTTCTACCAATTGCTTCACTTTCTGCACATCCCCACCCTCCAGCCTAGGACCAAACAGAATAAATCTAAACCCTCCTCCACAGGACACTCCTTCAAATAGCTAAAGACAGCTAGCATATTCTCCTGAGTCTTCTCCAGGACAAACCTGCTTAGTGGACTCAAGACCTTTCACCATCCTGGTAGTCCTCCTCTGGACACTAACCAGCTTATTAATGATCCTCTTGAAACATGGTCCCCAGAACTGAACACAAAAATATTCCAAGTGAGGTCTGATGAGGGCAGAGACCAATGAGATCATCACCTTTTTGTTCCTGGAAGTTAGGCTCTTCCTAATGCAACCCAAGATCTCATTGGCTTTTTCAACTACCATAATACAACATAGATTCTACTAGCTCTCTTTTAGAACCACTATCTCACCATTGCTCTCTCATCTTGTACATGAATTTGTGAAATGGATTTTCTGTACCTAAGTGGAATACAGCATTTATTACTATTAAAATTCATCTTATTAGATTCAACCCAATGCTCCAGTTTAAGCTCATTTTGGAAGCTGACTCCATCATCCACTGTCATCCACAGCTATCCCTCCCAGGTGGTGTCACCTGCAAATTTGATGAATTTACCATCTCTACTTTCAGGAAAATCACTGAAAACATGTTAAACATATCTACAGTCATATGAAAAAATATTCTAAGTCACTATTGATTAGAGAAACACACATTAAAACAATACTGAGGTACACCTCATACCTATCAGATTGGTTAATATGACACATGAGGAAAATGATAAATGTTGGTGGGGACTCAGGAAAGTTGAGACACTAATGTTCTGTTGGTAGAGCTGTGAACTGATCCAACCGTTCTGGAGAGTTGGCAAATCCCTCATCAATTTGAATTATGTCCAAAGGACTATAAAACTGTGCATACCCTTTGACCTAGCAATACC
This sequence comes from Gracilinanus agilis, assembly GCF_016433145.1. Lineage (NCBI taxonomy): Eukaryota > Metazoa > Chordata > Mammalia > Didelphimorphia > Didelphidae > Gracilinanus > Gracilinanus agilis. The sequence continues at coordinate 651,765,055 of NC_058131.1, read as the reverse complement.
ACTACCAGGTCTGTTTCCCAAAAGACATCAAAGAAATAGACATTTGTATAAAAATATTTGTAGCAGCTCTTTTCGTGGTGATAAAGAAATGGAAGTTGAGGGAATGCCCATCGATTGGGAAATTGCTAAACAAGTTGTAGTATCTGATTGTGATGGAATACTATTATGCTATAAAAAATAATGAGTATGATGGTTTCAGAAAAATCTGAGAAGTCTTAAACGATGCAAAATGAAGTATAACCAGGCCTACATTGTACACAGTAACAGCAATATTATACAATGATCAACTGTGAATGATTTAGCTATTCTCAGCAATACAATGATCCTACACAACTCTGAAGAACTTACGATGAAAAAGTTATCTATCTTCAGAGAAAAAAACTGATGGAGTTTCCATGCAGATCAAAGCTTACTTTTTTACTTTTTTTTTAATGGGAGTGGGGAGGGGGAGAATGGTGGTTTATTTTGCCACGAGGCTAATATGGGAATGTTTTGCATGACTTTACATATATAATCCATATAAAATTGCTTGCCTTCTTAAGGAGGGGGAAGGGAGTTTGCAACTCCAAATTTTTTTTTAAGTTAAAAAAAAAACCCTCACACCTATCAGACTGGTTAATATGACAGAAATGGAAGATGATAAATGTCAGAGGGGACCTGGGAAAGTTGAGATACCAATGTGGTAGAGCTGTGAACTGATCCTGTAATTGAAGAAAAATAAAATAAAATGAGAGAGAGGAAAAAACCTGTTAAAGCAGCCCAAGGCCAAGCACAGATCCCTGGAGTGTTCCAGAGATGGTGGTTTACTGGAGTTGATTAGTACCAGCTTGTGAGAATCTTTTGTGAGACTTTCAGCATTAACCTCAAAAATTGGCAAATGCCTCAAATCTGGTTTGATTTATTGTTTTATTGCTTGTCTAGACTTAAGTGATAGTGAAAATATTAATAATGTAGATTAATTTGTAAAGTATGCATAGGTTTTTTTCCTTAGAGAACCAGCTGTTAAACATTTACCAGAATGCCCCTGACTGGAGTCCTCTTGCCAGGTTGGCATTGAACTATTAACAACTACTCTTTAAGTCTGACTATCAAATCAGTTCTCAATCCATCTGCATACATTCTCAGGTATTTTACATCTCTCTTCCACAAGGATAGGAGACATTTTATCAAAATCTTTGCTAAAATCAAAGTAGCCCTTATTCACAGCATCCCCCTCATCAACTAATTAGGAATTCTGTCAAAAAAGGAAACGAACTTGGTCTGGTTATGACCTGTTATTGATGAAGCCATGCTGAGTTAACTGCTCTCCTTCATAAATGCTCATTATCCATCTCTTTAGTAATCAACTCTAGAATTTTTCCAGGAATCAAAGTCAAGTTTCATGCTTGACAGTTTGCAGATTGTGCCCCTTTTCTGAAAATCAGGACCTTTGCTCCTCAAAAGTTATGCGTTCTCTCTCCTGCTTTTTTTTTTTTTTGTTGTTGTTGTTGTTTTGTTTTTTTTTTCCCATGACCTTCCAGATATCACTGACAGTGACTCAACCATCACACCCGAGGATGTAATCCATCTGGGTCAGGTGGTTTGAGTTCACGAAAGCCAGCCAAGTGCTTTCTTACTTATCTCCTTACTTATCTTGGGTATCAACTCAATGTTAGTAATTTCTGTAAACATCATTCTCCTTGGCAAAGAAAAGAGAAGCAAAATTAAATTTGAGCAGCACTGTTTTCTTTCACTGGTTATCATAGTTCCCAGACATCCCAATCAAAAGTACTATCTCTTCTTTCATTTTCTTTTTTCTCCCAATATAGCTTTAACCACCCCATTCTTTTTTTGTTGTCGTTCTTAACCCCCTTCAACAGCCTCACACCATTCGGAGCTTTAGAACTGTTGAAACTTTTCGTAGGACCATGTTATGCTCTTATATTCATCCTGTTACTTGGCTTGCTTTCTTCTTCAGTGTATTTCTTCTTAAAATAAGTTAGCTGGTGAATTAATAATAATAACAGTAATAGCAATAATAATAACTGTTTTTATAGTGCTTATAGTTTGAAAAGTGTTTTTTGTATGTTAGCTCATTTAATTCTTATGCCTATGAGGAAGGTACTATTATCCTACTTTTAAAGATGAGAAAACTGAGGCTGAGAAAGGTTAAGTGACTTGTCCAGGGTCACACAGCTAGTTAAGTATCTGGGGTCATATTTGAACTCAAGGTCTTCCTGACTCCAAGTCCAACACTCAATTCCCAATGTTCCCTCTTCTTTGGAATTGTTTCCTTTTGTGTCTTCACAATTCAGTCTTGAGCATTTCCTATGATTTCTAGGTATCTCTCCTATCCAGAACTTTAGTCCATGGTATTCAGACCACTCTTTCCTTTGAACCCTTTGAAATCTGCTTTCTCAAAATCTTGATGATCTCTAAACAAGACACATAAATAAGTGCTTTAAAATGTTTGTTAATTGATTGATCCTATATTTCACAGAAATGCAAATGGTACCCTCTTGTTGAAATCAAAAGATTAGCTACATGCCTATTATATAATTAAATCTTTTATAATATCATTATTATCAAATCAAGTATTTACTGAGTTATATGCAAGGAGACAGTGCTGAAGTATTGTAGGGGATACAGAGAAATATTGGACATGGCAGGACATGGAACTCATCCAGAAGGACCCTATAATCTAGTTGTGATTACAAGACACATATGAAAGGTTACAAAATAGAAGATTTCATTTTAATCACAGAAGAGACATCAAAATATATTACTGACTGAATTGTCACTTGAATTTACAAAAAGTTTGAGCTGTACTTTCATTTTTTCTCTGGGGGGGTCAATGGATCATTAGGAGTAAAAAGTGTTTGTTTTTTGGCTTTATTTCAGAGCTTTTTGCATATAAATTTACAATCATTGTTTATATTGACTCTGATTCTATTTACTTTGTTGCTTTTCAGTTAATAAAATTTTTCCATGTTTCTCTAATTTCCACATAATGATACAATGATACTCTATTGCAATTGTATACCACAATTTGTTTTTCTATCTCCTATAAATGCCCCTTTTGTTTCTAGCTCTTTGTACCTGCAATGATGTGCTTATTGAATGAATATTTTGGAATACATGGAATATTTTAGTTTTTGTCTTCTTATCTGTCCTGTAGTGGGAACAATGGGTTAAAGGGTCAAAAAAAGAAGGTCAGAAGATGAAGTATTACCATGGAAAAACAACTCTAAAATAGATAACCATGAAATAGATAGATAAACCATAAAATAGATAGATAGATAGATAGATAGATAGATAGATAGATAGATAGATAGATAGATAGATAGATAGATAGATAGAGGTTACCCTCCAGCAGAATGCAAGCTCCTTGAAGGCAGGGCACTTCCATTTTTGGTTTTTGTATGCCTCATAGATCTAGCATAGTGACAAGCAGGTAGTAGGTGCTTGATAAATGTTTAAAGAATTTAAGGATGCTTGTGACCCTTTCATCTTTCCACATGCCCTTAATCTCTGGCTTCCCTTAGTGATTGATTCAATAAATATTAGGGTTATGGATTTGTAATGCAAAAGGAGGCATCCTTCTCCTTCCCCAAGTTTTGATGGATAGAATAAATATCTAATGGTATAGATTTTATCTTAGTGAACTTTACTACATAGTTTTGTTTTGATTTTTTACCTTCTTTATAAAAAAAACAGTTCTAAGGCAGAAGAGCATTAAGGGCTAGACAGTGGGGGTAAGTGATTTGCCCAGGGTGACACAGCTAGGAAATGTCTGAGACCAGATTTGAACTCAGGATCTCACATCTCTAGCCCTGGATCTCTATCCACTGAGCCACCCAGCTGCCCCCTGCATAATTTTTCATCTACAATCAGACCCTGACCTAATTTTCTACGTACTTCTTAACACAGGATCACAGATTTTCCATGACTCTCTTTTGGAAATTGAGATACAGAATTTAGCCCAAGATCATACAACTTCTAGGTGTTGGAGCTGGAGTTAGAACTTGGGTTCTCTGACTTCATCACGTGCATTCCCACTGCTTTAGTGAGGCTAGTCCTGCCATCCTCAACAAGCCACGAGCCAAGGTCTCTCCCTCAGACTATCCAATTGCCTCCCCTCCATTTTCAAGACTCATCTTGAGTTCTTCACTAATGTTTTCCTAACCACTTTGGCATTTGCTGATCTCTCTCTCCTCTCTCCATGTTTACAGAATATCTTCTATTATCACATAAATCAGAGGAGTTTCACTTGTCAGTGCAAGCTTCCTAATTACAAATATCTTAAGGGCAGAAATTGTGTCTTATGTCCTCATGTTTTTGACAGTACCCAATACAATGCTAAGCACACGGTTTTGTTTGGGTTTTTTTGGACCGGACCTGTGATTCCATTGTTACAGGGAACTGGGGTTGAGGGAAGTGCTTTTGCAGTTCGGACTGACAATGGCTCAGTAATTTGTGGGGTTGAATATGCCTGTGGATATGGAGGCTTATTAAGGTCACACAGCCCGTTGGTGACAAGTAGAAATTGAAATCAAGTCTTTATGACTCAGTTTGGCTAAGAGGCAGCCTAGCTCTGGATCTCTGGACTAAGAGGCCAGTAGGCAGGAGGTGCTCCCTAAATTCTTACTGGCTGTGTTCCACCATCTATATATTCAGGCAGTTGCCAACCTAAAGCCTGTGTTCCCAGGACCCTTATAAGAATGTCAAAATCACCTGTTTCTCCAAAAAAGCACTTGGCTAAGATGAATCGTTACGTTTTCTGCCTTCCCCAGGAGCCTTTCCTTCTCTACTGTTCTCTCCTCACTCAAGACAGCAGCTGGGGCGGGCATGTGTCATTTGCCAACTTTAGCTTTCAGTGGAAGAACTGGTCCCAGGCAGCACTCTTAATGAAAAATGAATGAAAGGGTGAGCTCTTCTTCTATGGGCTACAGTAGTCTCTGAGCCATAACATTTCATTCTTCGACAAAGGTCACGCCAATGCGAGGAGGCCACCAGGCTGCCTTCCACTGATCTCATCCAGTTGCCTTTGGAGCTGTCCCTGGGTAGCAGCTGTTAAAAACCCCTTTGATGTGGGCTGAGCTGGGGAAGATGAGTGCTTGTTTGGTGTCACACAAACACTGAATATGCAAAGCAGGAAGCTAAAGCCAGTAAAGTTCGCTAAGATAAATTCTGCATCATTAGATATTTATTCTTATTCTGTCCATCAAAACTTGGGGAAGGAGAAGGATGCCTCCTTTTGCATTACAAATCCATAACCCTAATATTTATTGAATCAATCACTAAGGGAAGCCAGAGATTAAGAGCATGTGGAAAGATGAAACAGTCACGATCATCCTTAAATTCTGTAAACATTTATTAAGTACCTGCTTGTCACTTTGCTAGATCTATGAGGCATACAAAAACCAAAAATGGAAGTGCCTCGCCTTCATGGAGCTTACATTCTGCTGGAGGGTAACCACTCTGTCTGTCTGTCTGTCTGTCTTGTCACTGTGCTAGATCTATGAAGCATACAAAAAAACAAAAATGAAAGTGCCCTGCCTTCATGGAGCTTACATTCTGCTGGAGGGTAACCACTTTGATACACACAGATGCAAAATAAATGCAAAATAATTAAAGAGGCAGGTGGAGGAATCATGAAAAGCCTCTTGTAAAAGGTGACGCTTGGGATGAATCTTTGGGAAAGCCTGTTGTTCAGTTCTTACTCTCTGTGACCCAATTTAGGTTTGGTGGGGTTTTTTTGACAAAGATATTGGACTGGTTTATCATTTCCTTCTCCAGATTATTTTACAGATGAAGAAGCTGAGGCAAACTGAGCTAAGTGACATTTCCAGAGTCACCCGGCTAGTAAGTATCTGAGGTCAAATTTGAACTCACGAAGAGAAGTCTTCCTGATTGCCAGCTCAGTGTTCTATCCACTGTGGCACCTAGCTGTTTTTAAAGTTGAGAAATTTTAAAAGATGGGGAGAAAAGAAAGCATTCTGGACATGGTTCAAAGCCTATGCAAAGGCATGTAGGTGGGATATCGAATGTTGCGTACAAGGAACAAAATCAAGCAGATAACATAGCTGAAAGGTACCACGAATGTAAAATAATTTTGGAGATATTAGTTATGGCCACATTGTAAAAGGCTTTAGACGCCAAATAATGGAGCTTTTTTTTTTTTTTAAACCCTTAACTTCTGTGTATTGGCTCATAGGTGGAAGAGTGGTAAGGGTGGGCAATGGGGGTCAAGTGACTTGCCCAGGGTCACACAGCTGGGAAGTATCTGAGGCTGGATTTGAACCTAGGACCTCCCATCTCTAGGCCTGACTCTCAATCCATTGAGCTACCCAGCTGCCCCCAATGAAGCTTCAAAAATAATTTTTTTTTAAATCTCTGAGGCAAAAGGCAGGCTGAACTTCTATAGTGTGGAAGTGACAAAGTGAGCTTTAGAATGTCATCTTGTTAGTTGTGTGATGGATGAGTTGAAGTAGGGAGAGACTAATACAGAAAGACCAATTAGGGGCTATTTTAATAGTCCAGACAAGAGACATTAAGGGCCCGTCAAGATGGTGGACATATAAGTAGAGAGGAAGGATGCAAAAGATGGTGTCAATGTAAAATAAACAAATGGGAGGCAACATGGGACGGTGGAAAAAACACTATTTCTAAAGTCAGAGGACATTGGTTCAAGTCTCGCCCCTGACACTTATTGCCTCTAGGATCTTGGGAAAGTCAATTAACTCCTCAATTTCCTCATCTTTAAAATGTGAGAGTCAGAGTAAATGGCTTTTAAAGACCATTCCAATTCTACATGTGATCCTATGATTCCTTGACAACTAATTGGATATGAAAAGTGAAGGAGAAAAGAAGAGGATGACTCCTCATTGTGAACCTGGTTGACTAGAAGGACGATGATGTTATGGATGGAGACAGGAGAGACTGGAGGAAGGGAGGTTTTAGTGGGAAAAGACAAAGTTCTATTCTGGGCATGTTGAGTTTGATGACTGTGGGACAACCAGATGATCTCCACCATGCAGTTACTGATATGGAAGTAGAGTCAGAAAGTCAGTTGGATGCAACCTTCATGGAGATAATGGAACCTTTTGGAGATGAGAAAAATGAGAATGAAACAAAAAGAAGTATCCAGGCAAGGGTGGAACAGTCAGATAGGAAGGAAGATAAGCAAAAGAGAACAAAAATCTGGAGAGGAGAGAGACCAACCAGACAAAAGAAGTTGCCAATACAGTCAGAAGCTCCAGAGTGGTCAAGGATGAAGACAGAAAATATTTAACAATTGAAAGATTGAGGTGGAACAGTAAAGATGGTGGAGAAAAGGCAGAGATCCACCAAAGCACTCTCCCAAATTCGTGCCTTCAGGTGAAATCTGGAGTGGCAAAACCCACAAAAGGATGGGGTGAAGCAACTTTTTAGCCCAAGACAAGTGAGGTCAGCAAGGTCTGTCACACTAGGACAGTCAAGCACTGTCCTATATACAAGTGGAGTATAGTCAAGCACAGGCAATGCTCTGGCAAGATAGCAGCCAGTTGCACCTCAGCATAAGCCTTAGAAGCACTGAATCAACAGCAAGGGATTCTGAAGCTTTCAACTCACAGACAGTAAGGAGTAAGACAAATGGTCAGAAAGATATTACAGGTGTTCCTTTGCTGGCACTGGGTGTAGGATTCTATTGCATTGCCCATATTCTGATCCAGGTCTCAATACTAGGTCCAAGTCCCAGGATGAACAGGAGCACTCACAAACCAAGAGCATGTAATCCCTGGGAAGTGGGGACCCTAGTCATAGATCCCAGGCGAAAAGTGCTTGTGGTCCCTCATAGACCAGAAGGCAGACCAGGAGAATAGAAAACAAACTTCTTAGATCATACCACTTTAAAATAACTGAAATCTTACAGACCCCCAGAACTATCACTGAAAATAGTTGCACAAAAAACCTGAAGCCTAGGACTGTGCCTCTTCCATGCCACAAGGAGAACCCAGTTAAAATTGAAGAAATAGAGTGGAAATAAGCACACAACAAAAAGAACCTGACCATAATAAGTTACTATGGTGATAGGGAAGTTCAAAACACAAAAGCCAAAATTGCTATATCCAAAGTTCCCAAAGAAAAAAATGTGAATTGGCTTCAAGCCCCTAAAGATTTCCTAGAAGAGCTTAAAAAGGATTTAAAAAATCAAATAGGAAAAGTAGATCAAAAATTTGGGAAAGAAATAAGAGTGATGCAAGAAAATCATGAGAAAAGAGTTAACAGCTTAGCAAAGGAGGCAAAAAAAATACTTAAGAAAATAACACCTTAAAAAACCAAATAGACAAAATGGTAAAAGAGGCACAAAACTTCTAAAAAGATGAACTTCATAAAAGCAGAAGTGGTTATATGGAAAAAAATGCACAAAATTTCACTGAAGAAAAAAGCAGAGTTAGCCAAATTTTAAAAAAGATACAAAAGTTTACTGAAGAAAACAATTCCTTAAAAATCAGAATAGGGCAGTGAAAGCTAATGATTCCATGAAATATAAAAAAAACAGTGAAACAATGAAAAGAATGAAAAAAAGAGAAAATACCTCAATGAAATATCTCATTGGAAAAACAACTGATTTGGAAAATAGATCAAGGAAAGATAATTTAGGAACTATTAAACTATCCAAAACCATGATCAAAAAAAGAGCCTAGAAATCTTCTTTCAATAAATCATCAAAGATAATTGCCCAGTTGTTCTAGAACCAAAGAGTAAAACAGAAATTGAAAGAATCTACTAGTCCCCTCTTGAAAGAGATCACAGGAACATTATAACCAAGTTCTAGGGATCCAAAGATAAAAAGAAAATATTGCATGTAGTCAGGAAGAAATCATTCAAATATTGTGAAAGCACAGGAGAACAAAAAGTTTAGCAGCTTCTATATTAAAGAACCAGAGGGCTTGGAATATGATATTCCAGAGGGCAAAGGAGCTAGGACTATAACCAAGAATCACCTACCCAGCAAAACTTGAGTATAATTCTTCAGGGGGGAAATGAATATTCAGTGAAATAGAGGAAGTGTAAGACTCAAGTGAAGCTTAAAAAGGTAAACAGGAAAGAGAAATCACAAAGGATTCAATAAGATTCAACTGTTTACATTCCTACATGGGAAGATGATATGTATTACTACTAAGGACTTTATCATTATTAGAGCAGTTAGAAGGACAAAGGGCAATCAATGCATGTGAGTTGAGTATAGTGGCATAGCTAAAAAAAAAAGTTAAAGGATAAGAGGAATGCATGGTGAAAGGTGAAAGCAGAAGTAGAATCATCTCACATAAAAGAGGCACTAAAGAGCTTTTTCAGTGGAGTGGAAGATGGGGAAGGTGAAGGGGTAACACTTGAACTTTCCTTTCCTTGGAATTGGCTCAAAGAAGGAATAACATACAACTTACCCTACAGAAAAGTAGAAGGGGAAGGGGACAAGATAAGGGAGAGGAGCTGATAGAAGGGAGGGCAAATTGGGGGAGGCAGTGGTTAGAAGCAAAATATTTTTGATGAAAGGAGAAAGTAAAACAAAGCAAGAGGGAATTGGAAGGAGGGAAATAAACAGTAATCATATTTGGGAAAATTTTTTACAACAGGTTTCTCTGATAAAGGCCTTATTTATCAAATAGAGAGAGAGAGAGCAGAGTCAAATTTAAAAGAATGCAAGGCATTCTTCAATTGATAAGTGGTCAAATGCAGTTTTTAGACAAAATAATCAAAGCTATCCAGAGTCATATAAAAAAATGCTCTGAATCACTTCTGATTAGAGAAATGCACATTAAAACAACTCTGAGCAAATTGGGAAAAAATCTTTATAACGAAAAACTCTGACAGGGGCCTAATTACTCAAATATACAAGGAGTTAAAGCAATTGTATAAAAAATCAAGCCATTCCCCAATTGATAAATGGGCAAGAGACATGAATAGGCAATTTTCAGGTAAAGAAATCAAAAGTATCAATAAGCACATGAGAAAGTGTTCCAAATCTCTAATAATTAGAGAAATGCAAATCAAAACAACTCTGAGGTATCACCTCACACCTAGCAGATTGGCTAAAATGAAAGAAGGGGAGAGTAATGAATGTTGGAGGGGATGTGGCAAAATTGGGACATTAATGCATTGCTGGTGGAGCTGTGAACTGATCCAGGCATTCTGGCTGGCAATTTGGAATCATGCTCAAAGGGCTATAAAAGAATGCCTGCCCTTTGATCCAGCCATACCATTGTTGGGTTTGTACCCCAAAGAGTTCATACATAAACAGACTTGTACGAAAATATTTATAGCTGTGCTTTTTGTGCTGGCAAAGAACTGGAAAAGGAGGGTATGTCCTTCAATTGGGGAATGGCTGAACAAATTGTGGTATATGCGGGTGATGGAATACTATTGTGCTAAAAGGAATAATAAACTGGAGGAGTTCCAGGTGAACTGGAGAGACCTCCAGGAACAGATGCAGAGCGAAAGGAGCAGAGCCAGAAGAACATTGTACACAGAGACTGATATACTGTGGTAAAATTGAATGTAATGGACCTCTGTAGCAGCAGCAATACAATGACCCAGGACAATTCTGAGGGATTTATGGTAAAGATGCTACCCACATTCAGAGGAAGGACTGCAGGAGAAGAAACATATAAGAAAAACAACTGTTTGAACGCATGGGTCGGGGTGGACATGATTGAGGGTGTGGACTCGAAACTACCACACCAATGCAACTACCAACAATTTGGAAATTGGTCTTGATCAAGGACACATGACAAAACTAGTGGAAATGTGCATCAGCCATGGGTGGAGGGAGTGCGGGGGGCGAAGGGGAAAGTAGGAGCATGAATCATGTAACCATGTTAAAAATGTATATTAATAAATGTTTGAAAAAAAAAAAACAACTCTGAGGTACCACCCTGCACCTATCAGATTGGCTAATATAACAACTGATGGAATCTGAATGTAAATCAAAAGCATACTGTTAAAAACTTTTTTTCTTTTTTTGGAGAGGTGGTCTATGCTTTCTTTTACAACATGATGAATATGGAAATGTTTTACATAACTGTACATGTGTAAACTCTATCAAACTGCTTGCCATTTAAGGGTGGGGGAAGGAGGAGAAGAAAGGAAGAGAATTTGGAATTCAACCCTTTTTAAAAACCAGTGTTTAAAGTTGTTGTTACATGTATTTGAAAATAATGAAATATTAATTTTTTTTAAAAAAGATTTTTTAAAATTGAGAGATCAGTGGCAACCTAGAAAGAAAACTATTTTAACCAAATAGTTTAACTGGAAACCTGATTGTAGGGGGTTGAGTGACAAGTGGAGCAAGGAAGAAGAGGCCAGGTTTTTTTAGGAGTTTGGCCATGAAGGAAATATAGGAAAACAGAGAAGATGTTAGTGTAAATGGAACAGGGGATATCCAGACCTGTTTGCAGATAGCAGGGACAAAGGCAATAGATAAAGAGATTGAGAGAGGGGATATAAGTAGGGGGTAAGATCCTGTGTTGAGAAGGAGTGCATGGAAAGCATGGAAAGTTGTCAGTGCAAAACCATGGAAATTGGACAGACAGAATACGAGTCATTATCAAAACACTGAGAAGTAGGTTCCATAGCTTACCATGGAATATGTCAACAGATCAGTTGAGTGCCCTGAAGTAATATAAGGTAAAAATCACCATGAATATATGTTCTTATACAGTCCATAAAAGAGGAAAAATAATTTTCTGGAGATCCAAAGCAAATCTACAATTAATTTTTTTTTCTCTACAGTTAATTTTAACCAAATATCTAGCCTTTCTTTCAATAAATCTCATAAGCCCTAGTCGAAGGAACCAAAGGACAATGAGAAATCCACCCTATTTGTCTTTTCTGGTAGCAATCAGAAAGGAATTGGATCTCAACTACAGTATTAGTTTCAACTATAGAATTAGTCATGTTATGGGACTGAAACTCTCTGTGCTCTACTTCTTTTGCTGGGTGGTTATTTAGGCGTCAAAATCAATGGCCACTTTCAGATTTAAGACCAAATACAAGCAGAAATAGGTTTCAATAAGCCCAGCCTGAAAGTTGAGGTTATTTCTAAGCTATTTTATCCATAAGGCATTTCTACTCAGGCCCTTTGACTGAGGTCTGTAGACAGCTTGTCTGAATCTTTTTTATTTATCCTACTTTCTTCAAATCCTCTCCTAGGATGAATGGATGAAGCTCAGGAAAATCAGTTAATGAAGCAATGCCTCATACAAATGATAGAAGGTTGAATGATACCTTTCAAATTCAGGAAGCAGACCCAGGGCAAAAGACTTCAATTTAAATAGAATTTTTTTTTTAGTCCCTCTATTTGACAGATAATTCTTTTTCCTTTTAATGTTTATTCACAGTGATCAAGTAAAGCATTCTTATATAACATTTAAGGTGATAAGCGCACAGAAGCTTATATACCCCTCCCCACCCCCAAATGCCCCACAGCACCTTTTTAAATTTGAATCAAGAAACAAGGTAGTAGTAACAAGTAATTAGAATATCTTTATTGTCTTCCTTTAAAAATCATGTAAACATTAGCATACAGATACCTTCTCCCATTCTCAAAATAAAAACGATTATGATGCATTTAGCAGAAATTTAGAAGAAATTGTCCAGAAAAAACCCAACCATTTGTCAGATGAATATATGTGGATTTAGTTGTTACTATTTGGTAAACTGTTAGTCTTTATGGCTAGACAGAAATGATGTAGCATGCCAAGAGAACTCCGGCATTAGAATAGATGACACCAAAGATTTTGTGGAATTTTAGCTATCAATTCTGTTAATTGCTTCCTATGACAACTAAAGTACAAAATAATTCGTCTTGTTAGCACAGTGCCTGGCACATAGTAGGTACTTAATAAATGCTTAACTATTGAATATTTGTTTAAATTCCAGCCTTTCATCCTAAAACCTTTTTTCTTCCATTTAGCCAAAAGATTATATATATGTATATATGATATCTTTGTATATATATGTGTATATACATATACATACACACACACACACACACATATATATATATATATATAATGAGCTCTGATATGGGACAATATTCTGTCCCCTTAAATCACAGAAGCAGAAGCTTTAAAATATTCTTTTTTATCACAAAGACTTGAGATGGTTGGAGGTATATGTGCTGGTAAATGTTAACTATCAGCTCTGAGGGGTGGGGAGGATGTACATATGACATAATGTGAGGTTTAATCTGTATTCTTTTCTCTACTGACATTCTAAACAATCACAAAGCTCTATCTATTGCCAATTTCCACAGTGTAAATGCTCATACTGAAAATTTAACAATTGGCTTTATGAATCAGTTGGAGCTGGCTTCAGCAAACCCCTGCCATGAGACTACAGAGATAGCTAGAGAAGAGGGAGAAACACTAGATGGGAATTAAGTGCATGTTAATTCCCCCTCTCCCCCCCCAAAAAAGTAAAACAAGTGAAAAGTGTGTGCTGGGCCACAGAGACAATTCCTGCTTATGTTCCTTTCAAAACTATGGTTACGGAATACCTGTGCTCCTGACATTTCCTCAGTGAAGAAGGATGAGAACCACCCACTGGAAGTCATCTGAACCAATCCTACAAATATTCTTTCATGAGTAATGATCAATGGCAGGCACTTAGTAAAAAATGTGAATATCATTTACTTTTCTGCCCTTTTACTCTTTGAAGGAAGGTTAGAGTAACAATTATATGATAGTCAAGTTTTGATTCAAATTCAACTTTCCTTCTCCTTCTGCCAATCCCTGAGAACTTCTCAGTGTGAAAAGTATGTATGTTTTATAGCAAAAAAATTCTGGATAGTTTATACAGTAAGACACCTCTTTATTCTCATTCATACAGAAAAAATGGTAGACAACATTAAATGACGATGAAAACCATTAGCTTTAGTTCAAGTAGCTAAAAGGACAATAAATATCTCCTAGCAGAGATAGCAATTTTTCCTCCTCTGATTGTTAAATACTCTACTGGAAAGTGAAAATATTATTAGCTCAGATATTCTCTAGATGAAGAATAACAAAGGTCTCAATAGTCTTAATCTAGACTGAATAGCCTATAGGCCATTAAGGGAAAAACTGATTATCCAATTAGATTGCTCCATTTACCTCTTTCCCTGCACAAAAATTCTATCAGTTTCCTCCCCACCCCCATATTTCATGCAATCTAAATGTATTCTTATTACATTTGAGAAAAAGGAACTATCTTTATCCCATTTTTTGGAAAATTGCTCAGAAAGAAGAGATGAAACTACTTATTTCCCTAGTTCAGCACCAAGAAGAAGTGAGAATGAGAGCTATGGGTTTGGAAGACTGTTACTTCTGGAAGCCTTTACCTGGGTTTATTCATTTCTACATTATATTATGTACTGAAGCCCTTTTTGAATCATTTTGAAAAACAACAGTCTACTCAACTTGGAGTGGAGATAAGAAAATAAAACATAACTGTGATTACTTGGCCAGAGTTCTAAGTGGGCTGAAAGGAAAGATGTGAGACACTAACGTTGCTGGGGGAGAGAAGGAGGAGATGACGTTCAAGCCCTTGGCTAAGATCAGGTGAAAATGAATAATGTCTTTGGCAAAGCTACTGCCAATCATATGTGTACCAACAAATATAAAATGTCATTATACCCCCAGTTAATAGTAAATGGCTACATGAAAACACTCCTTCAGGAGCAGAGCTCAGGAAAACATTGGGCAGGGGACAAGACCCAGAATTGCTTCAGTGAAGAGTCTACTGACATTATAGCAAGGATTTGAAACCTTATGAAGAGGACTGGTTAAGATCTATTAACTATACTACTGCTAAAAAAAATTAGTTGCACTATTATGTGGATATTTCTATGTAAACAAAAATAAGTCCAGGTCTTAACTAATGATGTAACTACTTCTAACAATATTTTTGGTCCACATTTGTGATTTCATCAGCATGGGAAACTCCTGATAGGAAAATTTCCTCCACTGATACAATTAGCAACTCATCTATAAGCTGTATAGTCTTAGAGAACTACCTGGAGATACGAACAGGATGAGGTGTTGGTACAACATCAGTACAACAAAATTCTAGTGGAGCAACGTCCAAAGAAGTGGTGGAGGAGGGAGAGCCCCAGACTGAGATCAGTACCTCTCAGGTCTAACCCTAGCTTTATTACTAATTTGTGAAGTGATTTTCAGCAAGGCACATAACTTCAATGGGCCTTGTTTCTTCATCTCCAAAGAAATTAAACCACCTCTGAGGTCCCTGCCAGTTCTGACATTTTGAGTCCATAAGTACTCCAAACAGAACTTGACTGTACAATGCTTTCTACTCATTTACCACAAACCAGCATTTGAGAGCCTAGTTATGTATAAAACTGCTTTGAAAACCTGATTATATATTTTTCTGCTTAAATTGTGGATGTTATAACAAATCACTAACATAATCATTCTCTCCAACTTCAAGAGTATATCTTTTCACAGATGGTTTCCAATTGTATGTCCATCTAACAACAGTGAAGAGGACAGAAGACAGAGTCCCTGATAAAGCCTAAACCTAATAATCCATCATTCCAGTTTCATTTACCTTTTGTGTGCACAAAATAAAAACCCTAGAGTCCATACTGATCTACACAGAAAACATAGCTATGAGAGAGGCAATAGCTTCTAACTGATATGCCAATGAAAATCTGTTAACTATACATCCCCAAAATACCAGAGTTATTTCAATAAAGATAAATTACTTTCAGGTCCGAGTTCTCAAATTCTTGTTATATATACTTCCTCATCTACCACTAACCATATATACTGATCCTAGTTTTTTTTAAAAGCTTTGATGCTTTCAAATCCATATTTGTTTCATACAGATCTCTTCCCTTTTACTGCTATTTCCCTCCTTCTTTGTAGGATTTCACAAATATTATAGAGAAAAATATGTTCTGAGAAAAAAAAAGAGCAGACAAGTTGCAATAGGTGGTGCTTCACAAGCAAAATTTTTTTAAAAAGTGATTTTAGTATTGAAGACAGATTTAAACCCAGGATATTTTTATTGTGCTAAATGTGTGGAAATATATGTGTATATATGTATCTGTATATGTATGTGTATGTGATTACATATATACACCTACACTCTTTATTTTCAAAAGCTGAAATAATGTAGTGAGGAGACTAATTAATCCTTGAGTGTGAGGTGAAGAAAGTATATCAGTGAGCATAGTCAATAAAAAAACAACTACAAGTCTTTTAAACTGAACACCCAGGAATCACTGGTACTCACTTAGCTACAGAGGCAATTTGTATGATTTATAGGCATCAAAAAAAGAAAGAAAGAAAACTGAAGGATTAAGAATAACCTTTTATAGATTTTCAAAAAGAAACCTGATGGACTATGGAGTCTAAAGAATATAGTCTGAAATACGTTGATGAATAAGAAAAAATTGAAATAAAATTAAATCTAGTCATACCTATTCTAAATCAAGATGGATGTGGTTTAAATGGACAACCTGAAAAATCCCATCTCTCCAAAATGAGACAGTATACGGGATTACAAATGCAAGATTATATACACAATTATATTAAGTTAAGCCAGTTCATATAATACACCCAGAAATTCAAACAGCATATTGGTGGGGGCGATAATAGGGGCGAATCGAGGAAGAAAGAATCCACGCTGACTGAGGAGTCTCACTCATTCCAATCCACGGAATCCTGTCCTTTTTCCATTGTGGTCAGTGGTCTCTGCATAGGAGTCAATGATGCTATATATGAAAGGATAAAGCTTAACATCTGGTCCTGAGCTCGAGCAGCTTTTGCATTCTTCATTGTAATATCGGAGCAGCAGCTTATAAACTTGTCCTAGAAAGTAAAGAGCCCAATATTTAACATAAAATAAAGGTAAGAATGTATAGAAGAAAAACTTCCAAAAGGATCCTCTCAGTTTTATTAACACATAAAGAATAATATCCTATAATTTGGCTCTAAGAAATATATCTTTTCATATGCCTGGAGGACAATCTTATAAAAAATAAACAAGACATTTAAAAACCTAATTTGTCTTTATCTCACCACCTCATGTACAAAGGTAGCCAAGCACACACAGACAGCTTTTTCCTTGTGCCACATGGCGTTAGATGGTACAAGCTATAACAAGTGGCCTGGCAGGCACAGAGTAAGCACTTAGTTTGTGCTTACTGACTGAATGCCTGACCATTCCCTAGTCATTCCACTTCTGAATGACAGAGGAAAGCTTGTGTAGTTAACCTGGAAAAAAAAATCTATAAACCATAAGCATTCTGATGCACTCGATATGTAGGAGTCAGTTGATATCTTCCTATCTGCATTTGGCTAACTTGCCACTTTTTCCTGTTAGTTTTGACAAATGTGAAAGGGAGAATAAAGAGTCCCATCACATTCAGGGCCCTTTAAGAATGATCAGCCATGCTACATTCATTCAATATGTCATGGACCAAAGAGTCATATTAGTGAATAAAAATATTGCAAACAAAACCCCCAAACCAGAACTTTCACACCTCCTCTTGCCCAAATAAATTCTTTCCTTTCCTGCCTGTGACGTCTGTCCAGGCTTAGCAAACATCTCTTCTAATAGAGAGCCAGGATTACCCTGTACTTACCAACAGTCTGTCCCCTTTCGGTGAGGAAGGTGTGCATGCTATAAATGTCTCTCATCAACTCGGAATCCCCAAAGGTAAAATAAGCCACATCTCGCTCAGCTGCAGCCGCCGCCAGTATTTGTATTAAGGCTTAAGCAAAGAGAAAATAATATCAATCACCAATCCACGGTATGACAATTTATATCAAGATAGTTCTAATTTTTTTTAATTAGCTACATCACAGGGAGTAAGCTACAACACTAGCTTGCAGTAACGTCTTCCTGCCCTACTATCCAGAATCACTTAAGATGATGAATTGTGCCGAATGTTGTGATTCTTCACATGTTTTCTTTAGGAACACAAAAGCAGTGCAATATAGTGATCACTGGGCTCAGAATCAGGAGGGCCTGGGGTTTGAAGCCTCTCTCTTTTACTTACCAGCTATGTGACCATGGACAAGTCTTGGGACCTGAGCCTCAGTATTCTCATTTGTAAAAGGAGGGGACTCACTTCATTATAAAATGTAGCAAATGCCCATGTTCAATGCCATGAAAATGTCTGCTATCATTCATTGTTAGAGTATTTCATGGTACAAGGCAACAAATAAAAAGGTTCAGTTCAGTTACAAAGCCAAGATGCTAAAACAACTGTCCTATTTCTAAACTAAATTACTCTCAAAGATTATTTTACTTTAAACTTAGCCACCAGCCTAACACTGACAAGAAAATTGGGTTTTCTTGGTCAGTAGTGGATTTAGTGAAAAGGTACTGATATGCTCATTAACCCTGCAAGAATTAAAGAAGTAAATCACTAAACTTCTAATAATATTCCCTTAAAATTTTTTAAACCCTATTTTACTTATGACTTGTTTTTCTTTTGTGAGCCTTTTCCACTTACTCCCTTGAGATTAAATTCTTTTGTGCTAAAGAAACCAATTAATCAAAAAATATTCAACAAAGGATCATGTCTGACAACATCTAGACTTTTTTTTTCTTTATGGTATCCCATCTTTCTGCTATGAGAGAGGTGGAATATTTCATTAGTTTTTCTCTGGAACCTTCACTAGTTTTTTCATTAATCAAATTTAGGCCCCTTTAGTGATCTTTTCATTTAATTTATAAGCCCTGCAGACATTGTTCTCTTGGTCCCACTTACTTCTCTCTGCGTCATGTTAAGTTTTCTAAAGCCAAAATCCTTTATAAAGTTAAAAAGCCTAATTGAGGATTCAAACTACTCCCAACACCTTATATACACTACAGTCCTCCTCCAATGTCTTACTGTAGCATAGAGGTTGACTCTGGGTTCCTAAAATCAGGAAAGCCCAGGCACCAGGTGCCGGAAGACTGCGAGCTAAACCAGTCAAGAATTTGCTTAGATAATTTCAAAGAAACCTCATTATGAAGGGATTGACAGCAAGGGGATGAGTTTTTTCGGCTATAGCAGTTCACCAAAACCATCAGCTAAGATTGACCATGTTAATAAAGGAAGCATCTACTCCAAAAAAATCACTGAGTCCTGAAGTAATGAAGTAACTTAAAACATTCAATAGGTTTTCAGTATATGTTGTCATGCTAGACACATGCCTTTGTCTTCAGGAAAGAGAAAAGAAATTTATATATTACAACTACGATAGAAGGATCTTTTAAAAAAACAACTAAGAAACTAAATATAATTCAATATATATCAGAGCAAGGAAGGAACCTCTGACATTTGATTATGACTAAAATTCTTTCACTATCAAAGAATATGATAAACTTCATCAATTAACATTTCTCAAGTATCTACAATGTGCTGGGTGCCATAACTGGAATCCATTAATCTCATAAGTGTTGTAGTAATTAATCTCAAGAGAGATGATGTTTTAATTAAAACTACTTAACCAACTTATCTATTAAAGCTTCAGTAAACTCATTTTTAAAGGTGCCAAATTAAACTAATCTACATATCAAAATTGAAGCTAATGAATCTCCATAGCCTGAAAATGATATATTATTTATTACCTTTTTAGTGGGAATTTGAAAATCTGACTAAACATAGGTCATTAATAAACAAAAGATCTTTATAGATCCTGCTCCCCAAGTAAGAGACAATTTTGAATTTCGTTTTATAGGAACATATATTTATTGTCCTTTTCCCTCCTCCCTGCTTTTAAACATATGAGGAAATAAAGTCATAGAGAGGTCACACACTTAGTAAATGACACAGCTAAGATTTGAGCCTAGATCCTCTAACTTCAAATCTATCAGCTTTTCTACTATGTACTTCATGTTGATTCTCAATGTATTATTCAAGAAAATAGGCAACTATCAAGAATGATTTAAATAGGTCAGCCTAACTGCTGTCCATTTCTATCCAGGTATAACTCGAACAATAATATACATAATTTTTAGAATATTAAATATTAATACATAAAAATCTCAACTTAATTTAAATATTATTAATTATATAGCATTATTAAGCACTTATTACAAAGTGCTTACATACTTTATCTCATTTGACCCTCACAACAACCTTAAGAGGCAGTTTGGTATACAAAAGATTAGCTCGGTAGTGCAGTGGATGGAACGCTGGGCCTGGAGTCAGGAAGACTCATCTTCCTGAATTCAAATCTGATCTCAGACACTTACTAGCTGTGTGACCCTGGGCAAGTCACTTAACCCTGTTTGCCTC
The DNA here is from genome assembly GCF_016433145.1 of Gracilinanus agilis. Taxonomy (NCBI): domain Eukaryota; kingdom Metazoa; phylum Chordata; class Mammalia; order Didelphimorphia; family Didelphidae; genus Gracilinanus; species Gracilinanus agilis. The sequence goes on along the minus strand of NC_058131.1, from coordinate 651,744,792 downwards.
TGTTTCCTCATTTGTAAAATGAGCTGGAAAAGCAAATCACTCTAGTGTCTTTGACAAGAAAACCCCAAACAAAGCCAGGAAGAGTCAGACACAACAGACATGCCTGAAAAGGCTGAATGAAAAACTACACATATCCTATAGAGTGGGGACAATCAAATGAGATATGTAGAACATTCCTAAGTCTTAAAAGTGCTATATGAATGTTAGCTAAAGTTAATGCAAATATCATTCTCACTTTACAGAGGAATAAAATGAGACTTACACTAACAACTTCTATTTCTGTATCACTTTAAGTCCTACAAAGAACCTGCCTCACAGTGTCTGAGACATCTGGTGCAACTATTATCATCTGTATTTTTTTTTACAGAAGAGGAAATTGAGACTCAAAGAGATTAAGTGATTTGCTCACATAGAGATGAAGTACCAGAGCTAAGATATTCTAATGTCAGGCCAAGTACATTTCCCACACATATCTCAACACAAAACATACTCAAGGATAGTTCTGTGTTGTGAGTCATTATAGAAACACAACTCAATTATAACTGAGTTGACTGAGGTGTTAAGCTTGAGTTTTAGAAGAAAATTACAAAAAAAGGTAAAAATATCTGCAATTTAAATATACATTATATATATATAAGTTCATCCATTGCCATAGGCACACCCCAAACATATTCAAAGGCTTTGATTAGTCATTTTCAAGCTTCAAAACAATAATCTTATTCCCCTGAATATATAAAAAATGTAAATTTATAAAAATGATATAAATTAGACTTTCAGAAAGAAAACTATTCCAAAAAAGTAATAATTGTTTAAAAGATTACTTTAAAATACTGTAATGTCCCTCGGACTTTCAATACCTAAAAAATTCCAAATCCCCATAGCTCCAAGGAGCTGCATATGGACATTTAAATGAATTCTGCTTGTCTAGTTGGGAAAGAGAATAGATCTGCAATATAACAAGGTTCTTGTGGTGTGTGGACTGGGTCCAAGAAATGATATAAAAGCATTAGAGTCTGACTTCAAACCTGTCTAAATGCCAAAGGAATTATTTAATTTGAACTGCAGGGAGTTGGGTTTTAATTTTCTCCTTGGCAGAAATTTTGAGCTGTAAAAAAACCAAACCAAACCAGACCAAACCAAAAAAAACAAGTCTACATGACTAACTAAAAAACAACTTGGTTTCTTTCTGCAATGAATGCCTTAAAACAAGAATGAAAAAAATAAAGGAAGATCAAAATGAGACTTTGTTTAAGAATATCAACATGTAGTCACTGATACTGAAAATAAATTCTGCCATACACTACAGTAATTTGATAATGTATGATTACTTAAATGATTCATCTGCATGCTGCCAGGCTTACAGGGTAAGTAAAAAAGCTGACTCTTGAAGGCTCCCCAAGACTGACTTGTAGTTTAGCCTGTTCTCAGATTTCCCTTTCTGTGACCTCAAAAACTCCAGACTCATTTGGATTGTAATATAGAAAATGGCAGCATGGAATTCCTGCAAAAGGTACCTTTTGCAGGAATTCCATGCTGCCATTTTCTATATTACAATCCAAATGAGTCTGGAGTTTTTGAGGTCACAGAAAGGGAAATCTGAGAACAGGCTAAACTACAAGTCAGTCTTGGGGAGCCTTCAAGAGTCAGCTTTTTTACTTACCCTGTAAGCCTGGCAGCATGCAGATGAATCATTTAAGTAATCATACATTATCAAATTACTGTAGTGTATGGCAGAATTTATTTTCAGTATCAGTGACTACATGTTGATATTCTTAAACAAAGTCTCATTTTGATCTTCCTTTATTTTTTTCATTCTTGTTTTAAGGCATTCATTGCAGAAAGAAACCAAGTTGTTTTTTAGTTAGTCATGTAGACTTGTTTTTTTTGGTTTGGTCTGGTTTGGTTTGGTTTTTTTACAGCTCAAAATTTNAAGGTACCTTTTGCAGGAATTCCATGCTGCCATTTTCTATATTATAGGATGCATTACTTAAAGATGATATAAGTAAAAAAATATGTATGTAAACACAGAGAAGTATGTTTATATGCATACTATACATCTTTATTTATACACATATCTGTACAAACACACATACACACATGCGTACTTATATGTGTGCCTATGTGATTTCTCTGTTTCATTATCCTTTACTATCTTTAATCTCCTATCTTTTTGACTAATCCTTTTTTTTAAACCCTTGACTTCTGTGTATTGGCTCCTTGGTGGAAGATTGGTAAGGGTGGGCAACGAGGGCCAAGTGACTTGCCCAGGGTCACACAGCTGGGAAGTGTCTGAAGCCGGATTTGAACCTAGGACTTCCCGTCTCTAGGCCTGACTCTCAATCCACTGAGCTACCCAGCTGCCCCTTTGACTAATCCTTTTTAACCCCACTTTTATTCCTCCCATCAAGTACTTTCAGTTGTGCCTCAAAGCTCAGTCAGTTTAGGGGTTACTGCAACATGGGTATCCCATCACTGATATAAACAACATGTTGTAAATTAAATTCTTAATTTCTCTGGTCAAATGTCATCGATCCATAAACGTGCGATCTTATTTCCCACTACTGTGCTTTGGCTCACAGTGTCCTTCCCATCTAAACTACCCCCCACCCCCTTTCAGTCTATCTTCAGTATCTTCAATACTTCAGCTCAAATTTTAACTTCTCCACAAACCCTTATCTGATGTCAGCAGCTCAGTTCCAGTCTAGTCTAAATAATTAGAATCTTGTTAGAGGGTCTTTAATTGTCATAAAGAAGACATACCAAAGAATAGCTTATTTATTTGTTTCCTGTATCCACCAATTAGGCCAAGCCACTAGTGAGCAGGACTCCTGTCTTGCTCCTATTTCTTCTGTCTCCCATTCCTAGTCCTTCATATGATAGACCAAAAATGCCTAACAAGTGCTTTTTGTTTGAATAAAATAGACATAAGATGTCCACTATATGGAAGAGCTACATGAATATGGCTCCTCTAACAAAGGAGAGTCAAAAAACAGAAACAGCGCCCCCGACTTTAGAATCTGGGTTTTGCCACTAGGCATTCATGAGGTTGGCCAAGTCTCTGAGACTAAGTTTACTCATTTATAAATTGAGAGAGTTAGATTAGATGGTCTCCAAGGTCCTGTCCGATTCCAAATTCAAAAACCTAAAATAAAAATTTTGGTTAGTGATTTTAGGATCCCCCCAAAACCTTTTAAAATCAATATTCTTCAACAACTTCTAGCCATGAACTTTTCTCCTTCCAGTTTTGAAGGCCTATGATAAAATGCTGAAGATATAATTTCCAAAATACACCAAAACCTCTTTGTGAGATAACTATGTTGTGGCAGTGCTGTTCATGAGACAGTATCTCTTCTTGTTAGAGTGAGTACCATAAAACACTCCCAGAAAACCCAGGATCCAACATCGAACTAAAGAATCCATCTTCCTCCACCTTCTCAAAGTCTTTCTGGTTTTACTTGCCATGAAATGATTACCACAAGGTAATGTGCACTTGGAGGTGGGAAAAATAGGATGATATATAAGGAAAAGGAGTGAAATGAACTGTTAAAGGATTCCATTTTAGACATGCATCCACAGTTTTTAAACACAGTTGAAGGTTATTTTTAAATTCAAATAACTTTTATTGTCCCTCTCCCTAGTCACTTAGTCTTTTGCTCACAAATAAATACATAACTCTTGAATCTACCATTTTCTCTATTAAGAGGCTACTCAATGTGATTGAATTAAACTCAGGTAATACATTGTCTTCTTCAGTATGTAATTCACAGTTAGATGGTGTGTGATCAAGTCTGCAAGAAACACTTGTCACCTTTCTCCATAATCAATTTCTCCAACATTTTGAGATATTATTTTAAAAAAATGATTAAAATTAGAGAAGCTATTTTTGGATGTTCTGTGTTTCTTTTTAAAATTTTTGTGGCCTTCCATTAAAAAAATTATATTTTTCCAACTGATTCTTCCTGCCCCTCCAATCTAGAACCACACATTTTTTTAAAGACTCAAATAACATTACTCACAAAAACCTAATTTCCCTGTTAATTTTTGCTAGGACCATAAGTAAAATAAATATTTCTTACTATAAATGTAATATCTTTGCATACAAAGATATATACATGTTTTGAGCTATATTAAAAATAGACCTGTAAAATACCAAACTGCCACCAAGCGGTATTAAATAAAATTGCTCAGTACTAAGAAATCCCTTGATGTTGAAGAATCTGGTATCTTTAATTGAAACACTGGAAGGCAAACAGCTCTCTTTGGTCAGAACAATACTGAACATAAAGAATATAGTATAAAGGCTGTGTATACACACACACACACACACACACATATGTATGTATATATCTACACATTTTCACAATTATCAATGGGTTTTAGTTATAGTTTTAGTTATAAAAAAACCAAAAGCAGCTCATTAGCCAAATACAGTCAGTCTCTGCTGACTACTGAAAAGTTTTACATTTCAAATGAACAGTAAGCAATTCACTTTTATGAGAATATTCTACTTAACTTATCAAGTTGTGATTCTAAATAAATTCTGAAATAAATAGATAACTGTCCTAATCAACATTTTTCTTAGGGCTTAAAAAAAATTCTAAGTATTTCTTGAGTAGTAGATTTCATGATATGCGCTTCTGAAATGAGTACACCTGCTTAGAAGTAATAAATCATGGTTTTCCCAAGTTAAAGTCACCTGAATGTTTCTGAACAAACTTTGGACTCTCCATATTTCAGTGTGAATGCTTTAAAATCTGCTTAAAGGAAGGCTTAGGCACATACGTTCTAATTTTGGAGTGGGTAGGAGAGCTACTTCATTTATTAGTTGACTTCTTAACATATCTAAAGATCTATGATTTCATCAGAGAGGGTTCTTGTTTCACGACTGCAAACTGCAACTGCTCGATGTCTTAATTGCCACAAAGCTGCATCAATTGCTTTGGCCTGAAAATATGATGTTTTTGGTGGCCAGTAGTCTTTCTTTCTTCTTTTTAGGAATACACAAGTGCCAGTTCATGAGACCATGTTCAAAGGCTATCCTGAACTTGTGAATGCTTGTATTCTACTAATATACCCTTCAGGAGACCAGAGCAACCTTTTCACTAGGACAAGATACTGGAGGAAAGATTTTAGGAGACCTTTGTGGGATAATGGGACTAAAGGCAGAAAGGAAAGAAATTTTAAAGCAAAATAACAATGCTAATTAATAAATAATTATTAGGGAAACAGTACTGTACTAGTTATTATGGGAAATTTACAAGTTATTATAAAGCATAACTCATACTAATGGGGAGAGAAGATTAACACATACACAAGAATAACAACATGAAAGTATTAATGTGTGGAATCATGTGGTACAGACTATAACTCCATTAAGAATTCAGAGACAGGGAAGCCCAACAAGGGTTGGGAGTCAAGGGAAATTTCATAGTGGAAGTAGAACCTCAGGTGTGCCCTGAAGGAGAGAGAGAATTTAGAGAGATGCAGGAAATAGATAAGGGCATTCTAGGCAAGGGGAATACAAAAGAAGATACACAGTCAGGAATGAACATGGAACATTCATGGGACAGTGAGGAACACATCTTTGAGCAGAAAGTGTGTATTAGAGTTGTAGAGGGAAAATGATGGATGAATGACATAAATGTGAGAGAAAATAGACAAAATAATTTAAATTTAAGAGTTAGAAATTATACACATATAAACCAGGCAGACAGGAAGACAGACAGCACTTTGTTTACAAAGAAGTTTCCATAAAAAACTTCTTAATAGAGAAGTAACATGTTGAAAACAGTGTTTAAAACAAATTAGTCTGGGGGCAGCTGGGTAGCTCAGTGTATTGAGAGCCAGGCCTAGAGACGGGAGGTCCTGGGTTCAAACCCGGCCTCAGCCACTTCCCAGCTGTGTGACCCTGGGCAAGTCACTTGACCCCCATTGCCCGCCCTTACCACTCTTCCACCTAGGAGCCAATACACAGAAGTTAAGAGTTTAAAAACAAACAAACAAAAAAAAAAACAAATTAGTCTGACTCTAATCCAAAGGACAGGTTAGAGAGATAAAAGACAGCTAAAAGCTTATTTGCTAAGGTCATCAAAGCTTTGACTAAAGTTTGTCAAGGGAAAGAAGAGGAAGGGATGGGTACAAGGGACAATGAGATAGAAGTTAGTAATTGTTGAGTTACTATATATGAGTAGGGAGATGAATGTATCAAAAAGTTCCAATTTGGCTTAAATTTATGATAACAAATTTATACTGAATTGAGATATTAATTAATTCACTTGAAGATTATACAACAGACAGCAGCAATTAAGAATGAGTTTTTATGCAAATATATAAAACTTCTTGAGTTGACAATAAAATATAACTAAAGCCCATGGCAGATCTAGATTTGGGGATTGATGACATAAACCTGGTCGTCTATTTACTTAGAGCAAAACAAAACAAAAAAAAGTATTTGTCATAAAATCAATAAGTTCAAAATAGAAAAATAGGCTCCCTAAAACAAACTCAGGAAGATAAAAAATAAATCAGATAGACTGGAAATCAGAAATTACATTTTTCACTTTCAAAAAGTAAGCAAAATTACTGTTTTTGAAATATTGCTGAACTTTAAAAGTTATCAGTTAACACACAAAAAATCATATTTGCAAGGATCACAGGATTTTGAGGTGACAGATCAAGTTAAGAATAAGAATAATTATAGGATACAGAGATCATTCAACCTATTTGTAGCCAAAAGAGATGTAGGTAAATCTCACTACAATCAATATAACAAAGGACTAAATGACATTATTCCCACATGCTGGTAAACAGGCCACATTATAACGATTTTTTCAAATAGCCTAGTTAAAAAAAAAATACTTTCACTGGTGCTCATCCTATAAAAGATAACTTTAAAAGGAAACTGAGTCACTTTGACTCCCCTTCTCACTCTGTTTCCATCTACGTAATCGAATACTTTGCCACAGAATCTCAGAACCTAACACTTAGACGGAGCCTGGTCTCAAAACCTAGCTGGTCCATCCCATGCCTGAACAAAACTTCTACTCAGACCTGTTAAGATGTCATGCAGCTTTTGACAAAAAAAAACCTCTGGTTATGGGAAAGCTTTTGCCTTTTGAGGAAACCTAATCAACTTTCGTATAGCTCAGATTGTCAGAAAGTTGATCTTGATATCAAGTCTAAATGCACTTCTTTGCGAGCGCTAAAAGACTGCCTGCCTTTTGATCCAGCCATACTACTGCTGGGTTTATACCTCAAAGAGATCATAAGGAAAAAGACTTGTTCAAAAATACTTATAGCCGTGCTCTTTGTGGTGGCAAAAAACTGGAAAACAAGGGTATGCCCTTCAATTGGAGAATGGCTGAACAAATTGTGATATATGCTGGTGATGGAATACTATTGTGCTCAAAGGAATAATAAACTGGAGGAATTCCATGTGAACTGGAAAGACCTCCAGGAACTGATGCAGAGTAAAAGAAGCAGATGCAGGAGAACATTATACACAGAGACGGATATACTGTGGTAAAATCAAATGTAATGGACTCAGTACTAGCAGCAATGCAATGACCTAGGACAGTTCTGAGGGATTTATGGTAAAGAACACTACCCACATTCAGAGGAAGAACAGCAGGAGAGGAAACACAGAAAAAAAAACTGCCTGAACACATGGATGAATGGGGATATAATTAGGGATACTGACTCAAAATGAGCACCCTAGTGCAAATATCAATAAAATGGAAATAGGTCTTGATCAATGACACATGTAAACCCAGTGAATTTGTGTGTTGGCTTTGGGAGGGGGTGGGAGGAGAGGAGGGATAGAACATGAATCCTGTAACCATGGAAAAATGCTCCAAATTAATTAAATAAAAGATAGTGTTAAAAAATAATAATAAATGCACTTCTTTGCATCTTCCATATATACTCCTAGTTCTGCAATTTGAGGGATTCAGAACAAATCAAATATTGTCTCCATATAATGACCATTCAGATGCTAAGAGATACCTCTCATGTCCTCTGAAGAGTGAGTGGAAGGAAATGGGACTGTTTAGGTTAGACAAGAGAAAGTTTAGGGTGCCAAGTATTGTGAGGAAACCATTGAGGCTTATTTTGAATATGGCCACATGAGGCAGATGTATTAAAGGATTAGACAAGACAGTTTTAAAAGCTTGATTAATCTTATATCATGGTAGGAAATGATGACGATAAACTTGTACCTGCTATAATATCTCTTATCATATTCAGACCTTTCCTTTCAACCTATGGGGCCTGATCAACCAACCCCTGGGTCCCAAATTCTTGCTGGTTCTGAACTCACACCACTTCAAAAGGGAACCCTTACATCTACAAAGACAGATGGCTGGGAGGATTCAAATGAGGTATCTGTCACAATCTAATGAGCTTCCCTCCATTCCCTGAGGTGTTTCCTGGCTCCAGTCATGCAAAACCACTGAGCACTCCCTGCACAGGACTTACTTACACTGCCTTCTCTCCCAATCCTCCTGTCTAAAATCAATGAGTTTTCCCAATGCTATTCTCTTTGCAATCATGTCCAGATACAGAAACTGGGCCAGTGCATCAAGGTTCAGTTCAAATGTCCTCTTTTCTATCATGTCTTCTATATTTATTCAAGTTAGTTGTTTTGTCTCCCTCCTCTGAACTTCCAAAGATCCTGGGTTCAATAATTTTTTTTAGTTATTAAAATTAGTTAAAAAGTTAAAATTAATTTTAATACATCTGCCTCACATGGTCATATTCAAATGGTCGTCTTAGAATCAATACTATGTATTGGCTTCAAGGGAAAAGAGTGGTAAGGGCTAGGTAAAGGGGGTTAAGTGACTTGTCCAGGGTCACAAAGCTGGGAAGTGCCTAAGGCCAGATTTGAACCCAGGACCTCCCATCTCTAGGCCTGGCTCTCAATCCACTGAACCACCCAGCTGTCCCCTGTGTTCACCACTTTTAAGGCGTTTGTTACAATGAATGTTACCATCACACATAATAGACTACAGGGACATGGGGCTTGCACATATGAGCTTTTTGTGTCCTTCACCAGATTGTTTCTTAAGAGCCAGGATTATGTCTTATTCATCAAAGCTATCAATATATAGTTGTTGAATGAATTTCTTGCTTAAACCAATGATCAGTTTGAGCAATTATTCTATTACACAGAAAACAGATAATCCATTCACATTGGATTTTTCACTTGAAAGATCTGTTGTAATGAGATCAATAATGTACTATAAAACATCTACTAGGACAAATTTTTGATTCAATCCAAAAAAGCATTTATTTAGGAATATATAAAGATAGAAATCATAGTCCCTGACCTTAGAAAGCATACATTCTCCAGAAGAGAGAGAGGAGAAAAGCCACTTGAAAAACTTCTTGAAAAGTACAGTGACACGATCTAATTTGCCACTTTAAGAATACAAACTTAGTAAAAACTTATATAGAAAACTAGTTGGAGAGGAAAGAGACAAAAAGTAGAGAGAATATGTCAAGGGCTTTTTCACTAGTCCAGAAGAAAGACTGGAGGCCAGGATAGTAATTAAGAGGTTATATTATTAATGGTTCAGACAAGAAGTGATAAGAGCCTAAACTATGGAGGTCTTATCAAGTTTGCCTCTACAAGATGGCAAATGATTGAGTATGGGTGTCAGGGGATAGAGGGGAGCTAAGAATGACTCCAAGCTTAGAAAGGAAATAAGGAAATTAAGAAAAGAGGTGTATTAGGGGAAAAGATATTACTATTACTTAGTTAGACATGCAAATAGGGATAGAACTAAAGAACTGATACTGGGTGCTAGGATATGTGGTACTTTACCAAGCCTGAAAGAAAGAGAACTGAAATCTAGATAAGACCAATTCTGTCCTCCCAGTAGTCACTTGGGGTAGGGTCTGAGGCTTCCAAAAGGAAGGAGGCTTAAGACAGTTTTGAGATATAATTCTCTAGGGATCTGCCACAAAAGAGGAAGGAGTCAGAAAGTGAGTGATACAACTATAAGAAAAATGATTGCAATGAATTATAGCAACTAAGGAAAGCACAATTAACAAAACAAATTATGCCTCCCTTACCAAAAGACAAAAGAGTGACCAGAGGGAGACTTTTTTCCAAAAGTACAAAAGAAGACAAAAGTATAATCAGAACTTAAGTAAAAGAATTCAAAGTGGAGGAACACAGGCCTGAAAGACCATGGATTAAACCTTTAAACACCTTACCTACCAGGTGAATCAATGTTCTTTGTAGAATAAAACTACAGAATAGGAGAGTACATAAAAGAGGGAAAATGAATAATATAAAGGGGAATCTGTGATATATACTACTCAAGTCAATTATAAACAACAAAGGTAAATAACTCCTACAGTTTCCTAGTAATAAGAAAATGTATAGAAGGATGAGTGAGGCAGCAAAGGGAGAGATTAAAATGGAGGGAAGAAGAAAATCTCAATTCAGTGGTAGGAAGGGGTTCTGCTGAAGATATAACATGTAACCATTTAACAAGAAAAATATTCTCTAATGGGAAATAATGACTTTACAATGGGTATAATCTACAGAGATTTTGTGCTTAGAGAGATGCCAACCAGGAGGTAATGTTCAATGGACAAAGATGGTGAGGAAGGACTAGAGTTCAGGAGAAAGATGAGATTAGGTTATGGAAATTTGAGAACCAATAGCAATGATGACAGCTGAATCCAAGGAAGTTGAAGAGATCACCAATAGATATAAAGTATAAGAAGATAGCCCAGGATAGGGTCACAGGGTACATTTATGCAAAGGTGATGTGAGATAGATGGCTCTGCAAATGATATTAATATGAATTAGTCATAAATATTTAAAGACAACTGGGAAAAAACAGAGCTACAGAAACCCAGGGGAGGAGAGATTATACAGGAGTACTTAGTCACTTGTATCAAATGCTGCAGAGAGGTCAAGAGAAGTGTGGATTGAAAAGAGGTCTTTTAACTTAGCAATTAAGAGACTGTTGGTGATCATGGGGAAAGCATAATTTGTCAAGTGATGGAGTTGGAAACGAGATCCTAAGAAGTTAAGAAATGAATGGGAAGTTAAAAAAAAAAACCAGGAGAATATGAGTATAAAAACTTTTTTCTACAAGTTTGGCTATAAAAGGGGAAAAAAGATATAAGATGATAACTTAAAGAGTCAGTAGGGGCCAAATGAAGGTATTTTAAGGATATGGGAGGTTTAAGGGCAAGAGAAAAAGAGCCACTGGATAAGCAGAGACTGAAAATTACAAAATATGTAACTGAAAGAACAAACTTAATCATACAGTACCAAGAGTAGAAATAGTTGGGTTGATCTTAGTAAAGAGAAAGTGCCATGTTCCAGGAAGAAGAGGGAGCTTATGTGAGGGATGGCTACTATTTCTCATTAAAGTATTAGAAAAGATCTGTTGATAAGAGGGACAAGAGAGAATTGTTGTAGGTGGATTATGTAAAGAAAGAAGTTTTGGAATAAATACTAGAGTGTATAGGGGAATCAATCAGAGAAGAGTAAAAGGATTGCAGCAGTGAGAGCTCAGTTGAAATCAGATAACACCAGTGGTGGATGTAGTTTATGACTTTATCCAGTCCAGATGAGCAGTAAAGAAGAAGAAAGTCTGAACCTTTAAAATGTGATGTGATTAATACAGAAGTTAATATAGAAAAATTTAAAAACAAACTACAGAATACAAGTTCACAGTTGCACATAAAATCTTTTTTTGTTCTTTCTATATTGAAGTATTTTTATTGGTAATGGTGACATTCCTAATAAAAAGGAAAAAAGGAGATATTGTAGGGATGGGTTAACTTCTGGCCCAATCAACATGTACACAAACCTATCATTCTTTTCTTTTCTTTTCACTCACCTTTTAATCTAGAATCACCCCCAAAGGCACCACATCCCCAGTTTCCTGTAGCCACTGCTGAAAGATTCTCAGAAGAAACTCCTGGTCGAAAGAAACCACAGTAAGCCTATAGGAAAGCAAAAAATATGCCAATATGTGAGCTGATATGTTTCTGATACAATGCTTTCATAGTAATAAAAGCCATGCTTGTGGTTTTTACATATTCATTTTGTGAGAAAAGTAGAAAATGTAATTCAAAGTAGAAATTCACTGAAAATACACAAAGAATAAAAATACAAATTTAAAAGTGAGAATTAGTTATATTTTCAACTTCTACTATTGAAATGCAAACCCTTGAACAATTAATGTGAAAAAAAAAGTAGAAGTGATTTATAAATTCTACCTGTTACATATATTGCAGGAGCTAATAAGACATACCCATAAATTACTTTCATTTATATATTAGAAAGATACTTTTAAAACAGTGTTTCCTTTGGAAATACCTGAGTGGTCTGTGTTTCCCAGGCTCACTGCTTCATTTCTCCATAGGAGCTAACTTACAAGTCAGATAAACAGATGTGTATCTAAGAAATGCATAGTGTGAGTGGCTTCTAAGAATTCTGATTAGCAACAATAACTTCCACTTATATAGTACTTTTAATTTTATAGTGAGCTGTCCCACAACAGCCTAGTAAGTTAGAGTGATTATTATTATTCTCATTTTACAGGTGAGAAAACTTGAGTTTCAGTAAGATTACATGACTGTTGCAGTTTAAATTAAACCCCCAGGCCTTGAGGTCCCTGAATCTGGCAGTGTTCTCAGAGAGAGGGCTGATAACCATCCTTGGCATATGTTAATGTAGTCAGTGAGTCCCAAAGTGGGCGCCACTGCCCCCTAGTGGGTGCTGCAGTGATCTAGGAGAATGGTGATGGCTACAGGTGCATTGGTGGTGTGTGTGTGTGTGTGAAGAATAACTATAAGGGGGCAGTGATAGTATGTGACAGGGGGCACCAAGTAATATTTTTTCTGGAAAGGGGACACTAGGCTAAAAAAGTTTGGGAACCACTAATGTAGATGGTATTCCTGAACTAGAATTACCACTAAGGAACCTTCTGATCTTATGAGTCAATGTAACAGCACTAGGAAAGTATATATATATAACATATATATAACATATATATAACATATAATATATAACATATTGTTAAACATTGACTGTATCTTGCATATTAGGAGAGAACAGAGTTAACTGTTGGATGTAAGGATTTTCAATTTCTATGTCTTTATTCTGAGGTTAGTTGGATTTTCTGTCTCTTGGTCTAAGTATTTTCTAAGACCATCAGACAATATTAAAGGCTTAATGTTACAGTCAAGCAAATATGCTCTCGGTTCTCTCCAGTGCCAAATAAAGGCTAAAATATAGGCTTCTGTACAACCATAAATGAAGGAAGGAAAATGATCTGTGACAAATGTTCCCAGAGAAAAATCAAGGATAAAGAAAGATGCTTCTACAAAATCCACATATAGAAAAGTAGTAAATCACTCAGTGAAGTTTTTGCAAAGGTATAAAAATTTATTTAACACATCGTCTGGAGTGGATTAATAAACCTGTTCCTTCCACTCCCTTCTGGGCTGTAAATTTTGACAGATATTAATTATAATTTGGTACAACACCATTATTCAATGCTTGCAGTACAGAGCTTACACAAGTCTCCACAAATTACCTGCTCCATCAGATGTATGGGGCTATGGAAAATCTCTCTCAGGTCACAAATATTGGAGAGCTCAATGTTTCAAGCAGGTTGCTGAGAAATAACAGCCCCTGCTATAATGCCATGAGGATGAATAACAAACTTTTCCAACAGTGATATGCAGTTTTCTGTCAGGTCATAGCTACCTATGACACTTGAGTTTTCTATAATTCTGTTCAGATACCTAGGAAAAGGAAGCTTTCACTCACTTCAATTTCCTTTCACATATTTCAAGAGTATTTTAAGGAATACTTAGCCTTTCCCTGACTTTAATAAGTTCTCTAGAGTCTGGATATCTTACTTAATCTATGTTAAAAAAAATTGTGTGAAACCAAGCATGAAAAAGGAGAATGCAGAACACACTGATTCTTTAGGCATAACTAAATATATACTGTCACACAATGCTATGTGTTCCTAAAAAGATTTAAGTTGTAACAAAAAAGGCATGTTATATGAATAATCTACAAAGATTGAACATATAAGAACAGAATTTAGAGTTATAACCAAAAAGAGGTTACAAAAAGTGAATGAGCATGATACAAACATATATGGAATCCTCACTGTATATCATGATAATCAGACATAAATGACTAGGAGATTAGGCAAATGACTATTTGTACCAATGCTTTTATAAAGCCAAACAAATCCTATCTCAAGGAGGGGAAGACATCTAAACTCCCAGCCTTGGGAGACCCATGCCTCTCTTCTGCAGCAGAGATGGTCCAATGTTCTGGGAACTACACTTGGCCTCTGTCTACTTTTATCTCAAATAACCCAAGTCAGGACAAGATGGACATGGAGATCCCCAATCACACTCAGCTTAGGAAAGATCAATATCTTCTCTTTAACAGTAATCACCACTCTTTAGTGAAAAATCAAGCTGATGCCCAATGATGGCTAAAACAAATGGCAGTCTAATCTTTCTTTTCCAGAATAGTAAATATCTTTTCCAACTATCTTTAACATCTGAGAGACATTGAGAATTGAATTTTGATAGCATGAGGAAGGCTATGGGTTGGGTATAATTTTGGACCACAGGGCATTGGTAGGAAGGCTGGGTTAGAAAGTAGTCAAGGATTGTAGGTATCAACAGTGAGAGCATTTTATAGTTGGGGCTGGCCAAACAGTGTGCCAGAAGCCTTGAGAGAAGGAAAAAACAAAGGTAAGGAAGGGGGGAAAGAGAAGAAAAGGGGAGTAAGAGATAAAGCCAAAGAAGCAAAGGAAAGAAAGGAAGGAAAATGGACATGGAATATAGAAAGTAATGTATGAAGCTGAAGAAGCTGAGGTAATAAGCTGTACAGGTCCCAGGCTAATGCTCCACAAGAGATATTTGAGAAAGAATAAAGTTGATGTCAGGTGTAGTCCTCAAAGTCCATATGTTAGGCAAAACTTTTGGTCATAAAATCCAGCAATTTTATGCAGCTATCGTTAATGAAAAATTCTTTTAATAAAAATCCACTAGATTTTAGGGTAATAATTACATTAATGCCATATTAATGTTAGCAGTAGTACCATTTCAGTTTTCATAATTTATTACTTCCTTTTCAGTGTTAACTAATTCAATTTCCTTACATTGATTATCTAATTACTATGTGTTAATTAGCATTAATTTTAATTAGCACTGATTTCTTCAGGTTTTAACATCTTGCGATTTCTTGGTATAAGATTCCCTGATGAGGAAACTCCCTCTACCAAAGCCAGTTAGCATCTTTTCCACAATGTAGTGCCACAGAATTACCTCCAGCAATGGTGTCCAACTAAAAATATTCATTAAACCCACAGAAGGATTCCTGTGAGTTGTACATTGACTAAGAAAACCACATATTAACATTATCTATTTTTATAGTATCTTTATTTTGTTTAATAATTCTCAGTTCCATTTACACCTGACCCGGGATACACTCAAGAGTATGATAGGTCACAGGCAGCTTGTGACCTGAATGTTAGACATCTCTGGCCTAGATCCCTAAAAGATCAAGTGATTTGCCAAGGGTCACATAGTCAAAATGTTTTAAAGGGAGGGACTTGAACTCAGTCTTGGCTCCGAGACAAAATCTCTCTATATATTATGCCATCCCACAAACAAAAATCTGAAAGTTTTTTTTTTTGACTTGGGAATTTTTTTTTAATCTTGTAATTGTCACCTTAAAATAATACTCCTGAAATTTAAGAGACAAAATCTTCAAGGAAAGACTCTCAGTGATTAAACTCTATGCTCTTTAGAAGAATTGGTAGCTAGTATTGAACTGTTTTGTTTTCACAGGTTGGTTCAATACATAATTCCCTTCTATATTTCATAGTAGTTAAATCCATCAGCTCTACAAATAACAGTAAATGATGGAGATTCTCTTCTGGGATAGAGTGGAGAGTCCTCTCTATATAATCTGAATGACAAAGGCTTATGGAGATGATCATGAGTGAATAATCATGAACCCAACTTTACTGACTAATTCACTCTGCACTGGGGTAGCCATTGCCAGTTTTGCATAATGTAGTCATACATTTTTCCAATCACAATACCACTTTAGATTTCTATGCAGCCAATCAATTACACTATATATTGTTTCATGGTTTTAGTTTGACAAAAAGTTATTATTTCCCTCTTTTAGAAAACAATTTTTACTAGAGAATCAAACTGTGGTTCTAATAGGACAAATGAAGCTTAAATGGATATGACTCTTTTGGGAAATAACAAAGCACTTCATTGCATTTATTTTTCAACTATTTCTCATGGAGTAATGACTGAGAATAGCAAAAACGTACCCAGAGTTCCAAAATTCAGATTAAATTATAACTTTGTGATAATTGATTTTAAACTATTGTATCATAAATACAGCTCTCCCATTCTTACTAAGTTAATTTTCTTCCGATTTAAAAGAACTAAAATTGCACAAAAGCCACCTCTGAAATTATGTGGTATCAGTTTCTCCTTTAAACTTACATTTACATAATTTAATGACATGTGAAATCTATTTAATTCAGAATTGTCTTCAAATGTGCTCAGCTGGATCACATAAACCTCCTGGATGCCTATACTATCAGTAAGCAAACTCATCCATCTGTCTTAATTTTTAAGAAATGCAGCTTTTATAGATGGCAATGCTTTAGGCTGATGTAAAAGATACTGGGATATATGGTTTAGTTTTTCTAGTTAACCTGTCATTGAAATTTAATAAATTCATTGCCTCTTTCTTTACTATCAGTGATAGAATGAGAACATTGTTTTATTAAGAATTTCTAGGCTAAATTAGTGTTGATGGATCTACAGCATTTGGATTTTAAAATGACCTTAAAAAGGGGTATTTCTTTTCCTTAAGGGAACAGAATTCCTCATTTTCAAAAAATTATAGAACTCTTCCAAAGATTCCAAATTATTAACTTCTGTATCAAAGACCTCAATGTATGACTAGAAAATTACTTGAGCTGGAAGAATAATGAAAATGAAAGAGAAAGAGGGAGCAACAAGATTCTAACATGTTGAATAGATCATCTCTGGAGATTCTGGGGAAGATATGGACAAGAAGAGAAGAGGATGAGAAATCTGAAATCAGCAGCAACAGAGAGAGTACTTATATAAATGAATGCATAGATTTACTGAAGTACACAAAAATGTAACAAACATGCCCAGAATACACTTTAGTTTTTTTCAGCAAATGTATCATTTAAGCCCAGAATTGACAAGCCAGCATAGATAAATATATCTTATACCCATACACAAAGAAGTTTCAGGAATGTGTTAAAGGTATAACACTAATTACACAAATTTTGTATTTATTTCCCCTTTAAAATACTTTCTCTCCAAGTTCGCCTATTTCACAAAAGACTACAGTCTTAATTAGTATGGATCGTTCACACATGGGTGTTTAATAAATAGTTTGGTTATAATTTAAAATATATGTCCTTTATCTCTACTTCTGGACCATCTTCAAATTGCCATCAAGACAAAGACGGTCTTATATTAAAAGAATTCTTCCTACCACATTATTCAGATTACATTTATGGTCCATGGTTATTATGCTAATATAAATGAAATTCCATTTACATTTCTGGCTGGTCACTGCACTTCTTGCACCAAAACTCTGACACAAAAATCAATAGATAGGATTCTCTTCCTTTTTGTCTTATTTTAAGTAAATAAAATACAAAAAAACAAGACATAGTAGATCCATTGATAACTTTTTTGCTAATGAAGGTCATACTGGTTTGCAGATGCTTTCTACTGCTCAGAGATAGAATTATTTAGCCAATAAAAGCATGGAGAAGATTCACATGTCTACCTCTGAGGAATTCCTTACATGTTAAGTCTGACAGCCTGTCATCCAAGATTGGGTTTAAAAGAGTAGACTTAGAAAAGATGATGCCATATGTGTAAATGAAATTAACTCTAGCCCATTCATAGTCAAAAATCTACTTATCCATGGCATCTAGATTATATCATCCCCATCTCCCTCAGGGGGAGGGGAGATAATTCAATCACACGTGACAATTCAGATCAAATCAAGAACAAGGGACTGCCCTTTGGGCAGTCCAAATCAGTGTAGAGGCAGCCATTGGTCCACTTGAACTAGAGGTGGGCCCACAGGAAATGATGAGAGACAGGATCTCTTCAAGTATGTGAGTTACTAGGTGGTGAAAGAGTTCCGGCTTTGAACTTGGTGCTGAGACCTCAGACTGCTTCTACTCTGAATTGTCATGTGGGTAAGTTAGGCTGACTTCCTTGACCTACCTTGGCGTTTTCAAACTCTGCCTTAAGTAGGCTTATATTATAGCCTCTCTGATTTCTAAGGTCTTGTGGCTTGTAGCCTAGTTTAATTAGTCTTTTAACCCTCTCTCTCCGTCCAGGCCTAGACTGGCCTCTCCCTTTCTCTATTTCCCTACCTTTTACCTTCCTAATTGTAAATAAACTACCTTAAACTGGATCCTGACTTGGGTCTATTTTAATTATGGAATCAATCTGAATGGTTGATTCTTGGCGACCACATTTTAAATACATATCTATAAATACCTAAAATCTCCCTCTTACACATATTAAAAAAATTATAGAATTTAATCTGTGTTGTACTATTTTCTGTGGGGAATTTTTGTAGGAGTGAAGGGACTCTGAGATATGTCACATCAGCCTTTTAACTTTGAAAACAAGTATACACATTCATTTTAAATATTTTTTGGACAGAAGGATTTTTTGGGGAGGAGGTCCTTTTGAAAGCTCTAAACATTAAAAGAAATATATATATATATATATATATATATATATATATATATATAAATTTTTTTTTAAACCCTTAACTTATGTGCATTGGCTCTTTGGTGGAAGAGTGGTAAGGGTGGGCAATGGGGGTCAAGTGACTTGCCCAGCGTCACACAGCTGTGAAGTGTCTGAGGCTGGATTTGAACCTAGGACCTCCTGTCTCTAGGCCTGACTTTTAATCCACTGAGCTACCCAGCTGCCCCCAGAAAGTAATATATTTTTAAAAGGAATAGAAGCTTTGTGACAACAAAAAAAGGGTCTAATGTATAGTAAATTCTCAGCAAGATATAACTAATGAACATACTGTAGCTATGCGTTCCCTTTCCCCTATATCCCATTAGAATCATAAATGGATTAAGAGCCCCTCTGAATTTTTTTAAAAAATCAATCTGACAACAAGTGTTACTGGAGACAGCGTCTAGTGAGTACAATCTCAAGATAAAATGTTCTTGTGGTAAAGGCCGGAGGTGGGATGATGATGATCTATCTTCTATGGAACACATCCACCAAAGTGAGCCTGTGACACCCTTGCAATGCAATACACTAGCTTGGTCATATTCACAAACGTTAGTCTGGCGAGATTAAACATATCAGTGGCCATGCTAAATAAAGCTTCATGTCTTGATGTCTTAATCATTTTATATAACTATATTCACCTACTGAGGAATGAAAAAATAGCTTGCAAAATTGGGTCAATTTTTGGAGACTGAACATATTTATCTTCTTCTGAGGAGCCAGTACAATACAGGGGAAAAAGAGAACAGATGCTTGGTGATATCCAAAATCAGGGGGTTGTAATAGGTACTTTATTTTAGAATGAAAAGTGTGGAAGTTTCTGACATATTTTATGTTTTTACCAACCAACAAAATGAGATAAATGATTACAGGGACAATAAGTGATATCAAAATATGACATGATTACTAAAATGCCAAGTTATAGGAACATTAAGGAACCTACCTAAGCTGCCATACAATAATATTGGTTTTATTTTTCTTTTAAAAAAAAATACCAACAGCACACATTTTAGAGAAAATGTCAGGGAGGGAGGTTTGGAATCATTATTCAAGGGCACATTAGTTTATTTCTATGTGAATTAAAAACTGCTTGATTTTCTACACATATCTATATGGCTACAGATATAATATCAAGCAATAGCCTATCTGGAAAGCTCTGACTTTAATCACACAATTACAAAATGGAAAGTACATTTTGTACACGCTGACACCACCATTAAATCAGGAGGCCTGTTGGCAGACTTGTTGGCATTGCAAGAATTCCCGGAAAGCATTAACTCCAACATTAATAAAATCGCAGTGAATAGATGGCGCCTCCTGGGTGATTTAGGAAATAAGGTTACTGGCCTTGTTAAGCTCCCGTCGGATTTTCTCAGGCACAAACTGATCGAGGTAGCGTCTGAAGTGAAGTGCATCAATAGCGACGATCTCCGTGCAGCGCCTCTGCCAGTCATCCCTAAGACGGGAAAGAGGAGAAACCGAGACAACATATCTGTGAGTTAGACCGCACGAGATATCAATGGGACTTTTCTTCTAAATTACAAGCAATGATTTTCTCTCTCTCACAACTGCAACCCCCCCCCCCCCCAACACAAAACCCTCGTAATAAATATGCGTAATCAAGTAAAACAAACTTGCCCATTGGCCAGGAAGGATCTGGCCAGTATGAAGAAATTATAGAAACTGTAAGAGGAAGGAAGCATTCTTCCATTGTTTGTTATTCAATAAAAAGAAAAGGGACAGAGATGCAATCTTCCCTTACATTAAGAACCACGTGCATTAAATATTATCAAACATATCACCAATCACAATAAAATTAATTTCTTATATAGGCATAACATTTCCAAGTAATTTTATGAAGTGACAGAGTGATTTGTGGGTGGAAAGAAGGAATTTGGTATTTTGATTTGCTCTAAATGCAAAGACACAGCTACTGTTATTTCAATAGTGGCCTTTTCTCCAATGTTAATTCTTAGTGTTCTTAGTAGTGACCTTATAGCCACTAGGCTTGTAATATGACCGCCTATTTGTTCTAAGAACACGAGGGTTATACAAAACCACATAAACAATTCAGCACGATACTTTATTTTATGTGCTTATTTGCCATATTGATAACAAAAAACAACTTTACAGATAATGACAACAGCATAGACCATAATATTCTGCATGTCAAGTAGAAGGAACTAGTTAAGAAATTATTTCTATATACTTATATAGAATATATACTTAGGTTAATATGTTAACTATATACTTATGTTAATATGTTAACTATATATTTTATGTTATATATACATATTTTTTGCAATAACACATGCCATATGTAGCAATGACAAGTATGTGTGTGTGAAAATACAAGATTTCTCTTAAAACCTTTAATATGGTAACAAGCCAAAGAGGCTGGATATGCAATTTGGAGACCTGGGTTTAAATTCCAGCTCAGGTCTATTGTATCTGTATGACCATAAGCCAATTACTTAATCTTTTTGGATCTCAGTTTCTTGATGTGTAAACGAAGCAGTTGAATTATATGGTCTCTAAGGTTCCTTCTATTTCTAAATCCTATGATCCGACTTCTCATATTGGTTGTAGAGTTGCTTGGTCTCTAATTACATCACAAATAACATTTGACATTCATAGGATGATAAATCTAAATAATATAATTTAATAAAACTATACCTAATAAAACAAAGACAGTGTAATTGATATATACAATGGGCCAATCCAAGAATGAGTCCATCAATTCTGAGGGATTTATGGAAAAGAACGCTACCCACATTCAGAGGAAGAACTGCAGGAATGGAAACACGGAAGAAAAACAACCGCTTGAACACATGGGTTGATGTGGACATGATTTGGGATGTAGACCCGAAACTACCACATCAATAATATGGAAATAGGTTTTGATAGATGGCACATGTTAAAACCAGTGGAAATGCACATTGGCTATGGGGGGGTGGGAGGGGAGAGTAAGAACATAAACCATGTAACCATGGAAAAATTTTCTAAAAAATAAAAATTCAAAGTTGTAGAGGAAAAAAAAAAAAGAATGAGTCCATGTGGACTATCATTGCTACCACACTGATTTCTCTTTCACACACACACACACACAAAACAACAACAAAAGAAACAACACAAATGCTGGCAATTCTGTCAAGACTATCTAACTCAAAACAACAACAAAAAAGATTTAAAGTATCTAAGATTCCAACAATGATTTTGAGAGAGCCTGTGATTAAAATAAGGTATCAAAATCTACTGGGGCTTGGTCATCAAATGGTACGATGACTTTGGGCAAATACTTCTCAGAATTCTCCACATAGAAATATGAAATAACTGAGAAATATCCAATTTTATAAGAGAGTTGTGATGATTAAAAAGCTGGCAAAGTATGCACTTTGATTTCTAAAAACATCTCACTATTTTTAGGAATTTGATATTGACATGTAGTTAACTATATTTAGACATATTCTTTATATATAAAATATATGTTCCTTTTGTGCTAATAAGGATAGATTCTTTCTGGCTCAAGCTCCTTATTTAATTTATTATCTTCTCTGCTTTTCCTCTCTTTGGTTGGAAGGAAAAAGAACATTCTGTTTTAACATCCAGGCTGAAATGTGATGGATTAAAATACATAGATATGTAAATAAAGTAGTCTCAGAGGCTAGGAATGCCGTGGGAAGAGTTTCATATTTATTTGCTTGATTCTCTGTCAATTATGTAACCTCTAGATATAATGTAAGAAATGTATTCCAAGACTTACCTTTCACTCTTATCATCATGGCTTCGGGCCCAACGGTATGTTTCTGCATAGCCTATGTATTCACTGTACTGTTCAGTACCTGAAATAATTAATTTGTTATTATACTTTAACATGACCTGCTCTTCCTATTTTTTAAAAAATTTTTTTAAACCCTTACTTTCCATCTTAGATTCAATACTGTGTATTGGTTCCAAGGCAGAAGAGTAGTAAGGGCTAGGCAATGGGAGTAAAGTGACTTGCCCAGGGTCACCCAGCAAGGAAGTATCTGAGGCCAGATTTGAACTCAGGACCTCCTGGCTCTAGGCCTGGTTCTCGATCTACTGAGCCACCCAGTTGCCCCCTGCTCTTCCTATTTCTTAGGGATTTTGGTTAATAAACTTACTCCTTTCAGGACATTTTTCACTCACAAAAGAAATTTTTAAAAAGAAAACTAAGCCTTTACTAACAATCTTCTTTATATATAAAGATAATTATAAAGAAAAGAAAAAACATTCACTCACTGCTTATATTACCTATATAAAGAATACAAATCAATTAAATTGCTTATTCAAAAAAGATGAAAATTCATCATTTTGCAACTCTTTCTATTTGGTGAGGAATATAAAGACATTCTTTTATATAAGTACCCTTCTACTCTAATTGTAGAACCTGAAGATTTGAAAACTAAGAAATTTGCACAAATACATTCTTTGCTAAAAACAGCTAAATTATTAACTCTGAGAGTTATCAATGGTAAAGTACTTTATGAAACTTTTGAAAAGCCAAGAAATTATGGCATGAGGGAAGAGAGGGGAAGATAAACACATAATAGTATAAATTAACATTCATTTAATTTAGAACTCCACTCCTTCTACAATACATTGATAAATAATTCATTTGAGTTAGGATTGGTGTCACAGATGTATGCTATTTAACCCCAAAAATTATGTTGCTTGTTCTAGCTTCAATGGATAACAGAAAAATCACCAGGCTTTTTTCAGGATGAAATTAGAATGCACTCTAGCCTGCAACCAGTGCAAAGCTAAAAACTCTAAATCTGGACTTGATGTCTCTTAGTTTTCAGACTAAGACTGTTTCATAAAGGTGAACTTGTACTTTATTTAGGTCATATAAAGAGAGAAGTTCTCATGCTACTTGTCAAGAAAATAGCAAAAGGCTGACTCTTTTTATGTGCAATTCCACCATCCAGAATAAGGATGAAGAAATAAAGGTTATAAAATCCTGGGGCACTGGTTCTGAATTTTTTTTCTGTTGTTCAACAAGTCACCTAGCCGTTCTATATTCCTTAGATTCTGTCTTCAGGTAGAAAATGTTATCTAGTCAGAACTTCAGACGGTGAAAATTAATGCTTGACAGATTCTTAAAAATTAAAAACATGGTATAAATCCAAAACATTACAAATGATCATTTCTGTGATTCATGTTAAGATCCAATTTCAGTTTTTCCTTACTGAAGGAAACAATGTTTAGATTTATTTCCTAGTGATATGAGAAATCAATATGTAAACACATAAATGTTTTTGATCTAAATGGTTTAAATTATTTGATTCCCTATTTAAATACTTTTCAAATTATGCAGACTCTCTACTTTCAATACTGGTTGCTCTAAAGTTGCTTAAAATTCAAATTTATTAAAAAGGGAAACAGAGGGAAAATATATCGGTAAGCAGGGTTAAAAGCCAAGTCAAGAAATAGGTTTGAATGACTTTGCTCACAACTTTCTCTACGGCTTGTGTAATTAAGAGAGAAATTTCACAGCTAACATCTTAAGAAGAAACACATTAGAGACTATCAGAAATAAGGAATTACATATGCCATGGGTGATTTTTGTCATAAAGTCAAGAATTATTAAATTATTTTTAGAGAGGAGTATTTTCAGTTCCTATTATAACAGCTTTTAATAACCAGAACTAAAAATAACATACTGAGAATGCAGGAAAAAGTTCACATAAAAATTTTGTCTTTGATAAAAAACTATTAATTTTTACTTATAAAATTCATTCACCTCCCAAGAAAGAACTGTTGGAAAAGAAATTCAGATGAAAACATATGACTTATCTCTTGTTTATTTTAGTATGTTTTGGGGGTTTGGGTTTTTTAAGATTATTCACTTACAAAAATAAATAATATAGAAATATGTTTTACATGATGATACATGTATAACCTAGACCGAATTGCTTGTCATCTCCAGGAGGGGACAAGGAAGAAGGGAGAGAGACAATATGGATCATATGACTTTGAAAATTTGTGGAAATTTTGAAAAATGTGGAAATTTGTTATTAAAATAAAAAAATTTTTAAATAATAATGAAAGCTTTCATGCCTGAATCAAGGTTTTAAGGAAAGCTTAGAAAACATTGCCCAAAAAATGTAAGAAAAACCAAGAGATTTGGGCCAAGAAACTTTAGAAGTTCCTTTGCTACCTTTCTTTGACATACATCATTTTTCTGCTACATATTTGAAGACATAAAAAAAATCTGCTATTTTATGCTATTTGACCCTGCCAAGATTTTGGAAACAAGGAAACAAACACAATTCAAATGTTCATGGAACAACGAAGTAGAGTATTTTCAAATGAACAAAGTATCACTTTGATTATTATTAAAATGATCATTATTTTTGGTTTAAGTGTGTGTGAGAGAGAGAGAAAAGGTGGGGCAGAAGGAAGGAAAGAAGGAGCAAAGGGGAGGAGAGAAGATGGCAGAAGAGGGGAGGAAGGAGAGAGAGAAGAGCCTTTTTACTTAATTCTTATAATAAAAAAGAGTGCTAAGTAATAATATTAGTGACATTCAGAAGAGCAGTTTAGTGTTTGTATTCAGGCAGTTTCTCCAGCAGTTTTGCTGAAATAGTAAGGAGCTTTCCTGGTGCTTTCTGGGACTGGCTTATGATATCAGCAGGCAGCCTGTCCATTAAGTTATCAGCATTTCACTGGGCTAAAAAAGCCTGAAGGTGTCCAAGTGCCTCATTTATATGCTAACGAGGTAGGAAGAAAGAATACCCATTAGGGTGTGTCCGGAGACTGGAAGGCACTTAAACAGCTGGGCAGATTGTACAGAAGGGAATATGGGTGGAAGGAAAAGTTCTGTGGGTTACATTTACTGAAAGGACTCTCACTATTGTTCCCCTACTCTTCATTCACACAAAAAAACTACGTGAAGTTTGAGTCCTTTTCCCTAAATCAGTGTTTTCTGAACTGTTTTTGCCCATAGCTAAGCTGAGAAGAAATCACAGCAAATAAGATCATAGCAAATAAAAGAAAATCACACACAGAGACAAAAAAAAAATCTTTAGTACCTCTGAACATCCACCTCACGTCTTTGTAAAAGAATAACATTGTCTGGATGAAAGCACTTGCCCGTTTCCATGACCTGTTTCATATTCATTAAAAAGCCTGATGCCAACCAGATGCTCCACAATGATGTCAAATTTAATTTATTTCCAATTTCTCAGACTCTTCCACAAATTCAAGCAGCACAGTCACAGCCATTAGCCCACTGAGTCAAGATACATCATTGAAGGAATGTAATTGATCAGGCAGATAGATTGAGGCACATGGCTAAGACTCTCCTAAGCAGTCAGATGGCAGAAAGCCAGAGATCAAATATGGATGATGAAATGGCCATTTCCATTAAGGGAACATCACATCACAGATATTAATTAGGCGGCACTATAATAAAGTAAAGTGGATTTGGAAAAAATGTGCTGAGTAAAAAGTCACCCTGGCATGTCCTTAGCTAACAGTGCCAACCTCTCAGAAGAAAAGCATGTTAGCAGTTCAGCAAACTCACTCTTTGTTGAATAAAACTAAGGTAAAACAGAAACCTAATATAACTCTCCAGTGACCCCTTTTGGTATATGTAATGGTGGTCAAGTTAAACTCATTTTAAAATGTGTGGAAAAGTTTTTAATTTCAAATCATATCCTTGTCAAAACTATTATTAGAAGACACTCTGCCATTCCAAGAAGCCTATACGAAATGACATGGAAAAATTTAAGCTATGTCTGTATGTAAATAGTTAAGATTTTACCAATAAGCTTATTGTTAACATGAATATAAATTTATGTTCTACAGAAAACTTTCCTTCTAATGCCTCTAAGTGGAATGGAGGTGATGCTATGTTCCTAGAGTATATTTTAATAGTTTGTAGGCTCTGATTGGTCCTATAAAGCTGCTAAAAAGAATTCACCTATGGGCCTAGAGATTTACTCTATACCAATATATTCAAGACCAATCACAGCCGTTTTTGGAGAGACTCATCACCAAAAAAGTTGACTGCAAGGCAATGAACTTTTCAGCCAAAGCAATTCATGAAAGGCATCCAAGATGTGAAAGGCTTATATATGAGTAGTGAACACCAACTAAAAACACCAACTAGATCCGTGAAATACAAATACACCTTCAATAGTAATTAAATCTGAAAAATTGGTCTACAAGTGAAATCTCTGGATAATGAAATATTATAATAATGAAAATATCCAGATAAATAAAAAATGTTTTGGGCACTAATTTTAAAGTATATTTGATTCAAAAGTTTCTACTTAGCTTTTGGATTTGCAGCTCCTGATATTCTTTATAATAGAATATTCTAGAAATTCAAAGTATTTAGTCATTCTATGAACAAACATTAACACTGGTTCTATGAGAGTTTAAACTCAGTTTTCTTCTAGGTTTTCTTGCTTTATCTTCCTTCACACCTTCCTCTTTCTTACCTGTATTATGCTAATTTCCCGACTGCTAGAGTCTCATATTATCCAAATACAATGAGTCATGTAGCCTAGTGGATAGTCCAAATCTGGATAAAGAAAGACTGATGAAGTATGACCTAAGATGAGGTAGATTTCTATCCTCCTCATCTAGACTACTTTTAATTCCAAACAAAGAACTCTGGTGAAGATATTTCAAGACAATCTGCTAAGAGGAAGGACCTTACCAAAGAAGGCATACCAATGGAGAAGAAAGAGATTGAGTAAACACAATATAGATTCTTAGAATAAACCATACAGTAACTGGCTCCACTCTGATATTTCTGTCCAACCTTAGACAATTCCCTCCAATTTTTTGTTTTCCATATTATAATGATAGAATACAATAGATTCCTACAAAAGATTTCACAGTAATTATCAAAATTATATAGAATAAGTTTTGGCCCACAGGCATTTTTCAGATATCAGAAAAAGAATTTAGGGAAAGGCAAACAAATTCCTCTATGGGCTAAATATAGATGGATCTGTAGCATAATATGGTCTTGGAAATGCTATCTGTCACTATAAGTTTTCAAAAACCAATCGTTTAAGAGTATAGGAATTGAGGGGCAAAGGGAGAAGCTGGGTGGCTCATAGGATTGAGAGCCAAGAGAGAGAGGAGGTTTTAGGTTCAAATCTGGCCTCAGACACTTCCTAGTTAAGTGACCCTGAGCAAGTCGCTTAACCTCCATTACCTAGCCTTTACCACTCTTCTGCCTTAGAACCAATACACAATATTGATTCTAAGACTGAAGGTAAGGGTTTAAAAAAAAAAAAAAAAAGAGTGTTTGACTGGTTTTGCCTCAGTTCTTCAGCTTTTTCTTTAGAAAGAGTTCCATTCATTTATGTTCAGTGAAACTGTTCAGGAGATGGGCTATCTCTCATGTTTGGTGGAAGTAACAATAAACTAATTTTTTTCCCCAGGGGCAATTCTTAAAGTCTCCTAAATCTAAATTGGTAAAATAGGATGGATTCTAGAAGAAACTAGAAAACTACTTTTGTAGAAAATAGAAGCATCAACCAATGGTGACTGATTATGACTTTTATTTGAAGCCTGTTCTTTATAATGCTCTTCAGTAAAAAGCTTAAAATAGCTAAGGTGGATAGTTAGAACTCTCTTAGGAACACTGAGTAATAAATGACTTTTATTTGTCTTGTCAGCTAGCAGTTACTTTTTTAGTGGATAATTCAAAAAGAAAATGTTATGATATACTAATCATCTCCTTTGAAAAGAGATTTAAATAGATAATAAAATCTTTTTAAAAACACAGCATTAGGTTTTTTTAACCTTTGACCTAAAATATAAACCTGGCTAAATATTTTAGGCTCTATAATTAAAATTAAAAATGTACTATGCTCTTAAACACATGCTTTTTTTTTCTTTAACCAAGAAAAGGTAAATACTTGAATTTAAGAATAAGAAATGAAAAAATATCAAAACTGCCCTCTTGAATATGTCATATTAAATTGTTTGAAACCTTTAACTATATTTTATACAACATCTTTCACTACTGCCTCAGATTAGTTACAAAATCATCTTGGTAATTAATATATTCAAAGACTGCCAACTGAACCTCTAAATATGTTACTCATTTCTTACAAGTGTATCAGACAACTTCCAAACATCCTATTGTTAATTTCCAAACCCCAAAATATAACTAAACCATGTTATACTCATTCTGTAAGCGGAAAAGTTCAGAAAGGGGTTGATTAAAATGATTTATTCAAAGTTTGAAATAAGATAACAATTGAAATATATAACAATTTTTAAAGCTCAAAAGCCTGAAGCTATGAATGCAGGATGAATAAGTTTCATGCCAGTGTCAGGGAACAATGACAAACTAGACTTTTACCTCTAGTCTTTGTAGCAGGTCTTCATGAAAAGGGAAAAAGAAGCACATAAAGATTTTGTGTAGTCTGTCCAGCACTAACCTGTGATGATAAGACATTCATTGTGATCCAGCACCTCGGTGATGAGTCGTGATACAATCAATTCAGGGTTGATTAAAAATCTGATTTCTTCCTGAACCAGCCCTGCACTGGTTACACCCCCTCCAACAAAGCGATTGGCAAAGTCCACCTATTAGGAATAATGCAGTTAATTACATATGTATACAATGGCCTTAAACATGTACACATTAATAAACCGTCTCTAAGGTCCAATTGTCCTCTAGGTGCCTCATTTAAAAAAATGCAAATATCCAAACCATAAACTTGACCATAGAGGAAATAGTGCAAAAAACCAACAAATAATTAAAGTTTTTCCAGAAGATCTAAATAATCATATTCTCCTTCACTTTGATAGTTACCTGTTCAGTTCTCAGGATACCAAACCACTATAGAGCTGAAAGCTAATTTAAAATTCCAATCTAAAATACGGGCTCCGAAATATACCTTTATTTGGGCCCCAGGAACACTATACAGAGGGGGTACTATAATTGGAAAGCTTTACTTCTGTAGAGGTCAAGTCTAGGTTTTGTATTTTTATCTCTACTTCTTTTCTCAGTTGGCCTGTAGAAATTTACATGACTTTCATAAATTATACCTTTCTGTATCAAACACAGCAATCAAATGTCTTATTGTTTTAACATCACTTTTAACTCAGTGACTGACCTTTCTTCCTGCTTCTTGTGTAATAAAAATCATGTAAAATTTGCCTTTCTAAATGTAACCTACGAAACAAAGTTGGAAGGAATGTTATAAACCCTTAACCACCTCCTACTGCCAAAGAACCAAGAAACCATTATTGTCAAAACAAAAACTAAATGCATTATTTTAAATGTAGTTCATGGCTCTTTTATGGGAGAGTCTATCTTCAGATTAAATCAAAGACAATTCTACCTGCTGATAGTATTCATAAAATGATAATAATTAGTATTTATACAATGCTTTATGATTTGCAAATATCTCATTTTATCTTCAATACAATGCTTTATGATTTAAAAATATTATCTCATTTTATCTTGAAAACAATCCTAGGAGAAAGGTATTATTATCATCATCATCATCATCATTTCCATTTTCAACCTGTCTTCAGATATATGGTATGATTTTTTTTTGCTTTTTCCATTCTATTAAACAATATAAAATGAAATTAGAATTTTTAGGTGTTTGCTCTTAAAAGATGGAACAAAACTATGATTTTTTTTCCCTAAGGAAAAGAGCTTCATAACTGAGGGATGGCAAAAATACAGAAGGTGTTAGAAAAGTACTGAAAAATAACTAAGTCCTAAATCCTTTAAATCAATCATTTTATTTTCATACACATATATGATTCAAACATTTGTGTTAGAATTTTTCTCCCAATGCTTTAAGTCCTTGCTGAAAGGAAGATAATTATTTAACATTTACTCAACCATCTCTTAAATATAAATTTAAACCAATCAACAATAATTTTGGCTTACTTAAATCAATATACCAGCTTTCCTTCATATGGCTCATACTTTGACAATGACTACTTGGTAGGAACTCAATTTTGCTTTTTGGAATAAGGTATAGGATAGTGAGAAACAGAGAAGGCTTACAACCAAGCTGAGTATTCTTTGTATAAAGCAACAAAAAAAAATCATGTTGTACACTGTTCATTTTTTGAGTAATACAAAATATCTAATTTTGCACAGTAACTACCACACTTAACATGACAGGTGTGATAGCAATGACTTTTCTTGAAATCTTAACCTATATCCTGTATTCTAAATCCTGTATCCTGTCCCTGCCTCTTCTTATAGTTTAAATAAATAGGTTTTATAGTAGTTTGTCTCCTATCAGTTTCATTTACCAACTGGCAGAAATCAATAACAAGATTAACTTTTAATTGTTATCTACTAACTTTTAATTGTTATCTAGTATAATAAAACTGAAGCTCCTCCTCCTAGATATTATACCTCTAAGTTCCTAGCATCTTCCTCTTCCTCTCCTTCTCTGTTCCAGTTTCAGATGATGGCCTCCTTGCTGTTCCCCAAACACAATATTCCAACTCTAATCTCCATGCCTTTGCGCATATTGTGCTCCCAAGCCTGAAATACTCTCTTCCTCAACTCCACCTCTTAGAATCTATGGCTCCCATCAAGATGACTTCCTAGGAGGGCAGCTGGGTAGCTCAGTGGATTGAGAGTCAGGCCCAGAGATGGGAGGTCCTGGGTTCAAATCTGGTCTCAGACACTTCCTAGCTGTGTGACCCTGGGCAAGGCACCTAACCCCCATTGCCTACCCTTACCACTCTTCTGCCTTAGAACCAATACCCAGTATTGACTCCAAGACAGAAGGTAAGGGTTTGGAAAAAAAAAAAAAGATGACTTCCTTTACTTTCCTACTTGCTTTGTCCTCGTTTCCCAATCACTTTGGATTTTATTTGTATGAATCTTGTATATCTTTATCAGTGAATATTCTGTAGCCTCTAATATCAAATAAGCTCCTTAGGGAAGGGGCTCACTTGCTTTTGTTTTTATATCCCCAGCACTCAGTACAGCACTACATAACATATGGCAGGTACTTAAAAAATGTTTGCTGGTTGGTTGATTATAGCCCTAGGAAAAGGATGATATATAGGGCAAGCAATAATGAGCATCAACTTAGAATCAATTATTAAAACTGGCTTCTCAAGAAAATAAGATGGGCAAATGAACATTAAAAAAAAGAATTCCTAATTAAATACAATTATATCCCAAATATTAGCTTAGGCAACTAGGTGGTTCAGTGCATAGAGTACTGGGCAGGAATCTAGAAGATCTGAATTCAAATATGATCCAACTCACTTTCTAGAAGTATGATTCTACTTCATTTTCATCTGTAAAATAAGATGATAATAAGAATACCTAATTCTGAGGATTGTTATGAGAAACAAATTAGACAATATCTGTAAAGTAGTTAGCAATTGCCTAGTACATAAGTAAATGCTATATAAATTTTAGCTGTGGTTATGATTATAATGACTGCAAGTTGGGCAAACAAAAAAAAGTGACTGAAATGGAAGCTAGTTTCCCTCCTTGTACCATATTAATTTTAATTAATTCTAAATGGCTGTTCTATAATAACCACAGTTCCATCATACCTTTTGGGCAAAAATATATAGCAACTAAAAAAAGAACACAAGACAGGATTCTTCATAAAACCATCAGGTAATGCACAAAAAGAACCCTGTACCAGTTTTAAAGTAAGCCAATATAAGACTATATCTACCCCATCCCTCAAAAGCATGTCATGAAATGTCAGCCCTTTGACTGTAAAATTGCATTACTTCACTAGTTTCTATCATAACACCAAACACGTGTTGGGTATCTTAAAGAGTAAATTCTTGTTCAGGTAAGATTTGGGCTAGATGGCCTGTGAAGGCCCTTCTACCTCAGAGATCCTGTGATATTAATGATGTTCTACTAGATATGGGGACTAGAAACCAAAACACACACTTACCCCTCAATTGTAAGTCTGTAAAAAGATGACTACAAATGAAAAGCTCACTGATGATGTCATAAAATGATAAAGTACATGGAGAGTTCCGATTTACAAATTTCCTCTCCCAATGTAGAGATAATAGTGGAAAGGAATAGAAACAATGTTTGTGAAATGTCTTTAAAAGAAGAAAAAAAGACCCCCCCCCCCAAAAAAAACATGTTCACTGCTTCAATGTAAAAATACTGTTAAATATGAGAGAGAGGTCCCTCTTATTAATTAATCTGTTTTAGCTGACTGACTCCCAGACCAAAACATGGCAGTCAGCAAGCAGAGGTGCATCTCAATCTGGTCAATGGGGGGTGGGGGGTGGGGTGGCAGAACAACTATGGAGAAAAGGGGAAAAAAAACTGCCTGCTGACAACTTGTCAAGATTATATCCTAGAAACTGTCAATCTATAATCCACAACAGTCTGCACTAAGAGGCAGAGCTGCCCAGATCTGGGAGTTTCAGGTCAAAGGCTTTTCTGAATAGGCCCAGGCAAGG
Source organism: Gracilinanus agilis (assembly GCF_016433145.1). Lineage (NCBI taxonomy): Eukaryota > Metazoa > Chordata > Mammalia > Didelphimorphia > Didelphidae > Gracilinanus > Gracilinanus agilis. The sequence goes on along the minus strand of NC_058131.1, from coordinate 651,711,492 downwards.
CAGAGTGACCAGTCCAATATCAGCATTACAAAGGCTGTCAAGATGACTTTTTGTTGTTTCTATTCAGTCATTATGATTCACAAACTGAAAATCAACACTAGGTATACAGGAAAAAAACCAAAACAAACAAACCAGTAAAATTCCTTAACTACTCTCTGAAGCTGGCCAAAAGAGAGACTTGTTTCTGTTATTTACCTACCTGCAGCATGCCTTGTCCATTTCCTTCTATGGTACCTTCATAAGTTACGTACAACCGAGTTAATTTTTTTTCACACCTACAATTAAAAAGATTTTCCTTTAAGTGTGTAAAACATTTTTTCACTAAATACAAAGGACCTACAACCATGGTTTTGTTTTTTTAAACAAACCAAATGTTATATGTGGAGAGATTCAATAAATCCCACATGATTTCCTCAGTGGCTCTATTTCCATTAGTTAGTTAATTATATTTTTCTTTTTGGTGAAAATGAAAGCCACAGAAATTCTGATCTACAGTTTTCTTTTATTCATAAGGTTGTTAAATTGACTTACTGCCTTTAAGTCATCCAGAAAACATAATCATTCTCCCCCTTCATAAAGAACAGTCACTGACATGTTTACCTAGGCTGAATTTAAATTAAAACCAAAGAAGTTTGAATTCAGCTGCATGTGAATATTTTTTGTTTTCCATTTCTTCAGGAAATTATGAATTATAATAAAGTGAGAAACAGACTACCTTAGCATAAGATACTGAAAAATCAAAGTACTATAATGATAAGGAAGGCATGGTATAGTAAGAAGGGTACTAGAATCACAGACCTGGAGCTGTAAGGAGCTTAGAGACCATCTAGTACACCCCATTCATTTTACAGATAAGGAAACTGAGGCCCAATGAGGTTAAGTAACTTACCCAAAATCACATAAGCAGTGAGCACCAAAAGCAGGACTTGAGCCCACTTCCCCTGGATCTAGAATCAGTGTCCTTTCCAATTCTACCCCACTGCCTCCCATATTAGGGGTCAGAAAGCCTAGATCCACATCTCTGCTATGCTATTTACTAAATGTATAATCTTCACCCTATTTTCTCATCTGTAAAATAAGATTAAATTAAGTATCTCTAAGTTCTAAATCCTATAATTTGATATACAGTATAAGAACCAATTCCTCCCTATCATTCAAAGTTCAACTGAAATGCTAACACCTGATTCATTCCTTCCCAAATCCAAGTTACTTTTGCTCCCTACTTGGATCTATTGCAGGGTGTGCTGGTCAATGTTTAACAATCAACTCTCACCACATTTTTTAAAAAATGTGTACATGATACTCTTTTAAGTTTAATACACATTATTAACATTTTCTCCATTACCTTCTTTGTCTAGACAAACCACCAAAACAATAAATCAAAATGATTTATAATATTTGTCCACTTCTGAGGTGTAAATACTTATAATAAAAATTACACAATCATTTCTTGTAAGCTGGTGTGAACTGGCTATTGCACAGACTTGATAACCTAACACTTTTTTCTGGCCTTTTTTCTTGTACTTAACATGCATTACTTTATACTACTGCCCTCATCTTATATATGTCATACTCCCAACTATAGTGTAAGCTCCATGATATCAGGGTCTACTTTAACTAAGTCTTGTATCTCTCTAAGAAGTAAATGTGCCTTGTATAGCAGGCACTTAAGAAATGTTTGATGACTTGACCTGCTGAATGAAGCTCCTTACTTGTTGAAAATTGACTAAAGATTGCATTTTCAAAATCATGCTGAATGCTACAGGATGGGGACCTAACCAGAGCAGACAAGCATTATTAAATATCATTGCTGTTTCATCTTTGGTTTCAATGAGCATCAAATACATATACGAAATATTCTCAGTCCAGCAGACTAAGCCCCTATACTATACAATGTGCAGGACCAATAGAAATTATGAAGACATATTGGAAATACTATTCCTGATTACCATCCTTTATCACTATTTTTCCAATTACTTTATAATAAGAAAGCTGACCCTGAAGAGATATGACAGCATTATTCAGCAAAATTAATTCAGGCTTTGGAGTCAATCTCTTAGAATATTAATTCCAGTTGTGTCACCAATCTCCAATAGATGGGGTTGATAATCTCCAAAGCTGAAAGAAGGTAGATTTGGAGTTTGAGAATCTGGGTTGAAAATCCAGATTTTACATTTACTACACAGTCATTTAGCATCTCAAGACTTTGGTTTCCTTACCTGTAAAATAAGAGGGCTCAATCAGATAACCTCTGAGGTTCCTTATAGCTCTAAATCCCTGATCCTAAGTTTGTTTGAAGGGTTCCACCTTTTTATCAACACCTCTTTCCTCATCTGATCCTGTCCTACCTGCCCCCTACTTGGTCATCTACTTATATTTAAAAAGGAAAAAGTCTTCTGCTAGGTAAGCAGCTATAAGCCCCCTTTATCCCTCTGTCCCACCCCATTAATGGTCAATACTTGCATCATGATACTATGATTCATGATACTATATCATGAAGCTAAATCTTCTATTTTGAAGAAGGAAATCTTAGAAAATTTGCCAGTGACAAATTTAGAAAACCTATTCTCAGGAAAATTTTCTAGTGCCACTGTCACATTGATGCCAACTATCCTGCACAGTTTATGGCATGTCTGTCTTTACTCTCATCCCCAGGCACAAGATCTTTGGTGAGGGAGGAGACACTGGACCCAAAACCATCCATAGCTGTGCAGATACTTTGGAAATAGTTCAGAAGACTAGAGATGACCTAATTGATATCCCTTTGGTCTCTCCAGACCTGACACTGTTTACCAGTGGTTCTGCATTCATGTTAGATGGGGAGCAGTATATGGGTTCAGCTGTCATGACTCACGATGAGACTTTATGGTATGCAGCTCTACCAAAGTCCGTGAGTGCTCAAGGTGCCGAAATCCTAAGTCTCACCAGAGCTCTTGAGATTGGCAAGGACAAAAGGATAAATGTGTATACTGACAGCAAATACGCTTTCAATGTAGTCCATTGCACAGGCCAAATCTGGAGATATTGTGGGTTTATAACTACTGGTGGGAAGGAAATAGCCTATGGGAGCCTTATAAACCAACTCCTGGAAGCTGTCCAGTTACTCAAAGAAGTCCCGGTGATGCACTGCAGATCACATCAAAGGGGTATAGATGGGGTGTCATTATGAAACAGAAGGGCGGATATAACAGCCAAATATGGTGCCCGATTTGGTCCCATCCATGTGCTAAACTTCTCCTTGGTGGATGAAGCAGATCTCAAACAAGTATACTCCCCAAGGGAAGTGAAGCACTGGAGAGAAAATCTAGGGGCCAAATTAGTAGAGGCATATGGTTTTCTAGTGCAGACAAACCCATTCTGCCAAGATCTTTATATAATACCCTATGCAATGCACTGCATGCCAAAGGACATTATGGACTGTAGTATTTGGAAGATATATGATGCCAGTGGTCTGTAGAGTAATCAGGTCTTGCTAATCTTTGGGTTTATGAAGAGGACACACACACAGGCTCTCAAACAGGTTTGTCAGCAGGGATGGGAACGATCTTGCTGAGTGCTCCTTTACTTCCTCCCTCCCACCAAGCAGTTAGAAAATCGGTTACAAAATGGAGATTGATCGGTTATCTTCTGGGCTGAGTCAGGAAACTAGGTAAGACAGAACTCCTAAAGATGATAACCTTCTCTAAACTATTTCCCCACAGGATTGAATAGGAGAAAACAGGAGAAGCTTGATGTCTTTGAAGCTTTTAAGACATGGAGGAAGGGTCTTACTTTGGGCTACAAGGCAGGAGGAAGTCAGCTTGAGGAGTTGTGAGTATTTCCCTAAACATAACCAGACACTGCTCCCAAATGATTAAAGATTTAATGATATGTGGGGAAGAGAAAGAAGGGAGATCAAATAAGGCTAGATAAGGTCTGGGAAGCCCTAAAACTGTTATGTCCAAGCAGCCCCTCCCCCCAAAGGGGAAAGGTATCTTGTATAGCTAGTTTGACCTCTAAGCCTATAATTAATCTTCTCTTATATCTAAATAACTAAATAGAGCTAGCTGTGATGTTGATTGAAGGTCAAATCAAAGTAAAGCAGTTTGGTAGCTAGGAACTAAAATGGCTCTGTTCAGATTCAAGCCTCTAGCCCTCAAGAGCAAGCCTAGGTCCTAGGAGACAGCAAACAGGGTGACCTTCTTACTCTAACCCCAGGAACCAACTCTTCACATTTCAGTATCACCTGATAACAGGTATAGTCAAATTACTTAATAGCAACAGAGACTTTGTATATCTGTGCTCACTTGTTTTTTCTTTTTTTTAATTTTTTTTTAAACCCTTAACTTTCGGTGTATTGTCTCATAGGTGGAAGAGTGGTAAGGGTGTTGTTTTTTCTTAATAAGTTTCTATTTTAACTTTATACTATGGCAGCAGAATTTATTTTAAAATCAAATTATTAGCTATTCAACAGACATTCTATTTTTTAAATGACACATTTTTCTTAAATCACCCTAAGTTCTTTTCTAGAAATAAGCATTATTTAGATAAACAAAAACTGAATACAAATATGAATGATGTAGAGTACTACAAAAAGAGTACTTTATGTAATCTTCACAATGGTCAGGGTTAAGAAATAACCATTATGAATTGATTTCTGAAAATTAAGATAGAATGAAAATTTCAAACATTTATTGAGCATCTAGGATTTGGAAGGTATCAGAAACATCAGTGGTGGAACACAATAGCTCTGTTGCTTCACCTCCATTATACTCTTCAACCTAGTTTTAAAAATGAAAAGCTTAGGCATGTTTTGATAAACACACTGATTCTCATGTTAAAGAATTTTTCCAATCATTTGACTAATAATAATACCATACATATCAATAAAACACTTCACCACACCCACAGATTGTTATTATTATAGCATAGGACTATGCCTGGCCTATAGTAATCAGGCACTTATTTAAAAATAAATGTTTACTGAAGGATAGGTTTATTGACTATTCTTCCCATTTTAGAGATGAAAAACCAGGTCCACATGATCAGAGAAGCCCAGGAAGACCTGAAGAGACTTCAAAGCTCACATAGTTCAACCCTTTTATTTCCAGGTGAGAAAAGTGAGGTTCAGAGAAGGTTACTTGACATATTCATATCACAAGGTAGCACAAAATTTCAAATCCAATTCCTTAATCAAGCCTCAGTGCTCTCTCCTCTGTACCACAACATTTCTTTAAGAAAATATTTCCACTGTAACTTGCAATAGTAAGACCACCTTTGGAGTGATTTGTTCATTTCTAGGAATGATATTTTAGAAATGACACTGACTAAATGATGAAAATCAAAGGTAATGAAAGATTACAAAGAGCTATATTAACTTGGGATGGTTAGTCTAGAGAAAAAAAGGAGTCAGGGTCATAGAAAGGCCATCATGAAGATGAATAATTCATGTTTTTATATAGAATCTAATGCACAAGTATTATTATATCCATTTTGCAGATAAAGAAACAATACCTTGGAGTGGTTGAATGTGTCTTGCCCAGGACATAAAGCCATTATATTGGACCTTGAACTGGATCTCAGGTCTTTTCTAACTCTAAGTCTAGCACACCACTAATTCCATTATACCAATGGTGTCAAATTCAAATAGAAATGGATCTGGCCTACATATTGACTTAGGAAACCATAAATTAACATCTACATTGTATTGTATTTTTATTTATTTTGTTAAACATTTAACAATGACAAGGGTCCTCTGGGGAGTGTTTGACACCTCTGAACTACATCAGGCTGCTCATTAATAGATTAAATTCAGTTAGAGCTACTCCAGAAAGCAAAATGAAGAAGCTTGATGTAAATAGAGATGGACTTCAGGTATACATTTATTAGAGCTCAAATAGTTTAAAACTGCACTCTCACACCACATACCAAGATAAACTCTAAATGGACATAATCTAGAAATAAAGGGTGATAATTTAAATGAATTAGGGAAAATATGGATAAGGGAAGACTTTATGACCAAATGAGACATAGAGAACATAACAAAAAAATGAAATAGATAATTTTAATTACATCAAATTAAAAAGATTTCGCACAAACAAAACTAATGCAATCAAGAATAGAAAGGAAACAACAAATTGGGAGAAAAATTTTATAGCAAGTATCTCTGACAAAGGTCTCATTTCTCAAACATATAGAAAAGTGAGTCAAATTTATAAGAATACAAAGTATTACAAAATTGATAAATGGTCAAAGGATATAACTAGGCAGTTCTCGAATGAAGACATTAAAACTAGATATAATCATATGAAAATATGCTCCAAATCACTAATAATTAGAGAAAAGCAAATTAAAATAATTCTGAGATATTACCTATTAGATTGGATGATATGACCAAAAAGAAAAACGATAAATGGAGGGGGATATAGGAAAATTGGGACACTAATACACTATTGGTAGAACTGTGAACTAATACAACCATTCTGGAGAACAATATGGAACCATGCCCAAAGGGCCATAAAACTATGCATAAATACCCCCTGATCCAGCAATAGGACTTCTAGATCTGTATCTCAAAGAAACCAGAGATAGGAGAAAAGGACCCACTTACACAAAAATATTTTTTGCAGCTCTCTTTGTACTGGCAAAGAACTGGGGTCTCCATCAACAGGGGAAAGGATGAACAAGTTGTGGTAAATGATTATAATGGAATACTATTGTGCCATAAGAAATAATGAACAGGATGAGCTCAGAAAAACCTGGAAAGATGATATGAACGGATGCAAATGAAGTGAGCAGAACCTGAAGAACAGTATATACAGTAACATAAATATTGTATAGTGATCAACAGTGAAAGATTAAATTATTATCAGCAAAACAAGGTCCCAAGATAACACCAAGGGACTCATTAAAAAAAAAATACTATCCAAAGTCAAAGAAGGAATGAGTGGAATCTGATTGCAGATCAAAGCATGCTATCTTTCACTTTTTTTCCTTCCTAAGTTTTTTATTGTATGTGGCATGTATCTTCTGTCATAGCATGAGGAATCTAGAAGTATTGTTAGCAATGGTATAACCTATAACATGATGGCAAACTTTTTAGAGACTGAGTGCTGGGTACCCCCCTCCCCCCCACACACACACAGGGGAGGGAGGAAGCGTTCCCATAGGGCTGCTGGGTGGAAGGGCAGGTGAAGTGAGGAATGTCCTCAGCACATGTAGAGAAGGGGAGGGGAGTGGCCTGAGCACTCTGCTCCCTTCCAGCTCTGTCACCTGTGAGTTGCCCACCTAACCCCCTGTGTACTCCCATTGGGCTGCTGGGCAGAGGGGGTGGGGGATGTGAAAAAATGTGGTCAGGCACAATGGAGAGAGAGAGGGGAGCAGCTTCACCTGAGTCTTTCTACCTTTCTAGTAATGAACTCTGGGTGTCAGGAGGGGGAGGGGGGATGGCTTCCATTTTTGGCACACATGCCATAAGTGTGCCATCACTGACCTATAATAAACTATTTACTGCCTCAGGCAGAGAGGAGGGAGAGTCTAAATTACAAAATGTAAAAAAAAAAAAATTATTTCTAAATGTAATTGAAGTACAAAACAAAACAAAAAAAAGCAAAAATAAAAAACTGCACTGATACTTTTGGAACACTAGATAAAAGAAGTTTCTAACAATTATAGAGCTATCAAAAAATTTCCTGGCTTATTTTATCAGGTGTATATGTACATCTATACATACAGACATGGTCACCTCGCCTTCATCTTGATGCAATCATTAATCAACAATTCACCATATATATGTATGTGTTTATGGAAAGAATAAGAGGTTGCAAAGCATAGTATATAGAGAACTGACCTTAAATAAGTCAGAAAGATCTTGGTTCCACAGCCTGCTTCTGATAGGATAATGCTATGCTTTTGTGCAAGTCACTTAACTTCAGTGCCTAAAAAGCTCTCTAAGATGATACGTTACAGAGAAAGAACTGACCAGAATGGTAGAAGGAGTCTCCTTATTTAAGCATTCCCTAAACCAGTGATGGGCAAACTTTTTAAAGAGGGGGCCAAAAGAAAGGAAATGCCATCTGTCAGTCTGTTTCTAAGGCAACTCTTTCAAAGTTTCCTTGTATTTGTGTTATTTAAAATTACTGGGGTTCCATTAGAGGTATTAAGCCTCAAGATATGTAGATATATGACAAACTTCCTGTGGACATGTGGGGGACTTTGAAACTACATTTCCCATGGTCCAACAGGTTTCCTGTTTTGGATGATGTCTTCAAGGTAAAGCCTGGCTTTAAGTATTGGGAAGTCAGATTTAGCTTCCTCTTTTGGTACGAGGCAGCCAGGTGGAGGCAAGAAAATGCCGGGAGGTTTAAAATAGCTTTTATCAGGCATGTGGTCATATATATTTTACCAACATGGCCATGGTAATTAAAATATTACTTTTCCTCATAATATCAGCCTTTATCATTTTTAATCGTTACATATTGTATCCTACTCATTGTATTCGTCAGATTAGGAATAATGTCTCCGCCAGAGGGAACATTTCAGGGGGCCGCATCTGGCCCAGGGCCTTAGTTTGCCCTAAACCAAAGAAAGTCACTGGTTAGTCCTTGTTTCTACATATGGAATGAGCTGCCTTATAAGGTGTGTACATAAATACCATCAATCAATGAAGAAGCATTTAATTAAGTCAATAAACATTTATTAAGCACCTACCATGTTCTAGGCCCTAAGGTAAGTGCTTATTAAGTGCTGGGGATACAAAGAAAAGAAAAAACATTTCCAATCTTCAAGGAGCTCAGAAATTAATAAGGCACTTCTTTGTATGTGTTGATATAGAGATATGTGTATATATATATACACACACACACACACATCCACATATATATAATCATACAAATCTGTATGACATAACTAGGTGGTGTAGCAATAGATTAAGAGAGCTGAGCCTAGAGCTAGGGAAGAACTGAGTTCAATTCTGACTTCATTTAGTAGCAGTGCAGCCCCCCAAGTAAGCCATTTAATATGTTTGCCTCAATTTGCTCAACTGTAAAACATGAATAATAATAGAGCTGTTGTGAGGATCAAATGAGAATTTGTAAAGAATTTAGAATTGTGCCTGGCCCACATAGTAGGTGTTTAATAAATGCCTGTTCTCATACATATGAGCATGTGCATAATAAGCTCTATATCAATGCAAGATTTCAAGAAGAGGCTGGAAAACCATTTGTCATAAATGTAAAAGAGAATTTATGCATTTGGTTGAAGACTGAACAAAATAATCTCTAAGATCTTTTCAAACCCTATCATTCTAAAATGCTTTACTAATTTACCTATCCTTACTTTTCCTGTAAGGTTGTTCATTTCCTCCTATGTCTAAAATAACTGCTCTCTTTCAAAATAAACCTTAGTGTCACCACCTCCTTTAAGAAGATTCTAATCACTCAGGTGGCAAGAAGGCATTACTTCAGGCCTCATCCTAATGCAGGTGTTCTCAACCAGCAGCTAATAGAAGCAACCCCCATTTCATCATACATTCCATACAATATAAGTGAGAGCAATCCCAGTGACATGATGAAGCACTAATTTTACAACATAATTAATATGGATTGGTAACTGAGCTATATAAAGCAAAAGCATTAGTACAGGGTGACAGTTATTGGACTAGGCAGAATAGTAAGCGTTTAGCCCAATCTGTTAGGCTAATGTAACTCCTATAGAGTTTTACATACTACAGAAATTAAAATAGTAGCACTAGGGTTACTCTATCATTAATGAATTTTTGAAAAATTATTTTATTCATATTCCCATTTGTATAAATAGTATATATCACTAAATTTTGCAATATTTAATTATTTTTAAATGATTCTACTCTCCAAATGCAACTGGACTTTAGAACTCATATAGCACAACCTCTTCATTAACCATAGGCTGATTTTACATATTCATAAGCTACTCCAGAATTTTAAACAGAACTTTGTTTCCAAGAGAGAACTAAAACCAACAAATGGAAGAAGTTACAGGGTGTTACTTGTTTACCATAAAGGAAAAAAAAAAAGAATAATCAGGGCTGTCCAACAATGGAATGTGCTGTCTAATGAGAAAATGCGCTCAGGGTTGTTTGAAGTATTCAAGCATGACAATTATCTTTCATGGGGTTTAAAAAAAGGAATTTTCTCTCCTCTCCTCCATCCTCCAAAATCTAAGGTCTTTGAGGGAAGGGATGGTTTTCAACTAGGTCTTTGTATTGAGTGTCAAAGGTGCTTAATAAATGCTTTTGAAATTAAAATAAATATATTAATACAGGAATAAAGTGATGCCCATTGAGTTAATGAATTATTTATTAAATAACAAACTAAATGACACCTATATATGTAAGAATTCCTGCTAGGGAATTTGGGACTTTCAAAATGGAGTCAGATAGGTCAGTGCTTTTAAGGATCTTACAGTCTAGTAGAGGAAACAACATTTATGCACTTAATAAGAGTCATTCAAAGCTGAATGATCTGAATGCAAGCTAGAGATAAAACCACAGCACCAAAAGGCCTTGGATGTTTAGAGGAGGGAGAAATTGCTTTTGATTAGAGAATTATGGAAGATTTCATAGAAGAAATGGCATCTAAGTCAGGCCTTGAAGAAAGAAGAAAGATGTAGGAATCTGAAGAGAAGGAAGGGAAACTTTACATTCCAATTGGAGATAATCATGTGAACAAAGGTAAAGAAGCATTAAAGTTGAAGACGCTGTCAGGAATGATGAGTGACCTAGCTTTTCTGTATGTGAAGAAGAATTGTGGGAGAAGTCTGGAAAGAAAGGTTAGGGCCAAATATTGGAAGATCTTGAATACAAGACTGAATAGTCAAAAGTTTATTCTACAGGAAATTGGAAGCCAAGTTTTTTTTAACAAGGAAATGACATGGCCAAAATTCTACTTTAGGAAGACTAATCTGAGAACAATATGGGGGACAGAGTAGTAGTTAGAAACAGTAACGGAAACAGTCTAATCAGGACATGATTGCAATAGTCCAGGAAAAAGGCAATGAGATGTAAATGTTGATTGTGGCACTAGAAATTGTTAGGAGGTGAAAAATACTACCAGTGTCAAAATTTGAAATCCAAATGGATTAGAGACTGGATATGGGCAGGGAGTGGGTGGGGTGTAAAGGGACCTCATGGCTAAAAAATTCTATAGTTCTATTGACCCAAGAGATTTTTTTTTTTTAGTTCATGTGCTAAATGGTGATGCTATTGATAGACAAAGGCAATATCCTTTACCTTTCCCATTCTGGAAAATCTTGAAGACTCTGTCTTGTAAATGTCACCAAGCCAGTAGGTTCTATAAAAGCAACAGAAGAAAATGAACATATATAAACACACCGTGAGTTTCAACTTTCAGAAGTTTGTTCTTCAGATCATGAGTAAGCTTTAACAATGACTATGTATCCATCTGGTCAAGGAAGCCAATAACAGCAGAAATAACAAATGCTCTTCCCTTTAAAATGACATTTTAAAGCCCTTGCTTTCTAAAATTCCTTTCCACAGTGTAAATTATATACAAAAATACTATTCTAAGAAAGTAAAGTACAAATTAAATCACACAAAAAGAAGACCTAACAAAGAAGTATGATTACTAATGCTATTAAGATTTGCTAATTAAATCCTATATTGTTACCTTTTTTTTAAAGGATGCTTTTGGTTAAAGGCAGATAAATCAAAAGTTAAAATATATGCAGTGCTAATAGCTGAAAGGAATGCTGATGTATAGCAAGAGGTTTGTGAGAAGGAAGAAAAAGGATTTATCCTAAAGGATCTTACAACTTCACAGGGGGGGGGGAAGAAATATTGCTAATTCAGTAAATGTTTTACAAGAGATGCCCCTTTTGATTTAAGAAGTCATTTTTGGAAAATCAAGAGAGAACCACAAATCATCATCAAACAAAATATCATCAAGACTAAAGGTAATTAAGTTGATTCAAAGAATAGAATTCAAGGCCAACCATTTCTAGTTATCTTATGCTTAATTTTTTAAAAAAGCTTTTTATACAAGGAGACATGTCAGAAGCTGTTAACTAGAAAAGAAGTAAAGCCCCAGTAAAGGCTTGCTAATATTCCTACTAAGTTTTCTCATTTTAAAAATTCTGAATCATAGGCAATAGTACCTCAATCATATAATGAAGTTGCATTGGAAAATTCAATTTGTAAACAGAGCTAAAAAAATGCTCTTTAGAAACAAATACTGTCATTCCTTTTTTTAGATTAATGGATAAGCTTTAGATATTTATACCTAAGCAGAGGAAAATAGGTAATCAAACTAAACCCTGAATAAACAACCTTTTTAGACACTAATGTTCTGTCATCTAGTTTCCATGTCATTTAATGGACAGATACAAAACAATAAGTTGTAACTTCCTATATTAATACAAGACAAAGAGAAATCCATAGCTATATATAAACTGACACAGAGTCAAATAAGACCAAAGAAAGTTAGAAAGAATGGCCCTTTGGACAAAGTCATTGATGAAAGTACCAACAAAGACCACACAATATCAAGCTCATACAAAAGGCACAATTTCTTCTACGGAATATAATATTTATTTAATTAATTATTCCAATTAAAAATGTATAACTAGATTTTATATTTTTTAAATAATTAGAATATAGTATACAACTTTAAAACTACAATAAAATTTTAACTTTTGATATTTAGAAAGTACTTCTAGATCTTTCTATATCTCAGGCTCATCACTAAGAGATAATAAGAACTTCAGTAAATAGAGTAATGGATTTTCATTCTAGCCCTACCAATGACTAAATGTGAGACCTTGAGAAAGTTGCAATCTTTCTGAACTCAGCTGTCTTCTTTTAAAAATGAATGCAGCACTGATTCTGTCTACCTCACAAACTAGCTTAGGTGAGTATTAAATAAAATGAGAAAATACTTTAAATATTGTAAAATGCTATTTAAAATGTAGGAAATTATAATTATGGTATATGTAGCTATCCAAACTACCTATTAACAGAAAAATCTAGGTAAGAGGAAAAAAGTTTTTAATGTAAAGTGTTACTTTTTTAAAAAGTATTAATAATGCGGCCTGACTGTTAGATTAGGACACAAAATTTTGATCTAATTGTTGCAAACACTACTCAATATACCATACATTCTTCCTACTCTCATTATCCTGTTTTCTCTTTTTTCATGACTTTAAGAATAAATGTTTCAAACTACAAGTTTCTCCAACAAGAGATGCAATAAATGTATAATGAAAAGTCCTAAGAATTAAACACCTAATTTTTGTGTTGTTTTTTTTTTTAAATAAAGTTTATTTATTTAATTAATTTAGGGTGCTTTGCCATGATTACACGATTCATGTTCTTTCCCTCCCTTCCTCCAACCGCCCTCCCATAGCCAACGAGCAATTCCACTGGGTTTTACATGTAAACACCTAATTCTTAAAACCACAATTTCTAAGGATAAAATTAGTGCATTCTTACAAAATTCTGAAGAGTGAAAACAAACTAGTTGGTCAGAATCTCTTTTGAAAGATTTCACATTCACATTTAGTGTTTTCCCCAAATTATTTGAAATATTAAAAACTAATAGTTCCTTCTAGAAGGAACATAATTTACTTAATTTCCTTTGAAATTATTTTGTTACAGGGGCAGGATTTGTTTTACTCAGATTTTATAAAACAGAAAAATTGTCAGAGAACAGGCCTGGACATGTGATTTCCAGTATGGATTCCTTCTACGAAGGTAGCACAGAACTTTCTCTGCAATTTACAGTCTCAACTTTCTACAGCACTTGACAAGTTAAGGAAATAGTTTGGGGACACATAAACAGTGTATGATAGTGTGATTTTTTAAAAATGCTATTTTATTTTATTTTTCAGATATGAATCCTTTCCTCTTACCTTACCCTCTCCTACAATTGAGAAAATAAGAAAAATACAACCCACTGCAAACATATCTAGTTAAGCAAAAAAAATTCCTACATTAGCCATGTCCAAAACCAAAAATTAAATATAAGCCTCAATTTGCACTCAACCCATCACCTCTACAAGGATGGTAAGCAACATGTTTCATCATAAGTTCTCTGGAATTGTGCTTCATGACAATGTGGATCAGAATCTCCAAGTCTCTTGGTTCATCATTTTTACAATGTTGTTATTGTATAAGTTGTTTTCCTGGTTCTACTCACTTCTCTAATTTACATTAGTTCATAAAAATTGTTTCTAGGTTCCTCTGAAGCCAGCCCCTTTATCACTTCTTACAACTCAAAAGTACTCCATCACATACATATACCCCAACTTGTTCAGCTATTTCCCAACTGATGTATACTCCCTTAATTTCCAATTATTTGCCACTATTTTTTAAAATGGATCCTTATCTTCATTCATTAAAACGAGGGGATTTTTCTAAGAAAATGATAAAAAAATTGTTTACTTAGTTCTGTCATCTTTGAATCTGCACATGGTAATATGTACCTTACTACTTATTACTACTGAGCATACCCTAGATAATGACAAATATAAAAACCTATCAATGTAGCTTACAGATGGCAAGGCAATCACATAGATGCTACAATTGATTCATTCAGAAACTGCCTTTAGCAATATATGCAAAGTATTAAATATAAAGCACCCACAATAGAAGAAAAAAACATTAAAAGAAGAATATAGGACTATAACCCTAAAATGGCCCAATGAAATGTTAAGTCTATGCATAGCCATTATAGAACATGTTCATAATCTAACCCTCTCTATTCTTCTCTCAGCACAGGTTACCCTACCAGATCCTTAATAGAAACCTGGTGACTAGCAGTAAAGCTTTCATTTCAAAATTCTTCCTAAGAAAATACTACAACGATTCACCTTATCATTATGGAAATCAGGATTTACTACCACTTTGAATGATCCAAATACAGGTTATACTGCGAAAAAGTGATATATTTTAAATGAAAAGACATATTAGCAAATGTACTTACGCACAGACACATACATCTCACCTATTATAGGGAAAAAAATACAGAAGATATATATAAAAATAGGTTTCCAGGGGCAGCTGGGTGGTTCAGGGGATTGAGAGTCAGGCCTAGAGACAGGGGGTTCTAGGTTCAAATCTGGCCTCAGATACTTCCCAGCTGGGTGACCTTGGGCAAGTCACTTAACCCCCATTGCCTTTCCCTTACTGCTCTTCTGCCTTGGAGCCAATACACAGTATTAACTCCAAGACAGAAGGTAAGGGCTTAAAAAAAATAAAAATAGCTTTCCTATTTTCCCCTAAAAATAAATAAATAATGCACTACTATCCAAAAATGTAAATATCCAGAACTATAAGGCAATGTAGACTGTTCTAAATGTCTCCACACAGCAATTTTCCAGAATTTTGTCTTTACATCTGTTCTCACTACATTTTTGTGAGGCAAGGACACTTGTTAGTTGTTACTCTGCAATTCCTATCTCCTGGCCTCATCCTCGTGTCCCAGGAAAATCCCATTCACATTAAGTGTAAATTTTGTATTATATCACTGATAAAGGAGATGCTATAGATGTACTTTAGGAAAAATCTTGCTACTTCTTCCTTTTCCTAGCCTGCCCCAGCAAATGTTTGTGATGAAACATAAGGTTTCCTTTAGGCTCCTTGAAGTCCCAGAGCAGTGATGGCAAACGTACGGCACGGGTGTCAAAGACAGCACACAGAGTGCTCTCTGTGGGCCTGTGGCCGCCCCCACCCCTACCCCAGCCAGAGTTTGTTACTAGAATGGCAGAAGGACTTGGGCTGTTCCCCTCCCCCTCTCCACTGAGCCTGATGACATTTTTCCCATCCCCCACCCCTTTGTCCAGCAGTCCAGTGGGAGCACACAGGGGTAAGGTGAGCAGCTCACAGGCAGCAGAGCTGGAGGGGAGCAGAGTGCTCAGGCCACTCCCCTCCCTCTCTCTACACTAGCTGAGGACATTCTTCACTTCACCCACCCAGCAGCCCAATGGGAGTGCCTCCTCCCTCCCCTGTGTGGGGTAAAAGAGGAGCAGGGTGTGTCTGGCACTCAGCAGGGGGGGACAGGGCATAGCCCTCAGTCTGAGAGTGGGGTGAGGGCAGGGCCTGGCACTCCATCTCTAAAAGGTTCGCTATCACTGTCCTAGAGCATTCTCATTTCACCTTCACTCTCTTTATCTTGCTGCCATCTATATACCATGGATCTTGCAAACACTTTAGCCCTAGAAACAGGTGCAAATGTACACCTACTATTCCCCGACTGTTTCTATGTTGCTCTCCTGCCTTCTCCAAGTCTGAGTTAGAGCCAGGTTCTTTGAGAACTCTAAGCTAAGAGGAATGACTTGTTCCCACACTGAGACCATGAAAAGCTCTCCACCTTTATTCCATTTGGGTGATGGACAGTATTTGGATTATAGAATTTTAGGATTTTTGCAGTTAAGTTGGAGACTGACAAAGATATCCTTTCCACCTTTTCTGCCTTTACTTGCTCCAAAGGCTGTCTCATTGCCAAGTATGGAAAGCCCACTATACAAGTCAGACTCACATTTCAATCTATGACAATGAGTTCTTAAGATCTATCTATATACAGCTTCCAGTAGCAGTCCCTGAAGCACTTCCAATGAGAGACCCAAAGAGCAAGATAAAGGCCAAAGTCTTTGAGAAGGAGAGTCCCAAGGATAACGACTAATAATTTCCAAATAACTTCTTTGTTCTTCAGATTTGGGGATATAAGAGGGACAATTTCTCAGAATTGAAGTGAGATCTTATTTCTGAGGGTATGGGTTGGAATTGCTGGAAATCTGAAAGCAGAAAAGCTCTGCCTCCCTTATTGTACAACATTAGGACAAAGAATGTCTGCTTGCACAAGCTCCTCCGACTTGGGTAGGGGTGCTAATGAGGAAGACAACTGAGGCTAACTTGGTCTATGACAATAAAAGCACCACTATAAACCAGGCTACAGACTTAGATAAGTCAGAATTGAGGGAAACTGGGGCTTATATTCAGAGAAAAAACTTTGAGAAAACAAAAAGCAAAGCATTATGATTTATGTACACAGACAGACACACAAAGGTAAAAACCAAATTACTATTCCAATGATTCTTGTTAGCATTTCTGGCTTTTGTGTTGTCTTTTTATATGAAAGCATCCTCACAAGTCAGTTTTCATGTAAACTCACTAGCCCCTTTCACTGAAAAGGCTATTAGGCAAGAACAAAATGGATTTACTTTTCTCTGTGACTTTTCTAAAGTAGCAGAAGAGAGTTTTAAGCTTCTCAGGCTTCCTTGACGATCTTCCTTCAAACAATCTGAAAGAGACAACAAAAAGAACATGGATTAAAAACATCTGAATAGTAGAAACAATACTAAATGTATCGTGGAAGTAACTGATAAAAGGAAAACCCTCATACAGACCTCTTCACTTTCTTACAATCTGGAACTGGAAAATGAATTTGTTCTAAGTAGTGACTGGAAAGGCTAGACTTCCACTAAAACCCAATCTTAAGGATCAGGCCACAAAGTAGTTTTTCCCAATTGTATTTCTCAAAGGCAACTTACTTTAAAGAGAACTTCATATATGGTTCTCTGCAAAGTCAGTTAAGGGCACTTAGTATCATCATGCATGCCCATTTCCCCCAACTAGTCACCTGTAAAGGGCAAGTTGTGTTTAGACTTCCTAATGCCAGAAATCTTTCACCCTGACCAGAACAAATGTCATCTCTATACTTAACAATTAAATTATCTTTGACCAAAATGTCCACATCTGGATTTTTTAATGTGTAAGTAACAGCGTCTGGAATTATACTGCTTTGGGTAATTAAGCAAATGTATTTTTATAGGATAACCAAAACATATCGTGGCATCTAGCTTCCAGAAACCTTACTTGTATGATTTAATTTGGTTTCCTTCAAAATGACACAGTATTGTTAGTGCTAATACATAATGCAATTTGTCCAAAGGAAACAGCAGCTAGAGCTTTGCAAGAAATATGCCCTGAGTATACAGTTTACTAAGTGATATCTAATTCTAGAATAGCCTTATGGGCTTAAGATCATGTTTTTGAAAAACATTTTTTAAATATACTGAAGGTCATTGGGAAGAAAACTGATGTGATGGCATCCATTTGCTTCCATGTTGTGTATACTGGATTCAAAACAGAAATGCTCCAGGTAAAGTCTACTTTTTAGGGCTGAAATAAGTTGTTTTAATTGTTGGCAAAGGAGGTTTACATAATTTCACAAAGAATGAGATAATTCCATAAGGAAATCTTGCTTAGCCAATGATGCATTAAGAAAAGAGGCAGGAGGGGGCAGCTGGATAGCTCAGTGGATTGAGAGTCAGGCCTAGAGATGGGAGGTCCTAGGTTCAAGTCTGGCCTCAGACACTTCCCAGCTGTGTGACCCTGGGCAAGTCACTTGACCCCCACTGCCTACCCTTACCACTCTTCTGCCTAGGAGCCAATACACAGAAATTAAGGGTTTAAAAAAAAAAGGCAAGAAAATGGAGGAAGGGAAGGTGATGAAGTCTCCCCACATAATGATTAAGGGGGCTGTCTGAGGATGAATATCTAACTAAAGCACAGTCAAAAGAAACCCCACAAAATCAATGTATAAAGCCTGATTTTTTAAATTAACAGGTTAAACCATCTTGGATTTTTTTTATTCAAAAGATTTTATCCTTTCCTCTGACTAGTAAAAGGAATGTCTGTGGTAATTTTACTGACCTAAAACAATTAATTCCTCTAAAATTCTTAACTGCTTTTATCTACTCTTTGGAGCTGGTTGATTGCTAAAATAAAGATTATTTCACTGTATGGGTTTGGGTAGACTCAATCTGTATGTCAGAAGAGTTAACAAATATCAAAGTTTGTTATAAAATAATAAAAATAAAAGACAAAGCAACAGTTAAGCTGAACATCTACAAAATGACTAATAACTTACTGAATGGCTATCATATCCTAGAGTCCTTTTCCCCCTTTTTTCCTATATGGAATAATAAATCAGTTCAGATTTAAAAGTCAGCAGACCAATTTTCCCCCGCAAAAGGAATGTGGTATATGATTAGAGAGGGAAATGCAGCTGTTGCCCTTAGTAGCATAAACTGCCATTCTCCCAAAACTTTTTAAATCCTCTTAAAAACAATAAATTCGTAATTATCAAAATTTCAAAAACACGTGTTCTCCACACGGGCATTGGTATTTTCCATGCCCATACAGACAACTTAACAATTTCAGGAGGCTCTAAGACAACATATTTATCACTATGGTGATAAAGACTCTACTGGCAGTGACTGTCATTCTTTAAAATTATGACTGTTATTTACTTTCGAGGTCCAATCCTTACTGATGTAAATAAGATAGCTTCTCAATTTATTCTGCTTATTAGTTTTCATAAAACTAATTTCAGGCCTAGACATAACTTAATCTTCATTCTCTTCTCTTCTTCATTGGCCAGTAACACCCCCACAGGTATCCCCAATTCATAGGGAGAATTGTAGGCTCACAGTTTTAGAGGATGAAGTCACTTCAGATGATATCAATTTCAACTTCATTTAAAACAGTGGTTCCCAAACTTTTATGGCCTGCCATCCTCTTTTCAGAAAAAAATATTACTTAGCCCCCTGGAAATTAATTTTTTTAATTTTAATGGCAATTAATAGGAAAGATAAATGCACCTGTGGCCATCACTGACCCCCGCCCCCCGATTGCTGCAGCACCCACCAGGGGGTGGTAGCGCCCACTTTGAGAACCACTGATTTAAAAGATAAAGAAATCGAGGCCTAGAGAGGTTAAGTGACTTGCCCAGAATCACATAGCTAGTAAGCATCTAAGATAGAATTTGAACTCGGGTCTTCCTAACTCTAAGTTCAGTGTTAATTAAAAAACTCAGTTTAGTTCTTTAATAGTCCATTATCTCAAAGAGCAGCATTAAAACTCATTTGGGTTTTTAAAAAATATATGCTATGGGGAACCTAGGTAGGTCAGTAGAAAGAGAGCCAGGCCTGGAGATGAGAGGTCCTGGGTTGTTTTTTGACCCTGAGTAAATTACTTAATCCCAATTGCCTAGCTTTTTCCATCTGTCTTGGAATTTATATTTAGTATTGATTCTAAGACAGAAGGTAAGAGGTTTTTTTTTGTGTTTTTTTTTAAGTATATCCTGCTTATCTATTTAAACTTGCCTATTGAGTCCAGTCATAAGACAACCAAAAAACAATGATCAAAAAAATAAGTGCTCACCCCTTTTGCAACAATGCAATTTCATGTTTTCAGTAGATTTCTATTTATAATCTCCAAGTCTGAGTTCTTTGAAATAGTATTTTGTAAAGCAGAGAGGCTCAGGCACAACAGTCCTTGCATCATTAGGTCTATTTGGAAGATGTGACTGATGGTTACGGGTCAATAATCATTCCACAAGAAGTTATTAAGCAACTGCTATGTGCTCAGCACTGGAGATACAAATACCTGAAATGATCTCTAAGGAAGTTTAGTAAAAGTGACTAGGAAAGGCTAATCAAGCAATTTTCCTAACAGAAAATTCCTCTAAGCAAACTGTCTTTACCCTAAAAAGGACAGGTGGAACAAAGGTCATGTACCTATTAATTGGTACTAGCCTTCTGACTCAGAGACAACTCACACTGAAAATGCAATTCCCTCAGAGGAATATATAAAGCTAATGAAATATGATTCTTGGCTCCAAATCATGCATTAAAAAGTTAAGGATTCGTTCCATTAAAGTGTATTATAAATCAAGTACAAGCATAACCACTTCCCTTTTAAATGGAAATAATTGATAAAATGCAACTTTAAATTTTCAGCCAGGAAGCCACTCTTTCTCTTAAAAGATGTTCTGTCAAATGGCTTGGCCAAGGACTTCAATATAAGGCAGAGGCTGAGAGATGTAAAGCCTCCCAACCCCCCACCCTACCCCTGGCAGACCACTGCAGCAACCCACAATTTATCTTGGCCCTTCTGGGTTCCAAGCAATCTCAGCAGCATCAATGCTAATCAAATTGGAAGCTTTTCTTTGGCTGTTTAAGCATTCTGGGGCAGTGAAAGGCAGGCAGAGGAGAAGGTCAGGGGTATTTAACATAACTAAGCAGGACTGTAAGAGCACTATAATAAATAAAAAGAAGACTTATTCAATTTATTGACATCAGTCTCTATCCACATACTCTTACTGCCTTATTTAATTCTGACATCTCATAACCCAGGTTACTCATATCCCTCACAGATAATGGACGGAAAAATTCTTTATGTGCCACAAAAATATAACCACAAAAATAGTAAC
The DNA here is from genome assembly GCF_016433145.1 of Gracilinanus agilis. Lineage (NCBI taxonomy): Eukaryota > Metazoa > Chordata > Mammalia > Didelphimorphia > Didelphidae > Gracilinanus > Gracilinanus agilis. Next base: position 651,690,244 of record NC_058131.1, on the reverse strand, counting down.
TGTGCCAAAAAAGGGGTGCTAAATATAAATTTTATATCCAACAGGTCCTGAGAAAGGGGATCTATTTCAAGACAAAATCATGCTATCTGATATATAACTACAAATATTAATGATCACCAATCATGTTTTCTTAGTAAGCAATTCAAAATAAGGTAGGGAAAAACTTCACATAAATATTAAATATATCATTTCAGCTTCCATTAATTGCTTGAAAATGGTTAAAGATTTGCTATTTTCAGAAGATCACAGATTTAGAACTAGAAAGAACCTTAGAGGCCACTGAATCCAATCCTCTCCTTTTACAATTGATGAAAATGAGGTCCAGAGACATCAAATGACTTGCCTGGTGTTACACAGCCAGGAAATATTTGAGGCAAGATCTGAATAAAGGCACTTCTCACTCCAAATCCAGCATTTTACCTACAACATATTGCCTATTTTTCTTAAGACAATGCTGGCACATTTTTACTTTTGAGTGTTCAACTTACCCAGAAATGAGAAAAAGTAGAAAGTAAAAATACTACTTTGTTTAGAGAAAAATATATTTTCTTCTAAAATAACATGTCTTGGAAGCACAGTTTGAAAATAAGCCTAAAGCATTATTCAGAACAAATTTCATTTAAGATAATTATAAGGGGAAGGAGGGAAGGGAAGGAGAGAAGGAAGGAAGGAAGGAAGGAAGGAAGGAAGGAAGGAAGGAAGGAAGGAAGGAAGGAAGGAAGGAAGGAAGGAAGGAAGTTC
>NC_058131.1:651486625-651689200 GCF_016433145.1 Gracilinanus agilis | reverse complement strand
GAAAGGAAGGAGGGAAGGAGAGAAAGGAAGGGAGGGAGGGAGGGAGGGAGGAAGGGAGGGAAGGAGGGAGGGAGGGAGGGAGGAAAGGAAGAAGGAAGGGAAACTCAAAGACCTTGTTTATACGCAGATAAATTGGCAAGAAAAACAGTAAAAACAGAAGGAAATACGGTCTCCAGATCTAGAAAATGAGTTTAGCCATCTATGAATAGTGTAAGACAAATGAAAATGATTCAACACTTGATAAGGTAGAGGACCTTACAGAATATGAGAATATGGCTAAAATATTTTGTTCCTGAATGGCTTAAAACATTAATGAGATTTATGAGAACAGAATTTATGGCCTAAAAAAAGCAAAAGTAATGGGCAAATTAGAAAAACTCGAATCTGCTATGGTAAATCTCACCAAAGAACCATGAGAAATCAAAATATCAAGAATGCAAATATACAAAAGTGAAAGATAATCTAGGAGTAGCAAAAAAAAAATAACATTAAAAGAAAATATGTTGACTACATAAGCAAAACATACTGAACAAATACATAACCAAAACATCTTAGGGGCAGCTAGGTGGTTCAGTGGATTGAGATCCAGGCCTAGAGACAGGAGATCCTAGGTTCAAATATGACCTCAGATACATCTTAGCTGTGTGACCCTGGACAAGTCACTTAACCCCCATTGCCTAGCCTTTACAGCTCTTTTGCCTTAGAACCAATAAACATTATTGATTCTAAGACAGAAGGTAAGGGTTTAAAAAAGAAACAAACAAACATACTGATCTCGAAGCCAGGTTGCCCAGAGACAACATAAGGATCATAGATCTCTCAGTAGAACATGAAACACAAAATCTTAACACAATAATGAAGAAAACAATAGAAGAGAACTGCTCAGAAAATCTGAACATAGAAAATGAAATAACAATTGAAAGAATTCACAGATCAACTCCAGAAAAAAACCCAAGGCTTCCTATCCAACACACATTGTGGTCTTGAATTTAACAATTAAATTCAGAAAAAAGAAGTTCTAAATGTAATCAGGAGAAGGCCTTCAAGCACAAAGGAAAAAAAATCCAAATAAAGGAAGAATGTTTTGCTCCTACTATAAAATGTAAAAGAGAATGAAAGAATAATAGGATAATGGAAGAATAATAGAGTTCAGGATACCGGCTGTGATACACCCTGTGAGTGTAACCATATAGGAGAAAAGATAGATGTTCAATAAAGAGAGGTGTTTGAAACATTTTTAGAAGTAAAACTAGAAATAAAGAGATAATCTGCTTCTCAAACAAAGAAAGCAGCAGAAATGAAAACGAAGTAAATAAATAAAGTAGTCAGAGGCAGCAACAAAAATAGTGCCATCAGACAGACAAATGAGAAATTTCTTTCCAAATGTACACAAGGACACAGAAGTGAAGGAAGAAGTTTGTTGGAGTGAAAAAGAACTCAAAATGTGAAAAAAAAAATTTTAAAAAAATTAAATTGCTTCTACATGTTATTGAGGGGAAAAAAAGACATCGACTGGACAGCTTTATGGAGGATGGCCTCGAAGGGAATAGGGACAGTAGGGAGACAAGGAGACCAATGAGGTTATTAAAATAGTCTAGGGGGGGACATGAAGGCCTAGCAAACTAAGATAGTAGCTTTGTGAGTGACATATATATCTTGTCTGAAAATACTGTAGACTCTACTATACTCTTTAGAGACCGAGTCTGTTGATTATTAATGTCATGCTTTTTCAACCCTTTCTGAATGTTACATTTTAATTTTAACCAAAAGGTAACTTGAGGCAGATCTCTAAGCAGGATAACCATTATTAGCAGGGACATGATGAGCAGACAGACACCTCCCTTTTTATAGGTTTTGAATGTAGAGAACAAAGAACAGAACAGAGTAGATGATATCATGGAGTTGTGGACAACACGGTTGGTTACAAAGCCGAGGCACAGGAAATAATATGATAGGTTGGAAGTTTGGTAATGGGGGCTAGCAATGAACTCCCTCCTTCTCTCATGAGACTAATTAGTGCTCATTTTTGCAGTTCATACTTTTAAAGAACAAGCCAGACATCCTTGGAGGATAGCTTGGTGATATAAAAATATGAATTCCAACTCCCTTTCTGTTCACATGCATTTTCTAAGGACAGTTGAATTTCTTGGGGGAGGAAATCTTGATTTCTCAACTTAAACCATTACAGGCCAGCTGAACTCTGAACTAAGTTCAAAGGGAAAGAATATAATGTAAGCAGTTACAGGACAAAATCAATTATTTGTAAGTAGGATCAATAGGAAAATAATATAGAATCTACTTTAATCATCTCACTAACTCTTCTGGTTCACTCCTCTACTCTTTTGATCTTAAGATACTCCATGCTTAAATTTTGAGCTTTTCAGAGTAAAATTATCTAATAAATTCAGGACAAGTATATTTAAGAAAATCTTAAGCTAAAGGAGCTATCTTCTCATGTAAGCAGTAATAGGTTTTAATACCAAGATCAAGTTTCACTGAATCAATTGAATACTTCAATACTCAAGAGAACTAATAGGTAGCAAATCTACTGAGCTACCAGACAAAATAATCTGCTAAAGCAAAATGCAATGCAATTAAGAAAAATGCTTCTTGATGAGAGAATCTTAGAACTATCTTGTCACTAACACTTTTTTTAAAATTGCGCAGTTATAAATACATTTCTTACTTTCATTAACTTGGCTTCTCCTGTTCCTTTTATATAGAAAGTGACTTAAGGACTGTATGGACTTCCTGGTTAAGATGGAGGCTGAGTAAAAAGCAGCTGCTTAACCTCTCCTAACCCATACATATAGGGCTCCTCAAGAAGACATAAAAACAAATCCAGAAGAACAAAGGGACCCCACAATAGGACGCAGCATTGAAGATACGTGGAATTGAGGCACTTCCATACTATAAAGGGGAGAAACAGCTCTCACTAAAACGCAAGCTGAGCAACCCCCTCCCCCACCCCCCACCACCTACAATGCCAAAGCCAGCGCACAAGAGCTAGAGCAAGCTTGGGGCACGGATTAAGTTCTTGGCAACTACCTGGGGTCTCCATGGCCTGCTCCTGAGAGCAGCAAGACTTAAGACCTCAAGAGTCTAAAGAACAGGAGGACTCTGAAAACAGACCCTGAGCTCAGGCACAAGCGCAGGCTCCTGTGTCCACAGATCCTGAGCGTGGGAGCGGACTCGGATCCTGAGCAAAGGAGTGGACTCTGAGTGAGGACCCAGTGCAGAGGGGTGCATGACTGTGGAAACAGCGCCCTGTAACTGTTAAAGGAGCCTCAGACAGAGGAACAAACAAGGGGGCCACCAGGAGGCTTGAACCTGAGAACAACTAGATCTGAGACTTCAGGAGCCTAGAGAGTGCAAACAGATTCAGGGTGTGAGGATAAACCTGAGAGGGCGCAGGGCTAACAATGGCAAGCCAGAGACAAGAACCCCAAAAGAGAAAGATCATCAAGAAGAAATCTGTAACACTGGAAAACTTTTACACAGAGAAAGTCGAGACAGCAGAGCAAACAGCAGAGGAGAACAAACAAGTAATCACATCCAAACCTTCCCAAAATAATGAAAACTGGCCACAAGCTATTGAAGAGTTAAAATCTGAGAAGATGAGAAAGATGGAAGAGATCTGGCAAGTAAATAACAGTTTAAAAGCAGAATATCACAATTGGAAAGTGAGGCAAGTCAACTGAAGACCAGAAATGACCAGATTGAAAAGGAAAACCAAAATATTATAACCAAAAACCAGTCCCTAAAGGCTAGAATTGAGCAATTAGAAGCTAATGATCTCTCAAGACAGCAATACCAAATAAAACAAAGTCAAAAGACTAATAAAATAGAAGGAAACATGAAATATCTTAATGAGAAATTGACAGATCAAGAAAACAGGGCTAGAAGAGACAATCTGAGAATAATTGGTCTTCCTGAAAAAGCAGAAATTAATAGAAATTTGGACTCCATACTAAAAGAAATTATTCAGCAAAATTGCCCTGAAGTTCTACAACAAGAGGGCAATATAGACATTGAAACGATCCATAGATCACCCTCTAAACTAGACCCTGAAAAGACAATCCCCAGGAATATAATAGCCAAATTCAAGAGCTTCCACGTAAAAGAAAAAACATCTTACAAGAAGCCAGAAAGAGACAATTCAAATATCAAGGAGCACCAATCAGGATCACACAGGATCTGGCAGCCTCCACGCTAAAAGATTGCAAAGCTTGGAATATGATATTCAGAAAGGCAAGAGAACTGGGTCCACAACCACGGATCACCTACCCATCAAAACTAACTATATACTTCCAGGGGAAAGTTTGATCATTCAACAATATAGAAGATTTCCAAGTATTTGCACAGAAAAGACCAGGACTAAATGGAAAGTTCAATATCCAACCACAAAAATCAAGAGAAACATAAAAAGGTAAATAAGAAACAGAGGGGAAAGAAAGAAAACTCATATTTTTTAAATTTGCCTCTTTAAGGGCTTCAATAAGATCTAATTATTTGTATTCCTATGTGGAGAAATGTTATGTATAATTCTCTGTAGTGAACTTTATTCACTATTATAGTAATCAGAAGAATTATACATAGGGAGAGGTTGGAATACTAAATGGACTAAGATGATATGGGGGGGTGGGAAAGAGGGGGGTGAATAGTAAAGGACACAAAGAGAAACTTGAATGAATGAGAAAAATAGGGTAATCTATCAGTGTAATTAACCCTGAGAGGGAAGAGTAGCTATATTATTCATTGGGATATAAAACTCTATCTAACCCTACTGAGAAAGTCAGAAGGGATGAACCAAGGGGAGCAGGGGAGCGGGAAGGTCAAAAAAGGGAGGGGATAAGAAGGGGGAGGGAATTTATTAGGCCTTAAAAATAAAAAGTGGGGGATAATAAGGGAGGGAGGTAGAAAGGGAAGTTAATCAAGGGAGGGGACAAGGGTTACTGGCTTAAAGCAAACCACTGGTTTAAAAGGAAATAGTTTAAGAAGGAGTAGAACTAGGAGAGGATACCAAAATGTTGGCAAATACACAACTGATAATTATAACTCTGAATGTGAATGGGATGAACTCGCTCATAAAACGAAAGCAAATAGCAGAGTGGATTAGAAACCAAAATCCTACCATATGTTGCCTGCAAGAAACACATATGAGGAGGGTGGACATACACAAGTTTAAGGTTCAGGGCTTTACCAAAATCTTTTGGGCATCAAATGAGAAAAAGAAGGCAGGAGTGGCGATTTTGATTTCTGACAAAGCCAAAGTAAAAATAGATATGATTAAAAAAGACAGGGAAGGTCATTACATCCTGATTAAAGGCAGTATAGACAATGAGGAAATAACAGTGCTCAATATGTATGCACCAAGTGGCATAGCAACCAAATTCATAAAGGAGAAACTGTCAAAGCTCAAGAAGGAAATAGATAGTAAAACCATACTAGTGGGAGATCTAAATATTCCTCTTTCAAATCTAGATAAATCAAACCAAAAAATAAGATTGGCCATGTAATAGGGCATAGAAACATTGCAAACACATGCAAAAGAGCAGAAATAATAAATGTAACCTTCTCAGATCATAACATAATAAAAATAATAATTAGTAAGGACACCTGGACAGGAAAATCAAAAACTAATTGGAAATTAAATAATATGATTCTCCAAAACCAGCTAGTCAAAGAAGAAATCATAGAAACAATCAACAATTTCATTGAAGAGAATGACAATGATGAGACATCCTACCAAACTCTGTGGGATGCAGCCAAGGGAGTACTCGAGGAAATTTATATCTTTGAGTGCATATATTAACAAATTAGGGAGAGCAGAGATTAATGAATTGGGCGTGCAATTTAAAAAACTTGAAAGCGAGCAAATTAAAAATCCCCAGATGAAAACTAAATGAGAAATACTAAAAATCAAGGGAGAAATTAATAAAATTGAAAGTAAAAGAACTATTGATTTAATAAGACTAGAAGCTGGTATTTTGAAAAAACAGATAAAATAGACAAAGTACTGGTCAATCTAATAAAAAAAGGAAAGAAGAAAACCAAATTGACAGTATCAAAGATGAAAAGGGAGACCTCACCTCTAATGAAGGGGAAATTAAGGCAATCATTAAAAACTATTTTGCCTAATTATATAGCAATAAATATAACAATCTAGGAGATATGGATGAATATTTACAAAAATACAAATTGCCTAGATTAACAGCAGAAGAAATAGAATACCTAAATAATCCCGTATCAGAAAAAGAAATTGAACAAGACATCAAAGAACTCCCTAAGAAAAAATTGCCAGGGCCTGATGGATTCACAAGTGAATTCTATCAGACATTCAAAGAGCAACTGATCCCAACACTATACAAATTATTTGATATGATAAGCAAAGAAGGAGTCCTACCAAATTCCTTTTATGACACAAATATGGTACTGATTCCAAAGCCAGGGAGATCAAAAACAGAGAAAGAAAACTACAGACCAATCTCCCTAATGAATATAAATGCAAAAATCTTAAATAGAATACTAGCAAAGAGACTCTAGCAAGTAATCAAAAGGTTCATCCACCATGATCAGGTGGGATTTATACCAGGAATGCAAGGATGGTTCAACATTAGGAAACCATCTACATAACTGACCATGTCAATAATCTAACAAACAAAAATCACATGATTATTTCAATAGATGCTGAAAAAGCCTTTGACAAAATACAGCACCCATTCTTATTGAAAACCCTGGAAAGTATAGGAATAGAAGGACCTTTCCTAAAAATAATAAACAGTATATACCTAAAACCATCAACAAGCATCATATGCAATGGGGATAAATCAGAAGCCTTTCCAATAAGATCAGGAGTGAAACAAGGATGCCCATTATCACCTCTATTATTCAACATAGTACTAGAAACACTAGCAGTAGCAATTAGAGAAGAAAAAGAAATTGAAGGGATCAAAATAGGCAATGAGGAAACTAAGCTATCACTCTGCAGATCATATGATGGTCTACTTAAAAAAATCCTAGAGAATCAACTAAGAAGCTTGTAGAAATTTAATCAACAACTTTAGCAAAGTTGCAGGATACAAAATAAATGCACATAAATCATCAGCATTTCTATATATTTCCAACACATCACAGCAGCAAGAGGTAGAAAGAGAAACACCATTTAAAATCACCCTAGACAATATAAAATATTTAAGAATCTATCTACCAAAACAAACACAGGAATTATACAAAAACAACTACAAAAAACTTTCCAAACAAATAAAACTAGATTCAAACAATTGGAAAACCATTGATTGCTTCATGGGTAGGATGAGCTAACATAATAAAAATGACCATTCTACCCAAAGTAATTCACCTATTTAGCACCATACCTATCAAACTACCAAAAAACTTTTTTACTGAATTAGGAAAAACTATACCAAAGTTCATTTGGAATAACAAAAGATGAAGAATATCAAGGGAAATAATGAAAAAAAAAATGTGAAGGAAGGGGGCCTAGCAGTACCAGATATTAAACTGTACTATAAAGCAGCAGTCATCAAAACAATATGGTACTGGCTAAGAGACAGAGAGGAGGATCAGTGGAATAGACTTGGGGTAAGTGACATCAGCAAGACAGTGTATGATAAACCCGAAGAGCCCAACTTTTGGGACATGAATCTACTATTTCACAAAAACTGCTGGGAAATTTGGAAAACAATATGGGAGAGATTAGGTTTAGATCAACATCTCACACCCTAAACCAAGATAATTTCAGAATAGGTGAATGACTTGGATATAAAAAGGGAAACTATAAATAAGTGAACACAGAATAGTATACTTGTCAAATCTCTGGGAAATAAAAGATTTTAAAACCAAGCAAGAGTTAGAGAAAATTATAAAATGTAAAATAAATGGTTTTGATTATATTAAACTAAAATTATACAAACAAAAACAATGCAGCCAAAATCAGAAGAGAAACAACAAATTGAGAAAAAACCTTTATAACAAAAAACTCTGACAAGGGTCTAATTACTCAAATATACAAGGAGTTAAATCAATTGTATAAAAAATCAAGCCATTCCCCAATTGGTAAATGGGCAAGAAACATGAATAGGCAATTTTCAGGTAAAGAAATCAAAAGTATCAATAAGCACATGAGAAAGTGTTCTAAATCTCTAATAATTAGAGAAATGCAAATCAAAACAACTCTGAGGTATCACCTCACAGCTAGGAGATTGGCTAAAATGAAAGAAGGGGAGAGTAGTGAATGTTGGAGGGGATGTGGCAAAACTGGGACATTAATGTATTGCTGGTGGAGTTGTGAAATGATATGACCATTCTGGCTGGCAATTTGGAACTATGCTCAAAGGGCTATAAAAGAATGCCTGCCCTCTGATCCAGACATACCATTGTTGGGTTTGTACCTCAAAGAGATCATAGATAAACAGACTTGTGCGAAAATATTCATAGCTGCACTTTTTGTGGTGGCAAAAAACTGGAAAATGAGTGTATGTTCTTCAATTGGGGAATGGCTGAACAAATTGTGGTATATGCTGGTGATGGAATACTATTGTGCTAAAAGGAATAAACTGGATGAATTCCATGTGAAATGGAAAGACCTCCAGGAATTGATGCAGAGCGAAAGGAGCAGAGCCAGAAGAACATTGTACATAGAGACCAATACAATGTGGTAAAATAGATTGTAATGGACTTCTGTACTAGCAGGATTTGATGGAAAAGAATGCTACCCACATTCAGAGGATGAACTGCAGGAGTGGAAACACAGAAGAAAAGCAGCTGCTTGGAACACATGGGGTTGAGGCAGACATGACTGGGGATTTTGATTTGAAACTACCACACCAATGCAATGATCTACAATTTGGAAATAGGTCTTGATCAATGACACATGTTAAAACCAGTGGAAATGTGCATCGGCCAGGGGTGGGGGTAGGGCTAGGGGTGAAGGGGAAAGTAGGAGCATGAATCATGTAACCATGTTAACTTTACTAAAAAAATGAATATTAATAAATGTTAAAAATAAAGAAAAAAAGTAAGTGACTTAAGAATTTTATAAACCATATATCATCTATGTAACCACTGATAATTCCTTCCTCTTTTTAATGTTAATAATCATTATAAAAATAAAACAATGCTAAATTTATGATAAACGTAACTTTGAAACAAGATGTAACGAACCACAAAACTTTTTCATTTCTTGTATTTTTAACTCAAAAGGCTTTTTTAGCTATGTTCTAGATAATTATAGAGAATTTTTTACTATCAAAAATATGCTCTTTAACCTGAAAAGACCTACGTGAAATGATGCAGAGTAAAATAAGCAGAACTTACTCAAATATCGTGGGACAATCTAAAGTGATAACCTTTGCTACTAACAGTAATACAATGATCCAAGACAATTCTGAGGATTGTCATTGTCATTTAAATTAGAATTATGAAAAAGAATGCTATCCACCTCTAGAGAAAGAACTGTTGGAGTAGAAATGCAGATGAAAACATGTGATTTATCATTTGTTTATTTGGGTATAGAATTTGAGGTTTTGGTTTTAGAAGATTATTCTCTTATAAAAATGTATAATATAGAAATATGTTTTGAGTGATAATAGACATATAACCCAGTGAAATTGCTTGTCAACTCTGGAAGTGGAAAGGGAAGAGGGGAGGGAGACAACATAAATCATGTAACTTTGGAAAACTTATGTGTAAATTTGTTATTGGAATAAAATAAAGATAAAAAAGAAAAAGAAAAAATATCCTTTTTGTCATTGAATTATGCCTATTTTCAGTTAAAATTTTTGAAACTTAGGGGCAAAGATATTTGTTTCATGAAGACTATTCATTATTTGTAGTCAGGATTCCAATCCAAGTTCTTTTGACATCAAATATAGCATGCTCTTGCCACTATTTGAATGGCTGCTTCATTAAGACTAATTAATCATCTCTAATGAAGTTCAATTACTCAAAAGAAAGTTTAAAAGTCCTCTAGCTGAAATGTACCCAGGAAACAATATTAAAATGAAGTATTTCCACTAAATTATACACTAGAGAAACAATCCTTTTCTTAGATATCCATTTATAGAGTGGTCAAAATAAAAATATATTTATACATTACATATAGTATTTATAAATTTCAGTTTTAAAAAGTCAACCCTTACTGACATGTAGACTGCCAGATACTATCTGTGTTTGATTTTAAATGTCTAGCCAGTTTCACCTCCTTCACCTGGACCCCGATCTAGTTGATCCTCAGGAAATGCAAAATAACATAAAGAAGAGTCTAAGAAAGACATAATTACAAAGAAATACATATTGTGAAAGAGAAATAATACAAGTTACATCCACATACAACAGAAACTTATTATAATAAAGTCTACCATCAATAAGCTTTTATCAAGTGCTCACCATATGTTAAAGCTGAGGTGCTGAGAATACAAAGGGAAAAAAAAAAGGAATAGTCCCTGTTCTTGAATAACTTGCACCATATAGGAAACATGTACAAAATGTACAAACATTAGCATATGCAAAAATATTAATTTTTAAAGCAAATTTAGGGAGAGACACTAGCAACTGGGGGAAGAGATAGTTTAAACACACTTGGATACTGGTTTAATTCTATTCCCTAAAATAAAATTAGTAATATAGTTATATAATACATACTCCTTCAAGGATTAATGATTTCATCCATATCGGTAGAGTTCCTCTCCTCACACTAATAATGACTTCATGAAATGCTATTGCTAAGTGATCATCCTTTGGTAATAAAACACTCTACTTTTAACTTGCTGAGTCTAGAACAAAGGTCTTTCCTACAGAATAAAAGGATCTTAGAGGTTAATTTGCCTAAAAGGAATCTCTTCTACAACTTTTCAAGAAGTGGTAAAATATCCTTCAATTGAAGTCTCTTTACATTCAATGGCCTTTTTTTAGGCCCCATCCTTCTTGAATTTTCTGCAGCAACTGCTATGAATGACTAACTGCTCCAAGAGTATACAATCCTCCTTGGGTTTTGTTTTCATTGGACACTACTCTGTTATGGTTCTCTTCTTTCTGTGGGAACAACTATTACCAGTTTTTTACCCAGGATCATCATTCATGTTCTATCTCCTCCATACTGATGTATCCCAAGGCTCTCACCTGTGCCCTCTTCTCTTTTCTTTGTATACTCTCTTGGTATACCCTCTCATCAGCTCAACTATCAGTTACATTGATAAATCCCAAATCTATACATCAGCTTTCATCTCTTCCATATTTCCAGTCCCATGGATAATGGAACTTATTATCTTTCATTTAAATCTCTCTTTTCCAAAATTTCCTTATTTTTATAGAGGGTAAAATCAAAGATGTTTTCAAATTACACTATTCACTCCAAACTCACTCAGTCCTCCCAACATATGAGTTGCCTACATCTTGTCAATTCTACCCCTCAAGATCAAACCCCTTCTCTCTACTCACACCAATAACACCTTAATGCCATCCTTCATCACCTCTAGTTTTACAACAGCCTCCTAATTGTCTCCTTGCATCTAATGTGTTCCCTCTCCAAATTAATCCCTATATAGCTGCCAAACTGTTTTTCTTAAAATGCAGGTCTATGTCAATTGCCTGCTCAAGAAACTTCACTGGCTCCCCATTGTCTTTAGGAGAAAATATAAACTCCTCTGATTGGTATTTAAAGTGCATTAAGATCTAATTAAAGCCTCCCCACAGCTGCATACTCAAGTTAACTCATATTACTCATACTCTATATTCTTCCCACACCAGTCTATTTGCTGTTCCCCATATACAACATTCCATCTCCCAACTTTGTACATTGCATGGGCTGCCCCTTGTGCCTAAAATGCTGTCCCTTCTAATCTCTACCTCTTAGAATCTCTATCTCCTTTCAAATGCTACCTCCAATAAAAGGTCTTCCTTGACCCTCCAAGTTGCTAGTACTCTTGCATACAAAAATCACTGGTATTTATCTTGCATATAAGTTATATTTATTTATTGGTGAACACAATATAATTCCTTTATACAATATAAGCACCTTGAGGTAAGGAACTATTTTGTTTTTATCTTTGAATTCCTCCTACTGTGCCTGCCACTTAATACTTGCCAACTAATTGTTTGGAAAGGATCTCAGAGACTAGCTAGCCCAAATCATCTCTGAACAAGATATATATGCCCAATAAAGGGAGTAATTTAACTTTTGCTTGAAACCATTACTTCCCAAAGCAACTCATTCCACCTACTTTACCTGCTACTGAAATAGTAGTAATAAATAGCATAATTCTGTTTCTTTGCAATTTGTATCTATTATTCCTAGTTCTGCCATATAGAGCTAAAAAGAATCCATTTTAATCCATTGTCCACACGGCACCATTTCAAATACTTGGAAGATATCTATCTTACAATTCAGGTGGTGTAGTGAGTACAGCAACATAACTAAGGTCAGGAAGACCAGAGTTCAAATTCAGCCTTAAATATTAGCTGTGTGACCTGGGGAAAGTCAATTAACCTCTCTGCCTCAATTTCATCATTTGTAAAATGGAGATAATAATAGCACTTATCTCCTAGGATTATTATGAGGACAAAATAACACTTAAAAAGTATTTTGCAAACATTACTACCTATCACATCCTTCCTAAACCTTCTCTTCTCCAAGCTTAACAACCCCAGTTCCTTCAACCAATTCTCTGTCATGCTGGCTGCTCTCTAGCTTGCTAGCATCCTTCTCAAAACATGGAACTCTAAACCGACTATAGCATTCCCAATGGGGTCGGACACGAACAGAATATAATAGGATTATCATCTCCTTAGTCCAGGGTACTATTCTGCTCTTAACATAGTCTATGATTACATTCATGTTGCTTTATAATGAGCTTTCAGGCCAGTATAATACCCAGATCTTTTTCAGACAAACTGCTGCCTACTCATGAAGAGAATTTTTAAAACTACAGAGAAGATCTTACATTTGTCTCTATTCAATTTCATCTGATTAGATTCAGGTCAAGGTTCAAGTCTGTCAAGATCTTTTTGAACACCTAACCATCATCCAGCATGTCAGCTCTCCATTTTAGCCTTGTATCATCTGCAAATTTAATAAATATGCCAAGTATGCTTTTATCCAATTCAGTGTTTAAATTAATAAACAACACAAGGTAAAAAATAACAGATTATTGTGACACTCCATTAGAGACCTCCTTCCAAATGGATATCAAGACACTAATAACTATTTGTTGGGTCTAGCCATTAAACCAGGTCTGAATCCAAATCATCTGACTCCAAATCCAGCACAATCTAAATTATATCCCATTGGCTCTTAAGAACTGATACTTGTACAGTACCTTAAAGTTTATAAAGTGCTTTAACTACATTCTAGGCAGCTAGGTAATAGGTGGGCATAATGGATAAAAAGCTGGGCCTGTAGTTAGGAAAACTCATCTCTGAGTTCAAATCTGGCCTTAGACACTTACTAGGCCATGTGACCCCAGGCAAGTCACTTTCCCCTATATGCCTCAGATTCATCACTTATAAAATTAAGTGGAGAAGGAAAGGGCAAACTAATCTTGTATCTTTGCCAAGAAAACTTGAAACGGGGTCACAGAAGAGTCAGACATAATTAAAATGACCAAATAAACAATAAAAAATTACATGCATTATCTCATTTGATCCTCACAAGCTTATAAGATTTAAGTACCATGATATTATTATCTCCATTTTATAGATAATGAAACTGAGGGAATAGAAGGTAAGTGGCTTTCAAGATTAGTACCAAGGTCTTTTTGACTCCAAGTAACACTAGTATGTCAGGCTGCCATGATATATATGAATTATTCACTGTATATATAAACTTATATATTATTATCAATGAGTCAATCATTAGGGATACAGTAAGGGTTTACTTAATACCAAGCCCTGTGATAAACACAAAAGAATAAAAAAAAAAACAATAATATAATCATTGCTCTCAAAGAGTCCACATTCTAATCAAGAACACACAAACAACTAAGTTCACACAAATATCAATGCCACCAATAAAAACCCTATAGAAGAATTCAAGTAGCTCAATTATAGAAATGATGGTTGCAAATATGTATTTTGCAGAACTGAGTTTTCCAATTATATTAATGAAATCTAGCAGATCATTTGAAATATTTCTGAAGCTAAAAGCTTTTCTTAACCAAAACAAAGCTACTTCTACACAGTTTTATAGGTAAGGGAAAGTAGCATAACATGCTACTACCAGATAGTCACGAACTACTAATGCACTCAAAGTACCTTTTGTCATAAAGATAATAACAATGCTCAGCAATACATTTGAGAAGTTAAAAAAGAACATAAATCATACTTCTTGACCTTTTGGATAGTGCCTTTGGTTAGATAAAGTGGATTGATAGCCCTGTCAAGTCTTGGTAGGAAAACACAGACAATCTTTTATTAACTATTTTGTACACAGAATGTGTCATGTTTTAGTACATCAAGCTGTCTCTTTTCCCACTTGTGCTAATCCTTTCTGACAGCAGATCTAAATTATTCTGATATCAGAGAGGTTTAAAGCTAAGCTTACAATTCATGCATTATAAAATTCAATGACAGCAAAATGGGAGAAAAAATTTGTTTTAAATTATTATAAGTCACTTTCATCACATCCGTTTAGTACATTCCTTATACAGGAAGACTTTGCCTAAGGGTAAAACTAAATCCCACATCTTTGCTTTTAAAGGGAAATATGTCATCTAGCACCATCCACAAAAAGCTAAGAACAAAATTTTGGGTTTAATCTTCTCTCTGTCTTTGAACAGATTTATACATCGGCTTCTCCCTGAAAGGAATCTTATAAAAAATATTGCCCTCTAAATGGCCAAGAAAATTAATGTTAAAATAGCTAAGTTCAGAACCATGAAGACTAAAACACATCTATGTAATGGGACAAAAAGGGGAGATTTAAGAAAGGAGTAATGGGAGAAGTGCAGATGAAGGAGTCTGTGAATTAACAGTAGTTTACTAAATGCAGTTCTAATTTTTTAAAAGACACTTTACTAATTTAGAGCATTTCAGGAACACTCTGTGAAGTTTTGGAGTACTAACACAATTTTATGAGATATTTTGGTTTTGAACTATTTAAAATATTTCCATGTCTTCTTTTAAAAACAAAAACACCAAACTTTTTAAGTGCTCAAAAGGAATAATTAAACTATTTGGTCAATTCTCTTTTCAGTATTTTATTCTTAAAAAATACATATAGGGGGCAGCTAGGTAGCTCAGTGGATTGAGAACCAGGTCTAAAGATAGGAAGTATAGGTTCAAATCTGGCCTCAGACTCTTTGTAGCTATGTGAACCTTCTGCTTACCACTCTTCCACTTTAGAACCAATACATAGTTTAAAAGTTTAAAAAAAAAAGTACGTAAACATTATAACTATAAAGCAATGAGACACTCTGAAGGCCATGCATATAGAGCCATCTTAATATTTCATACTAAAGCTCTAAAAAACAATGATCAGTCCTGCTATCTTTTGTGCATGCTTTCAGAACATATTTTGTCTTTTAAAAAATTGGAACTGCATTTAGTAAACTACTATTAATTCACAGACACCTTCATCTGCACTTCTCCCATTACTCCTTTCTTAAATCTTCCCTTTTTGTCCCATTACATAGATGTGTTTTAGTCCTCATGGTTCTGAACTTAGTTATTATAACATTAATTATATTAGAATATATTCTGGGTCTACTCCATAATTTTAAAATCAATAGATATTCAGCCACTAGTAACATAAAACTATACTTTTTGGAGTTTGAACAGTATGTCTCTTCCATCCCTTTTCATGTTTTCATTAAACAAACTTACTTAGGAAACATACCTGTTGAAGTTAATGTCTGGGTAACTAGAATACTCAGATTTCATCTTAGCATTTCGGCGTGGAAATGTGCAAAAGAAAGCATTAGCTAAAAGACTAGCAATCTGCTCTTGTGACATGGTGATGGAGTGATTCATCTTCTGTTTCAGTAGAGGTATTGGCTGGCACAGCAAACAAAAACACACAAAAGAGAAGAACAGTAATTAGTTTAGCAATTTCAGAAACAGGAGTACAAAATTACATTTGCTAAATTAGGGTAGGACTAATTTAGGTCTACTCATGGGTCCTTAAATCAGCAGCATTATTAAAGCCTAGGACTGTTTATCCTGGAAGATTGGAAAAATGTTCTCATTTGACAGATTACAGATATCTAATCAATAATAATAATAGTGAAGAGAGCACAAAGTACTACTTATCAGTGAAAAAACAAGACTGTTAAAGTAATAAAGATGAAGCATAGCATTCATTACACATGTCATTTAAAAATAAAAACTAAAGATTAAACAGAAAAAAGGTGACCGTAAGGTTAACAATCATAGTTTTGGTCTTCTGCTCAATTGGGTTTAAAAAAAAAAAAAAACTAAGAGAGAGAAATTCTACTATTAAGAACTACAAAATAAAGTTATTATAATTTTAGAGAACTTATCTCAGCCAAAATATCTTAATTGCTTTCTTACTCCAATCTAAATCAGAATTTATTAAAAGCCTACTCTACTTCATGGAGGTAATTTCTTATTTCATGGCTTCTAAAGAGAATTTTTAGAAAAGAACTAAAAAAATGGAATACTATCAAAGAGAATTATTTGTAATTTTTGATCAGATGGAATATTCCTGAAAAGAGGAGTATATCATAAAAGAGAGGTCATATTGACTAGAATGCTGAGCTGGAAAGTGGAAGGCCTGGGATGGAATCTTAACTATGTGACTACAGGCAAAGTATTTAAGTTCCATGATGCAGTTACCTCATCTGTAAGGTATACCTGTCCTACCTATCTTACAGGGTCATTGTTATGAGGCTGACAAGTAAGATAATGGCATTATAACTATAAAGTACTTATGTAAATGGGAGATAAATGTCAGGAAATCAGAAGCTGGGCATTTTTCACTGAGAATTCTCAGATAAAATATTCTTCTAATTGAGCCAAAACCAAATATGTTGACTATGCCCTTCCATTATACTCCAGAATAACCACTCTTCTTTGTATATTTTCACAATAAATGTTTTTTAAACAGTGTTTCTTATAATGTTTTCTTACAAAAAATTTTAAGTATAACAGTATATCCAAAAGTCAATTTTGAATTATCCAATATTTTTATACATACACACACATGTTAAAATTATTATGCTATAGAGCAGAATGAAATATGAAAACCACAGTACTCCTGAGTGAAGCCTTCAGCACATTAAAATATAACTGGGAAATATTTAACAAAATAAATAAAAATATACAATAAAAGGGGGCAGCTGGGTAGCTCAGTGGATTGAGAGCGAGGCCTAGAGTTAGGAGGTCCTAGGTTCAAATCTGGCCTCAAATAATTCCCAGCTGTGTGACCTTGGGCAAGTCACTTGACCCCCATTGCCTAGCCCTTACCACTCTTCTGCCTTGGAGCCAGTACACAGTATTGATTCCAAGATGGAAGGTAAGGGTTTAACACACACACACACACACACACACACACACACACACACACACACACACACTCTCTCTCTCTCTCTCTCTCTCTCTCTCTCAAACATAGATAATATTGATATGTGGTTTTCTAAGTCAATATGAGTCCTGCAGGGATCTTTATGTATGGACTAGAGGTGGTCATTTCCATTTGAGATTGATACCATTAGTACAGAGAAAAGATAGCAAACTTAAAAGTCAGGAAAATGTGGATTCAAGTCTCATCTCTGACAGCTACTAGCTGTGTGGTTCCAGGCTAGTCAATTAATGTCTCAGAGTTCTTGGAAATTCTATAAGGCAAGAAACAGCAGAAAAAGTGGCAATCTACACTGGTAGAGAGTTTCCTCACTTGGATTTTCCTTATATGAATGAAATCACAGGTCCAGTGCCCTATCTCTATCCCTACTAAAATTATATTCATTAAAAGTGCTTTTCCCCTCCCTTCCACTAACTTCCAGCATTAAAAATACAGGATATATTTGCTATATATCACATGTAAAGTTGATACTATAAATAAGACTGAATAAATATCCTGGAATCAAATAGTCAAAACTACATCTGAGGAGAGAGAAGGAAGAAAAATGAAAACTGCAATGTTAAAATTAAGTTTTCTTTTCAAAACATAGTTAAAACAATCAAAATTTGCTTGAGGGAAAAAATTAAAACTAATGATTTAACTAGTTTAGTAAGAAAAATTAAAAGTTAACCAAAAGTCTAAAACATAATTTTTATCACAATATCAATAATCTCCCCCCCCCTTAATCACCATTTCTAATGAGAGGAAAACAAATCCTTCTATTGAACTTTAATAAATTAACTCCATTTTATAGCTTTTCATTCTGTTTTATTTCATTTTAGAAAATATGGCCATGATTCTCATTAGTTTAGAATATATCTAGTTTCATTAAAAAAAAGTTCTTAGCTTGAGAAAAATGAAATCAGTACTCATAGGTTTAAAATTAAATGAGTTTTAAAATGATTATTCTTTTCTCCTTTACAAACAACCTTTACTTTATAGGAAGTACTAATCTTTGTACTCAAAGTAAAATGCCTCTACTAATCTTAACTTGGATAATCTATGGATTTTATAACTTATTTATTTGGCGAGATTACAAAATGTATATCCTATAATTAAAAATTAATCACAAAGCTTAAAAATGTGACAAATATTGACCTAGACAATCTAAAAATTTTTGCCTATACATTCAGACTCTTCCAATTTCTTCTTCCCTTCTGATTTTACCTTGAAGAACCATAATAAATCTTTAATATTTAATGAGACTACATAATTGTTCTTGACTGGAGACATATTTTGGGAAAGGATGTTTTGCTTTATAAAATAAGTTCCTCATACTACATAGTAGGAATTAACTTGAGATATTTTTCCAATTAATAATTCTTAAGAATAGCAAAATTTAGATTAAGATGCCAGGAAATCATGCATTTCACCTTACTTTTTAACCAAGTGCCTTCCCCTTTAGGATCTCAAATTAACATTTTAGAGTCAGTTACAGTATTATTTGGCAAAATAAGGAAAATTTTCTCCCTTGAAAGAATTGGGATTAACTAATAGAAAACGTAAAGCATCATCTTTTTAAATGATATAATCTATATTCTCAGCTCTGTACTGTTTGATTCTTAATAACAGTAACAGTCCCTTAAAACACGGTACCTTTCTTATGAGATTTTTTTGCATGAAAAAACTTTATAAACTGGAAAAGTGTAAATAGTGTAATGAATTCCTGTTATTGGAATTATATTCTAAGTAAATTCAGTATAAAAATGTTCACATTTCTTACTGTATTTTTCTTCTGAGTTGATCTCAAATATACTTATTTAACTGGAAAGGAAAGGAAACTAGAAGCAAATAGAAGCTAACTAGATTTAAAATCTTCTTAACTGCTATTCTATAAAGCTCAAGAAAAAAGAGGTAAAAAACAAAAAGAAGAAAAGGAAAATTAAACACATTGTTCTGTAAGACAGGAAAGAGGACTCACATCAATTATCTTTCAAAGTAGTGAAGCATTAGAACCAAGCCAGAAAATCTGTTAAGATGCATCATGATTCAGGATGTTATTCAATATACTGGTTCATATTGTTTGCATACACTATTTTAAAAATCAAATGTTGTAAATCCATTAAGATGTTTTGGGGAGAAGTCAAGTCATATGGTAGCTTTGTAAAAAAAATTACTATTCCTCTAGTAAGCAGGCAAGATTAAGACAAGGCATATTAAGTTAAAGCTCAAAAACTGAATAATTGTGCATCATTACATGTGCATTTTTCCTCTAGTTTCTTAGTCTATTACTTATTGAGAGAAAAAGTCTACAACCTTTGCAAGAAACATTTCTTCCACTTCCCTTTTGAGCTTAGTTATAGACAAATCATTTATAGAATATAAAACTGCTTGTAAGGAATTCCAAGCCACTCAGCCTAGATTAACGGCCTGTATCTACTCACCTTTGTGCAAATATCTGGCAGACAAAGGGCTAATTTCACCATATCAGGCAGGATGGACTGACATAAGTGCTGGGCCTCTGCCTCTTCAAGGACCTGCAAATCAGTAAAAGACTTTATCAGGTCAAGATGAACCAAGAATAAGGGTCCTATAATTACACAAAAATGTAAGGATGACTTTTTCCTTTTTTGTGGAGATAAAAAACAAGAACACTGTTTTTACTTTATCTTCCCATGCTGAGCCCCTATGAAGGAAAGGGAAGGAAATAAGGATTTATATAGAATCTGCTGTTATAGAAATGCCAGACACTATGCTATGTGTTTTTCCAAATATCTCATTTGATCCTCACAACAACTCTGCAAAGCAGGTACTATTATGATCCCCATTTTACAGGAGAGAAAAATGAGGCAAAAAGAAATGAAATTGCATGGCCAAGGTTACATGTGTCTAAGGCCAGAAGTGAACTCAGTCTTCCTGACTTCAGGTTTAGTACTTTGTGCCACCAGCTACTTCCCTGAGCCAACCTGACACAGTGCCTCTGGGGCAATACAAAATACAATATCCCTATCACTGATACTGGAAATCTTTCTTTGGGTCTCTCTCTCAGTCATCTGGATACCAAGTTTTGACTATTCCAGCTTCATACATACCTTGCCTATGTCCCTTCTACTCTTAATACCCTAAAGTCTTCGATCAGTCCCCTTTCTTTGACTACTAAAATAAACCCTTGGAAAACATATCTTTGACAATGCTCCACAGGGCGTTTGCTCCCAGAGGTCATCTAGCCTCTGCTTGAAAAGTTCAAGGAAAGAAAGCCCTGAAACCTCCCCAAAAAGCCCTCACTCATCTGAGTAACTCTGTTCTGATTTTTCTTAGTTTAAATCCATCAATTCCAAGTTGTTTACATAGTCCAGAGTAAGGGAGGGAAAAAGTCAGTTATCTGATGAAATGGAGTCAAAAACATGAGTATACAGGTTCTTAGCAAAAGACTCCTGTTTTCTTGTCGTCTACCAGGCTCAAGAAATTCAGCAACATCAACTTAGTAAATTATCTGAAGTTACTGAGGATGGTTAGATTAGGTGGAAAGTCTGTGTGGACTGGAAAGGGAGGTACAATAAAAAGTAAATAAAATAACTATAAAAAATAAACAGAACTTCAGCAGATCTCTAATTCAGGATTTGATTTTAAAACCTTAAGCTATTCCAGCAAACACAAAACAGGAAAATTTAAGATGCCTGAGAAGAAGGATGGGGTTTTATTTTTTAAATTATATCACTGCGGTCTATTAGTACATTTTACATATCAGGCTCTTAATGAATGCTTGTGAACTACTGGTTTAATAGGAATTTTTGTGATCAGAATGGGCAGAATTAAAAATGGTCCTTGCTGTATAAAAATGCCTATTTAAGAAGCTTGTGTTTAAAGAAGTTTTGTCCTTATGCACTTAAAAATATGGGAAATAAATCTCTATATCAAATTTTCCTGATAAGCATTTGGTGAACAAAATAAACAATTAACAGATATATACGTGTATATGTGTATATACATGTGTGCACATATGTGTTTATAGATATACACACATACATAAAAATGAAATGGAGCAAGCTCCTAGGTGGCATAGTAGATAAGAGTGCTGGTCCTGAAGTCTGGAAAAACTGAGTTCAAATCCAGCCTCAGACACTGATAGGTTGTATGACTCTGGGCAAATCACTTAAACCTTTTTGCCTTCCTCATCTGTAAAATGATCTGAAGAAGGTCATGGCAAAAAGAATCATGTTACAGGAGGCAGCTAGAGCTCAGTGGTTAAGAGCACTGGGCCTAGAGTCAGGAAGACCTGAGTTTAAGTCCAGCCTTAGACACTTTCAAGCTCTGTGACTGTGAGCAAATCACTTAACCTCTGAATGCCTGACAAAAGGATTCATTGAACCCAATGGAGAAGGAAATGACAAACTATTCTAGTATCCTTGCCAAGAAAACACCATGGATAGTAACTGTCCAGAGGTCACAAAGAGTCAGACATGACTGAATGACTGAACAGTAACAACAGAAAAATGACTAAAAGTTATTCCCCAATAGATAAGTGGTCAAAGGATATGAAGATAGTCCCACTGATCCTTTGGTAGTAGAACTATGAATAAGTACAATCATTTGGAAAGCAACTTGAATTTATGCAAATAAAGTGAATTTGATCTCAAGATCTGACTGCAATGCTTATATCCCAAGGAAGTCACTGACAAGAAAAAATTTCCCATATATACTAAAATATTTACAGTAGTACTTTTTGTAATAATAAAGGAAATGGTTAAACTGTGGCATATGAATGTAACGGAATGTAACTGTTGTAAGAAATTATGAATACAGAGAAGCATGGAAAGATCTACAAAAACTGATACAAAGTGAAGTAATGATTATAATATTATGAATGCAAAGACTTACAAAAACATCAGAAGTTAATGCTGCATCTGTAAAATGATCTGGAGAAGGAAATGGCAGACTACTTCAATACCTTTGCTGAGGAAACCCTCAAAGGGATGAGAAAGAGCCTACATGACTAAAAAACAACTAAACAATTCTTCCTGGACCCATCACTTTTTGAGGGCAGCTAATTGATCCAATGAATACAGAACTGGGCTTGGAATCAGCAAAACTCATGTTCCTGAATTCAAATCTAACTCCAGACATCTTGTGTGTGAACCTGGGCAAATCACTTAATCCTGTTTGCCTCAGTTCCTCATTTGTAAAATTAGCTGGAAAAGGAAACTGCAAACCACATCAGCATATTCAACAAGAAAACCCCAAATGCGATCACAAAGAGATGGACACAACCCAAAGACTTCATGAACAACAACTGAACTTTCAGAATTTTCCAAGTTTTGTTGAAGGTTCATGAAAGAAAATAATTCATTAAGAACTAGAATTGAACAAGGGAAGCCAACAACTTCCTATGGCAATAAGAAATAAAAAAGCAAAATCAAAAGAATGAAACAATAGAAGAAATATGAAACATCTTATCACAAAAACTGATCTGGAAAACAAATCAAGAAGAGGCAGTATAAGAACAGTCTCCCAGAAAGTTATAATCAAAAAAGAAGTTCAGATACCATACTCTAAGAAATCATCAAGGAAAACTTCCCAGAAATTCTAGAACTAAAGGGTAAAATAAAAATGGAAAGAATTCACCAATCATGACCACAGAGACTCCAAGAAGAAAATGTACAGGAACACATTGCTAAGTTCCATAGCTCCCATGTTAAGGAAAAAATACCACAAGCCACAAGGAAAAACAACCACAACAACTTAAATACTCTAGAGTTATAGCCAGAATAACACAAGACTTACCAGCTTCCACATTAGAAGAACAAAGGACATGGAAGAGAATATTTTGAAGAGCCAAAGAATTGGGTTTACAACCAAGAATAACATACCCAGAAAAGCTGAACATAAGTATACAAAGGGGCAAAAAAAAAGACATTTAATGAAGTAAAGGAGTTTCAACTATTCTTGATGAAAAATCCAGAACTCAATAGAAAATGTGATCTATAAGAAAAATAGTAAGATAAATATTAAAGACCAATTATAAGCAATCCAAAAGGTCAAACCATTTACTTCTTACATGGAAAAGAATAACATCATTACCTGGGTAGTCTGAAAGGGCATATATAGATAAAAGACTTGAGTTTGAATTGAATATAATGGAATGAACTAAAAATAATAAAATAAAGCAGGAAGAAGTAAAAAGATGTTCATTGCAAAATTACAAAGAACATGCATGGCTCAAAAGAAGTTCAGATAAAAGAAAATACTTTCTATCCCACAACTTGATAGAACTGGGAGTTCTGCAAGTGTAACACACAGACTTCTTTCAACGTATTGATAAACTGATATTTTTTCCTCTCTTTTTCTCTTTAACAAATATTTGTTTTAAGAGATAACTCTCTAGGAGGAAGAAAGAACCTGAAGAAAATTACGATGATGTAAAATAACAAAATATCAATGAAAACATTTTAATTTTTAAATGAGAAATACATGAATAATTTTATTAAATATATTCATACATTTTCAATCTCAAGACATTTCACCTTACGTGTCTAACAAGCTGTCATTTTCTTTCATTTTTCTCCTGTGGGTATCTCTCCCTGTCTTTTCAAAGTGACACATGAGTAGCTACAGCCTTGCTTCACAGGCTGTCACACGCTATACAATATCACTTATTTAGTGACACATTACAGCATTGGACTTTTTCGGGGCTGTCAACACTTCAACTATTTGTTAAATGTCACTTTTAAAAAGCAAATGATAGTCACAAAGCACTCCTCTCTGGAAAAAGAACTAAGGCTGGTAAATAAATACTCAACTCCTATCTAAGATGGAATGAATTATCTCTAAGATGTCCATCAAATCTTCTGTTTTCTGATCTAGTAGCATCTTTCTTCAACTCCTACATATTCAAAAATATATATTTATTTTTAAATCAGTGTGTGTCTGTAAAAAACTAAAAGCAAAGTTCACAAATTACAGTGGATAAAGTACTTTGGGGGCTGAGATCCAATTAATGTTAGAAGAAAATGAGCATTTATTTACAAAAAGAAGCATCAGTTAAGTACTTCCAAAAATGATCAGCTAAAATAGTGTCATTACAAACTAGCATTCTTCATGTAACAAAAAGATAGGATGATTATTACCTGAATAACAATAGCATATTCAGGATGACAATATTACATAGTTAAAATGAAACATGATAAAACCTCAAAGAGATGTAGAAAAATGGGGATACTAATGTTTTTGGTGGAACTGTAAACTGATACAATCTGGAGAGTAATTTGGAATTATGCCCAAAATTATAAAACTGTATCAATCCAGCAATAACACTGTAGGGTCTGTTTCCCAAGGAGATCAGGAAAAAAGGAAAAGAACCTACCTATCTGCTCAAAATAAATAAATGAACACACACACACACACACACACACACACACACACACACACACACACACCCCCTCCTTTGTGTTGGCAAAGAATTGAAAATCAAAGGGATGTCCACCATTTGGGGAAATGGCTGAACAAGACATAGTATATGATGTAATAGAATACAAATACATCATAAGAAACAAAAATATGGAGTGTGTGTGTCCATTTGTACTCTGGCCTCCTCTGTACCTGTTACCTCATCCTCTGCCCACCATGGCTGCCTATAAGCTCATGCTGATCTGCAACAGAAACAGCACCTGGAACTTAAGAGAACCACTTCAGCAGCCGATATGGTGTGGACCTGAGCCCTGCTGGACACCAAGATGCTGGTTATGAACTTGATATCTGCTTCACCTCTGTGCAGAAAAGAATAATTCGTACCCTTTAGATAGTACTAGATGCCACTGACCAGATGTGGTTTTCTGTAGTTAGAACCTGGCCCCTCAATGAGCAATACTATGGAAGGTCTGATAGAGATGGCTGCTAAGCACAGTGAGGCGCAGGTCAAGATCTGGCAATGATCCTATGATATCCCACCACTTTCAATGGAGGCCAAACACCCCTTCTACAAGTGAAGAGTGAATCAAACTTTGTCTATCAATCAGCAACTTTTAAATTAATCAATCAAAAACTTGGCATCCCTACTTAACACTACTTAAAAGAGTTCCAAGTCACTTGCTAAAATGGGTGACAAAGCCAAAAGCCACTGCCCTGCCCCTGGGCAGTGCTAAGAAAATTGAAAGACTGCAATTAGTTTCCATAAAGTGGAGGAAAGAACAGAAAGTGATGTGGGGAAAAGGACTATTAAAAGGCCTGAACTTCCTGTCTGGGGATCTTCTCCTTTGGACTTTTCTCCTTCGGGATTTGGCTATTGGAACCTTGGAACTTTTGCCTTTTGGACTTCACCTTTTAGACCGCTCCTTCAGTCTTCTCCTTTGAATTGCTCCTTCAACCTTCTCATTTGTACTTGTTCTTTGGAGGAACATTAGCTTTTGAATCTTCTCCTTGAGGCTGCTTCTTTGAAGGGCAGCTTCGGAGACTCTGCGTTGATGAGCTGGATTGAAGGAGGACTCTTTCCCTGAATCCTGCATTGGCTTCTTGGGTGAGTAGCTGGCCTACCTTTTCTGGAGGAGGCTGAGTTGGTGGGACCCCTACTGAAGACATTACCGGCTGAAGGTTACTGAGCCCTGCCGGGGCTGAGCCACATACTGGATCAACATTTAGGGTGATAGGCTAGACATTTCTCTACCCTCTTCTTATATTTCTCCACTTTCACTCTTTCCACCTCTGTAAATAAAGCTACTAAAAGTCATTTTAACTTAAGCTATAATATTTTTAAATCAGCAACCACAATATTACTTTCATATTAGCATAAAAACCTAAATTTTTATATTTCTTACAAACATCAAAAACGACTGGTGCTATACTTATTAAGGATCAGTTGCCCTCCTGAGAGAGCCTGAAAGACACCACTGCCCAGGCTTTACTCTTCTGGAACAAGGAAATCAACCCCTATATCAAGGAAGGATAACATGTTCTGATTGTAACCCCTGGCAATAGCTTTCGAGGGATTGTCAAACATGTTGAGGGTCTGTCTAAAGAAGCAATAATGGAGCTGAACCTGCCCACTGACATTCCTGTAGTGTGTGAGTTGGACAAGAATCTGAAACCCATCAAGCCCATGCAGTTCCTTGAGGATGAAGAGACTATGCACAAAGCCATCAAAGTCATAGCAGTCCAAGGCAAGGCCAAGAAGTGAAAGCACATGCCAGCAATAGCCTTTTCACTGTTCCCACCACATTTCTCTCTTGCCTGCTCCACACACTGACTACTGCCTTAGGGATCAACATATAGCTGCAGGTGGGGGACTGATGGTTCCTTCTCTTATTTCTTTACTATTTCAGACCAATTCCTTTCTCTCCTGTTGACTCTCTCCTCAATCATATTAGTCAAAATGCCTGCTGGGTGGTTTAGGACAATAAGGACCTGTTTGGGGCTTAGGGATGGGGACTCATAGGATAAGGAGTGACCAATGTGTGAAGCTAAAAGAAGCAGTTGTTCCAGTTATTCCTATGAGCCAATCCTGCCAGTAGGACAGCCCTCTCAGAGGCTGTTGCAGGAAATTGTCATTTAATAAATAATGAAAGTTTAAACATGGATCCTATTTCTTCCCTAACCCAAGAAAAATGGATCTGGAGGTGGAGATTATGTGCTAATGTTTACTTGTTACATTTACTTTCAAAAGAGACCTTTCTAGAATGGTTATTTTTAGTGATTTTTTAAATTAAACTGTCCCACATGGTAATCATCAGAGAACTCAAGCTGTACCAGAGTGCAGATGAGTTCCTTGATTTCTAAGGGGTGGATGAGTACATCTCACTGTGCATTTTATAGCACCATTTCTGTTCTGTGGCAGGGCCCTCAAATCATGTTAAAATGTATGTCCGTATCCCACTGCCTTCCAGTCACACAGACCTGCCATGAGGACCCTCATCAGTTTTAGCATAACTACTAACCCTGCTCCTCCCTGCTTTTTTGTTGTTCATTATAAAAGAGTGATGTGCAATAAAAAAAAATGGAAAAAACTACATGAAAACTAAATGAAAAGTGAACTGAATAGAACCAAGAGAACATTATATATAGCTACAGAATAATATTTGAAGAATAACTTGGAAATGTCTAGCTCTAGAAAAACAACTGATAAAAAAAACACAAAAGGACACAATTTACATATATATATATAATTATTTTTTGGTTGGGTGATGCCTTCTAAGATGCAGAGAGGAGAAGGGGGGCATTGAAATACCTGGAAACCTTAATGTAACCAACAAACAAAATGAATGAATTTATAAAAAATTCAAGCAAATAGACGAAAATCACACTAAAAAGCTTGAGAAAATACTATAAGCTGACAGTATAACTCTTTATTTTCTATTTTCAACTTATTCTTTCAATTTCAGGTCATCAAATTACTAAGCCACATCTGGAGGTTAAGGGAGAAGAAGCATGGGAGGAATGTTTCTTTCACATCTCGTACAGTTTATGTTTCTTGATCATAATTTATTAGGGACATTTTGCCTATTTGTCCAGCTAAACCTCCAGAAATTTACTTGGGAAAAAAAACTCTCCAAAATAAACCCAACTCTTTAGTCTTTCTTTTCTTCCAACACAGTCATGACTAACCTTTTATGAAGATGAATTATCAGTTAAGCCGCTTAATGTACAGAGGTAAGGATTCAACCTTCCCTTTGCTGATGGATATGACATGGGAAATTTCATGAAAACCCCTTTTTAAATATTTGTCTAAAATATTATTAATGATTTGTATCACAAATGAGAAAAGCCAAACATTTCATTATTTCTTCTTTTCTAGAATATTTAATGAACCCCATTAACTGAAATAATTCTATAAATTATGTCTCTATTATTGAAATAATATCATAAGTCAAATCCACTGTTGGCAAAACCAGAAAACTGGTATAATTTCAATTTTAAGAGATGAAGAAAGAATTTCATGTCTTTATTTTAAGTAATAAAATGGGAGAAGACAGATAACCTAGCTTAAAGAACAGCTGAAGAGAAAATTAGCTTCTAAAACGTGGTTAATTACAAACTAACAAATACATTTAATGACATTAGTCATTTCTTTTTGGTACAATGGATAGAGCACTGGGTCTGGAGTCAGGAAAACTCAACTTCATGGGTTCAAACTTGGCCTCAGACACTTACTAGCTATATAAACTTGGGCAAGTCGCTTGACTGTTTGCCTTAGTTTCCTCATCTATAAAATGAGTTGGAGAAGCAAATGGCAAACCACCCCAGTACCTTTACCAAGAAAACCCCAAATGGGGTCACAAAGACTCCAATATAACTAAACAACTAAACAACCACCACCAAAGGTCATGATACCAATTCTCAACTTTTCTGGAAATGTGACATCCAATGTCTTTACTTTGTTAATTGTAAAATGGTACTTTCCTCCTCTTTTTCTCAGTACCCCTCCAAAAAAGGAACTAAATTAAGTATTTTTAAAATTAAAGTGAATTAAACATATAGGTTCAGAAGATTTACAGCTAAAAGGGACCTTAGGTGTTAAGTAGCATAGCCAGACCTTGAAGGCAGACCCTCTGATGTCAAATTCTATGTTCTTCTCGTTATGTTTATTTGTACTGATATACCCTACAACAAACCTTAATCTAATTGGGAAAATCCCAATTTTTTTTCCTAAATCAGAGGAAGCTCATATTTAAGCCAATTCAGATAATAACCATCCTTTTTACAATCTAAAAATATTCCTACCAGGAATTTCCATCAAAAAGTGTGGCTACTGGCAAAAGAAACTTTAGAGGGAAGAAAAAATTGTAACATCATATGATACAGGGAAAAGTACTTGGAAAAGCCCTGTCTATTTCTGACATTTATCAGATGAGGGCTGACACTTTGAAGAACAGAAGATAGCAGCTTACAAGAAAACAAATTCATTTTGTTTAATTTTTTTGAAAATTCATGCAAGTTTTTGAAATCTAACCCAAGGATGATCTCTCAGGTATATTGCCCTTATAAGAATTACAACTTCACTTGAAAATGTTGTTTTTATTTTTGAGTGAGTTTTCAACAAATAGCTAGGGGGAAAATGATATTTTTGATACCTTTTAAGTAGTGATGTCAGGAATGAAGAACTGAGCGATTAATTATTCATGGATCTAAAAGAAGATTCTCTGGATTTTTTTGTATTGTATCTCTCTAAAGAAGAAAGAAGGAAAAGAATGAAGATATAAGAAGAAGAGGAGATAAATTCAGTATCTATGAAAGGACAACACCAGAGATAAACTGGGAAAATGTTGTACTAATTAGTTATATCAATTCTCTCTTTCCTTTCCCCCCCCCCCTCAAATAATTTCTGAGAACTTTCCCATGAATCTTCAAAGCATCAGAAGGATGAGAAAAAACTGATCAAAATGGCAATTGATTATAATAAACCAAAAGACACACACACACAGGCTTCTAAATACATGCCCTTGCCCTTAAGTGAATGAATAAACTCTTCATCTAAAACAGTGGCATACAAATTAGGTGGGACAAAATAAAAGCAGTAAATTTATCGACTTAAACACTTAGCTGTTTAACATCCTTAATTTTTTTTTTCATTTACAATGTCCTCCTTTGGTTACAACCACTGCTTTTACACAATTCAGCACTGATTCTGTTTTCGTTTCTTCCCCACTCTCCACCCCCACTCTCAGCTGCTAAGGAAGTAGCAAGAAGCAGGAGACCTATGATTTCAATGGTATAGAAAACTCCAGATCAAACAATTCCCCTTTCCAATGCAGATCTGCACCAGCTTGGCAACTCAGTTTTGAAGAGTTAAGGCAACAGAAGATTAAATGCTCACATCACACAACCAATGTTCAGAGACAGGGTCTGAATCCCATCTTCCTAATACTGAGGCTATTTCCCTATCCATCGAATCATAGTGCCCTATATCATTTCTTAGACACATTTAACAATGCAAAATAGTCATCATAATAATGAGATCTAGAGACAGCTAGGTGTTTCGTGAATAGAAAGCTAGGCCTGGAGTTGTGACGTCCTGGATTTGAATGTGATCTCAGACATTTCCTAGCTGTGTGACCCAGGGCAAAATCACTTAGTCCCAATTGCTTCATCTAGCTTTTACCACTCTCCTGCCTAAGAATCAATAAGACATTAGGTAAGGGTTAAAAAAAAAAAAAAAAAAGGTCTGAGGAATCCAGAAACTGCCTCGAACAGCGAATAACCTCTTTGCCAACCAATATGGCAGCCAATGACACTTTAAGCATTCGCTTAAAATACAAGCTAATTTGAAAAATATGGCAAAAAATGACTGAAAACTAAGAAACTATTATTTCACAAAGCAAAAACAATTGAAAAGAAAGCAAACCTTTAGAAAATCTGACACAAAGGCCAAGCTAAGATAGAATACACAGAATCGCAGATCTAGAGGTGAAGAAACCTTAGAAGTAACAGAGTTCAATTCCTTCTTTTTACAAATAAAAAGACTGAGGCCCAGGAAAGTTACCTGCTAAAAGTCACATAGGTAATAAGCATCAAAGATTGACTTTAAACTAAGGTCCTCTGATCCCAGAGGCAATACTCTTGAAATAAAATAATATATTGGTATTTTTATAATGACTTATTTTAAGCTATGATGGAACTGGAGTTATCATATTTGAATTTCATCACCGGATGTACCATGTGAAGAAATACCAATGCCACTTAAGAAGATTAAATCAGGAAGAAGAGGTAGACCTCACCAAAAACATACTGAAGTTACACAATTTTAAAAGGTACTCAAGGTTCTATTTTGAAGATATTTCAAAAGAAAATGATCATTGATCATGCTTTACAGATAAATAAATGATGGATATCAGCAAATACTACAGCTGCTTTTGTAGTTTTGTGAATATCGTCAATGAAAACATACAGAAATAGGATAAATGATCCATTTTACAGTGCTATAACTGAGAGCAATAGAAAAAATTCAAATATTGATCTGTTTTTTAGAAAATGTTTATCTTCAAAGAAAAAAGGTAACCTTTAAGGCTCTACACTTGACAAAGTTCCTTCCAACAATACTTTAAAATTGTCATACTCATGACACATACAACCACAGAGATTATTTTGATGTCAAATTACGGATACAACCAGAAATTGTTGGTAAGTATTTATTAAGTGCCTTCTATGTGTCAGGCACTGGGTCCTAGGCCCTGGGGATAGAAGCACAAAAAACGGAACAATGTCTAATTACAATGAGCTTACATGCTGAAGTAGGATATAATAAGTACATTTAAAAATACATACAGCAAGAACACCAAAGTAGCATAGATAGAGAACCTAGCTTGGAGTTCAGATTCAAATATGGGTTCAACTCTGCCCTCAGACACTTTCCCCTTTGCCTTTCAGTCTTAAGAGTTGTTACAAGGACATAAAGTAAGGGTTAAAAAAAAAAGCATACATTATAAGGTTAATCAATTCAAATATGTACAAAATAGTTAAATAAAAAGGTAATTTGGGAAGGAGGATTCTCATAAAACAATAGAATTGCTTATTCATGCTAAGGTTCTCCAAATGCTCCTATTAATAGATGGCACAATACTAAGTACATTAAGTCCTGCACATAGCAAAGTCTCCACAGTGAGATACATAAAGAGATTAAAAAGAAAATCCTCATAACTATCCATAGTGAAAAACCAAGTAAAATCCACTATCTACAATTACTAAGAAAATTTTTCATTGCCCTGATTTTGTATAATATATAATGGGATAGACAGGTTGCTCAAGTTAATCCATCAGTATTTTAGCAGAAATACCATAGGACAAAATAAATGTTTTCCAGTATTTTAAAAAACAGGAGTAGAATCTGCAAACTATTGGCCAAAGAACTTCAATTAAATTCTTAACAAGACCCCAGAACATATCATAAAGTGATGGTGAATGAACATCTGGAAGACAAGTGATTCCAAAGTCCCAGCATGGTCTCATCAAGAAAAGGTTATTTATGTTATTTTTAAGTGCCACCACAACACTAAAATATCACAGAATAACAGCAGGGACTAGACCTGTGAAGTCCCTGATTGAGGAAACTCCTAGATGAAGAAATTACCTCTACCACCATGGATTGGCATCTTCCCAGGTGGCAGCATAGAACTGAGGAGTAATGTGACTTGCCCAGAGTCACACAGTCATTCAGTATGTGTAAGAGGTGATCCTTTACAGGCAAAAGTGAATCTAGTCAGATTGTTCCAGAAACTCTTATTCCTTTGAATATTCCTTCCTCCATCAATGGCTAAATAGCAGAAGCAAGGGAAAAAGTAGGAAATAAGCTTCTACCTTCCTACATCCACACCCTCAGCTCCCACCATCATGAGCAGTGAGGGGAATGAAAATAAAGAAGAAAAGCATTAAAAAAGTTCCTCTTTTTTTTGCCTTGCTTCAGACAGCCACAAGACAACCAGAATTTGGAGGAATGAGGAAGAAACAATGCTTCTCCACACTTTCCCATCCCAACCTCACCCCTCTCTCTGTCTCTTTACTCCAGCCACAGGATCTATAAATAGATCATAGGTTTAGAACCCAGGGGGTAAATCCCCATTGCCAAGGTTGTATTGAGGGATAGATTTCAAACTGTGGTGTGTGTATGTTTGTGTAACATTTTCAGATAGTATACATTATATACAATGTGATATGGCAGCTACTGTAGTCTTGGGCTGCATAAAGAGACACGGCTACAGGAATAAGAATGTGAAAGGCACACTGTATTCTATCCTGGACAAAGAGTATCTGAACTTTAGGTCCAGTTCTGGAAATCATACTTTAGAAAGGACACTGATAAAACTCTAGAGCTATTTTGCGAACCTATGGTACACATGCTAGAGGGTGCTGGCAGGGGCTGCTCCCCTCCCCCTTTCCATACATGCCTAAGGACATTTCTTCCATCACCCACCCCTCTGCCCACCAGCCCAATGGGATCACTTCCTCCATCCACTATGGGGGCAAAGGGGAGGGGGGCTGTCTCACATGCATGTGATATTTGCAATATGGGCACTCAATCTCTAAAAGGTTCACCATCATTGTGCCTCCCCCACCCCAGACCTTGTGCCATGCCCCTCCCAAATGCCAAGCATGCCCCATCCCCCACCTAACCCCACACAGGAGAGGGAGAAAGTGATCCCACTGGACTGCTGGGCAGAGGAGTGGGTGAAGTGAGGAACGTCCTCAGCTCAAGTGAAGAGGGAGAGAGGAGTAGCCTGAACGCTCTGCTCCCCTCCAGCTGCGTGGCCTGTGAGCCACCCCACCCATCTTACTCCCTTTTTGCTTCTACTGGACTGCTGGGCAGAGGGGTGGGGGATGTGAAAAGTGCCATCAGGCACAGTGGAGATGGGGAGGGGAGTAGCTCTGCCTGAGTCCCTCTGCCTTTCTAGTGACAAACTCAGAGGGGGCAGGCATGTGCCCACAGAGTGCTCTGTGTGCTATCTTTGGCACCTGTGCCACAGGTTCTCCATCACTGCTTTAGAAGATCCAGAAGAGGGCAACTGAAAGAACCTAGCATATTTAATCTAGAGAAGACTTACGAGGGGCATGATAGCTATCTTCAAGTATATCAAGAGATATCACATGGAAGGGTATTAAACTTGTACTGTTTTTTATCCCAGAGGGAAGGATAAAGAACAATTGGTAAAAGTTTCAAAGATAAAAATTTAGGCTTGATGTCAGGAAAAAAAAAAGCAATTACAGGTATTTTAAAGTGGAATAGGTCACCTTGGGAAGTAGCGGGCTCCCTGTCATTGGAGGATTTCAAGTAAAGGTTGATCATATGTTAGGCATGTCACAAAGGGACTCTTATTTCAGTACAGACTGGACTAGAAAGCCACTGAGGTCCCTTCCAACTCTAAAATTCCATTATACATAAATACACACATAAAAATATGTCCAAAATTCCAAAAATGGGGCTTAAAATTGAACTATGAAATCACAGTTTGTGAAATGAAAACTAGTGATTTCTGGTCTCCTTAACGATGCATTTGTTAAAAGAGTTATTTCCTAAGCTTTCTACCAAGTCGATCTAAAAACTAAATTACACTGTCCTCCACTAACAGCCTGCTTTACTTGCCTATACTTACCTCCCACTATTTCCAAACTGAAACCAATTCCTGGTAAGACTGTTCTCCTTTTGGTTCCCTACATATACCAAATATAATTCACACTTGTATACCTCTGACCTTATTTGCTCCTCCTACTTAGGATAGTATTTCTATTCCTCTCCAACAGAGCATATCCTACATCTCCTTCATTTTCTCTTTGAAGACTTCCCTAGTTATCACCAAGCCAAAATCACCCTTCCCTTACTTTAGCAGTTAATGGTATTTATAACCTGTTCCACACAACCCAGAAGCATTTGATTACATATGGTTCTGACTGCTCTCTGATGTTTTATATGTTTTGATTGTCCAATTAGAATACAAACTATTTGAATGCTAAAGCTCTGTCTTTTATTTATATTCCTCTGGTCACAGTATTAAGTTGAATGTAAAGTACATTCAGATGCCTATTGCGTTAGTTTTATATTTAATACATTGAGATAAGCATTCATTCCTTCAGTGCACTATTAAATGTCAAAAAAATTTTTTCAGGTAGAACTGTGCCAAGCCAATTGTCCTGATATATTGGCCCCAATTGCCTATGTTCTAACAAAGGATATCACCTATACACACATAAGGAGTACTGGGATATAGACATGCAGACATTTAAGTGTCATGCTGTTTAAAAAAAAACAAAAAAAAACAAACAACCTTCCCAAAATAATCATGTTCTCTAAAATGTTCTTTTCTGATAAGACAGAAAAGATAAACTGGACTTCTTGAAGTTCCCAGTCTATATCCAGTGGGTGGGAGCTCACAAATTTAGTAGCAGCTGAGTGATAATGATTAGATATTAAAGAATGTTTGGTTAAAATCAGAACATCTAAAAGAAAGTGGAATAAAATCAAAATAATTTTGAAACAACTGAAATATAACAAATTGGGAAGCAAATAACCTAGCCAACTAGCCAATATGAATGAGTCAAGCTATATGGCCATAACTAATTTTTTTAAACCCTTACCTTCTGTCTTGGAGTCAATACTGTGTATTGGCTCCAAGGCAGAAGAGTGTTAAGGGCTAGGCAATGGGGGTTAAATGACTTGCCCAGGGTCACACAGCTAGAAAATGTCTGAGGCCAGATTTGAACCTAGGACCTCCTGTCTCTAGGCCTGGCTCTCAATCCATTGAGTCACCCAGCTACCCCTCCCATAACAATTTATTTTAATATCTATACAATCTTTTGAAAAATAGATATGCTTGTAAAATAATTTGTAAGCTGAGTAGTTACTTTCCATGTAAATTTGAATTTTATACTTATTAATTTTTCTGTTTTGTTTTTTAAAAAAATGAATCAGAGACAGTTGGGTGACTCAATAACTAGAGCCAGGCCTAAAGATGTGAGGTCCTGAGTTTAAATTTGGTTTACATACTTCCTAGCTGTGTGACCTTGGACAAGTCATTTAACCCCTATTGCCTAGCCCTTACTGCCCTTCTGTCTTGAAACTAATACTTAGTATTGATTCTAATATTGAAGGTAAGAGTTAAAAAAAAATCAGCCACAAATTGTGGTACCTGTTGGTGATGGAATACTATTGTGCTATAAGGAATAATGAACTGGAAGAATTCCGTGTGAACTGGAATGACCTCCAGGAAATGATGCAGAGCAAAAGGAGCACAACCAGGAGAACATTGTAAACAGAGACTGACATGTTATGGCACAATCGAATATAATGGACTTCTCTACTAGCATCATTATCCAAGACATTTATGAGAAAGAACGCTATTCACACCAACTAACTAACTAACTAAATAAATAAATAAATCACTGAATAAATAAATGAACAAATAAATAAATAAATAAGTAAATGAATGAATGAATGAATGAATGAATGAATGAATGAATAAACAAATAAATGAATGAATAAATAAATAAATAAACAGCCAATCAACTACGGTTGGCCTAAAAAAAAAAATCACTGTGGTATTTTAGTTAAAATTTATCAAACTTCATTTCACCCTGATTTAAAAGAATTTCTGTATACATTCCAAATCTTTTATTATTTAATAATAAATAAAATATTCTTGTTCCAGAATGGGAAATACTACATTTGTATCATTTTACTCAATTCTCAAAAGAGAATTTATTTCTCGAAATTATTCACCTAAATTAGCATATTTTGGGTAATAATTCTACACTGGTACTAATTATTGAAGTGATCTAATTCTGGAGTTCTTAAATTTATTTTATATCACAGTCTTCTTCAGCAGTCTTTTGAAGCCTAAGGAAGCTTGCTCAGATGTTTTAACTGAATTTTATATATTTGACATATATGTATATGTACATACACACATTATGCAGACACACAGAGATGATTACAAAGGAAACAAAAGGTAAGTAAAAATAACAACGTATTTTTCCCACCCAAGTTCCTGGACCCTAGGTCAAGAACTAATGATTTAATAGGTCTTTTCCATTTGTGAGTTATGTGTTATTTTATAAAATATATGATCCTACCCATCAATCACTCTTATAATCACCACCAAAGAAAAATGTTATTACACACAAATCAAAAGATATTTTCCATTCCTTAAAGACACACTATCATTCATCTTGACTTTTGCAGACAGGCAAAATACTACATGAGAAGATTACAGAGTAAATGCTAACCATAATACAACTTTTACAGACTTAGAACAACATAGATTTAACCTATTTTGACAGAAACCACACTTATCTTTTTACTAGTTTACAACTATTAAAAATGGCATTTTATAGGGGCAGCTGGGTAGCTCAGTGGATTGAGAGCCAGGCCTAGAGACGGGAGGTCCTAGGTTCAAATCCGACCTCAGACACTTCCCAGCTGTGTGACCCTGGGCAAGTCACTTGACCCCCATTGCCTACCCTTACCACTCTTCCACCTATGAGTCAATGCACAGAAGTTAAGGGTTTAAAATAAAAAAAAAATTTTTTTAAATGGCATTTTAATTCATCTTTCTCTATATGAATACAACTTATAAATCTATTCAAAGAGATTATCTGGCATATCTTGAAGATACTGTGGGTATAGTTCTAGATCACAATAAAGCAAAAATCTCAATATAGTAAATCTTACAAATTTTTTTTTGGTTTACCAGTGTACATAAAAGTTATCTAACACCATACTGTAGTCTATTAAGTGTGTAAAAATAGTATGTCTGAAAACAAGTACATACCCTAATTTAAATTATTAGTAAAATATTTAGCAGTAAACTAAAAAATGCTTACCATCACCTGAGCCTTCAGTGAGACATAGTCTTTGTGCTAGTGGAGGCTCTTGTCTCAATGTTAATGTCTGCTAACTAATCAAGGTGGTGATTGCTGAAGGTGGAGGGGTGACTATGGAAATTTCTTAACAGAAGACAACATAAACTTTTCCTTTCACTTGAATACTTAGAAGACAAATTTTAATACTGCTTGTCTCAGAGAATAGGGAGGCCTGAAGAAAGGGAGAGCAGCAGGAGAACTGCCAATTGGTGGAGTAGTCTGAGCACACACATCTATCTATTAAGTTTGCCATCTTGTATATGTGCTTTTTGTGGCACCTCAAAATAATTACAATAGTAACATCAAAGATCACGATCACAGATCACCACAGCAGATATAATAATGAAAAAGTCTGAAATATTATGAGAATTACCAAAATATGACACAGAGACACAATGTGAACACATGCTGTTGGAAAAATGGTGCCAAAAGACTTGCTTGACACAGGGTGCCACAAATCTGTAAAAAAAAAATGCCATACCTGTGAGCACAATAAAGCCTGGCACAATAAAACGAAGTATGTTTGTACTCTAGGCAATACCCAAACCAGGTACAGATTTCAGCATGTACAAAGAATGTCTGTCAACTAATGTGTGTATCTCACCATGTGCTAATATGCAGATAGTACCATAAACTACATATTGAATTTCTACTTCAGTATTAAAAGTTACTCTCTTAATAAGAAAGAAAGCCATCATGACCCCTGGGTATAATTGTCATGCTAATGTGAATGTATGTGTAAGCACAGGAAAGTCACTGGACATCTCTGGAACCATAGTCAGTTATAAAATGAAGTGGTCATTCTATATCAGAGTTTCTTAATCTTTTGTGTGTCACAGACCCTAACGCCATCTAGTAAAGCCTAGTGACCACTACAAATTGTTGATCACATTCAAAATCAAAAGAAATGCTGCATTTCAGTTGGAGGTTAGTGAAAATAAAGATTCTTCCTCATACAAATTTGCAGACTCTAAAATCTATCCAGACAGATTGGAGGCAATGATTTCTAAAGTTCTTTCAAGATCAAAAATTCTATACTAGAGACTGAGGACAAACTTGAAAACCATTTTCCCAGATGGCTTCAGGGTACCCCCTTGTGGCAAATTCTTAAAAAAAAAAAATGATGCAAACAAATTCTATTACTATATTACTAATACTACACTAATACTAATACTGTTACTATTACTACTAATACTATTAAGTATTACTTAATGAAAGTAATCAGTCAGAGAATTCTGGACTTAGAAGGTACCCTTGATTACGACAGCCAACTCTCCCATATCCACTATACATAAAGAAACTAAAGACCAAAGTAATCTAATGGCATACCACATAGTTATAATAAGGCTAGTAAAAGGCAAAGCGAAGACTCAAAATGAGGTGTCCTAGCTCTCAGGCTAACATTACACCATACTGCCTCTTTAACAACAAACAGACGGACAGACAAACACATACACACTTTCACATTTCAAACTACATTCAAATAAAAAAATCCAGTAAAACAAGAAAATTTGAATAATCTCTTATAATTAAATGTAATAGGATTATCTTTAGCTTATACTAGAAGACATGACTGACTTTTATAAACTACAATCAAGTCTAAAATAGATCCAGTCTCTACATAATAGGCTACAGAAGACTGGGAATCCCTGAAACATAAAATTCTACAATGTTCCACCAATGATGACAGATGTATACCACAGACTTCTAACAATTCTCTCTAGGTGTGACATTGGGCCCTAGAATATAGGGTAAACAGTTGGAGTTCAGTGATTTAGTAAAATGAAATATGAAAATAGATCCAGTCTCTACATAATAGCTAACTATAAACATACAATAAATAGCCTGTTCTTCACTTTGGAACTACAAGTGGTTTGAAAATTCTCATCACCTAATACTGTCAAAAACGCTTCTTAGGGCAGAAAAATACTTTATTTATAACACCAACAACAATAACTTAGCACATCAAGGTTTACAAAGCACTTTACAAATATCAGTAGATGCTGTTATTATTTCCATTTTACACATAACAAAACTGAGGTAGACAGAAATTAAATGACTTATCCAGGGCCACACAGCTATTAATATCTAAGGCTAGATTTGAACTCAAGTCTTCCTAACTCTAAGCCAAGTGTTCTATCCACTGCACCACCTAGTGGCCACCAACAACCCTATGAGGTTATTATCATTTTTAATGGTGAGGAAACAATTGTGAAATATTTTTTTTTTATAGATAAAGAAACTAAGGCTCAGAAATATTAAGGGACTTGCCTATTTCTATTCTTCTAGTAAGTTCCAGATCTGGGCTCCATGCCCAGCACTCTACTCAGTAGCCACATTAACTCTCAAGAAAACTAATGAGGCACAAAAACTGGATAGGTCTGTTATCATCTTGAAACAGAGAAGTTTATGAGAACAAGTCCCATCAGCAGTGTCACTGCTATATCTCTACATCCTGAGAAATGAGTGGGTAAAAGAAAAGTCAGGTTTTTATTGTAAGTGGTAAGTACTTTGAAATTAATTTTTAGTATGATAGACACCCAGACTTGAAGGTGA
Organism: Gracilinanus agilis; assembly: GCF_016433145.1. Classification (NCBI taxonomy): domain Eukaryota; kingdom Metazoa; phylum Chordata; class Mammalia; order Didelphimorphia; family Didelphidae; genus Gracilinanus; species Gracilinanus agilis. The sequence goes on along the minus strand of NC_058131.1, from coordinate 651,648,783 downwards.
CTAATCCCATTTCTTGTCTTCTCTGCTTATCTTTCAAGTTCTAGGTAGTAGTGACCTATTCTAGATTGTTGTGAGAATCAAATGAAATATTTATAAAACATTTGACATGGTGCCTGGCACACAAAAGGCATTGAATAAATGTCTGTGTCCTTCCTTCCTTTTTTATGAAACTCTAATGTGATTATGCAAATAATTCAATGCAATTCTAAAATTCTACACATATGCTGGATAAGATTATTATTTTCTTGAACTGTACTTGTGCCTGTACATAGAGAAAAGAGAGTCGTGGTGGTGAAAACTGGCTTGGAAGACAGGAAGGGTTGGGCAAACCATTCAAGTTCTCTGAGCTCTCAGCAACTTTCTAAGGCTCTAATGGTCTAAGAAGGGGCCAACCTGCTTTAGTTGAGAGAATTTCATATTCAATAAAATCATCATCATATATTCAATCTCTATATACACACATACACATGCGCGCGCATTGTAGAAACTGCAAAGATAGATCAAATATCTGGAAAAATTCAAATGAAAAACCAAAAAGAGAAATTTAGCATAAGGTGTTTGATTCACTTTGATACTATTTCAAAATTTGTTTTTATAAAATTTTACAAAAATTACACAAAAGTATTTGTTTGTTTTCAATCAGGCAGCATGGAAATAATGAAGGAAATGGGAAAAAGAAAACCTGGGCTTGAATTGTCTCAGACAAGAAATTTAACTTCTAAGAGCCCAATTTCTCTACCCAAAAAATAACATGACTACCTGTCTTATAGAGTTGTTGGGATGAAAACAATCTGCAAACCTTAAACTGACATATATATGTGAGTTGTTAATATTCTTGAGTGAACTATGTATCAAGAAGAAATATAAAATCATTCACAGCAAGGTTGTTCTTTAAAACATGGTACCATATAAAAAACTGCATATCAATGACTGAAAAATCAGATGAGATACTAAAAAAAGCTTTATCATTAGAGGGATTCCAAAGTAGACTTACTAATATTCATTTTTTCATAAATTTTTAGACAATAAAATAAATACTACATAAAGCAGAAGGATGGCTTTCATCTACTTTTTCATCCAAATGAGCAAATGAAGATTGATAAATAAATCCCCTATGTGCCAGCATCAATTTTACTAGAATTCAGGGGATACCACTTTAAAAATACTTGTTTACATTCATGAACAAGTTCACCATTACTAATGATTTTAAACAATCTCATTGGAGAGGAAGGTTAAAGGAGCAAGATAGAAAGCTTTCAGATGACCTTTCCCAGGTAAGTCATTGAATAATAAGCAATCATATGACAAAATAGTTAATGTTTCAGTGATAAAAACTCATTATTTCAATAACACAAAGATAAATGACTAGAGAATTTCTAAGGACAGTACAAGCTCTTTCATGTTTCCTCACATGGAGATATATGCTTAGTAAATAGTTTCCAATAAGAAATAGAAGGGTAAATAATACATCACTACCATATGTTTATTCCAATCCTTGGCTTTATAGTTTTAGAATACTGAAGCTGGAAAGGGCCTAAATCTCTTCTTTCAATCCTACTGGAGACAATCTAGCACCATGAACCCTAAAGTCTTAGGAATAGCAATGCTTCTAGCCCAGTGCCCTCACTCATCATCCTAGAAAACAACTTCTGTGGCGAGATAGCCTAGCAACTGCTCCTGTAGGTGCTACAGCAACAACTACTGAAGATCAGAAAAGAAAGTTCTTGCCACCAAAGTCCTTGGCATTATTATATAGATGAACATCATCAGAGACTGATATAAATTTTTATCATTGGAAATGGCATTTAGTTAGAAGCATTTCCACCTGCCTTGCCTCTCTACCCAAAGGGCAGTTCCATCTGACTTCTAGTCTTTTTTTTTTTTTTTTTAAACCCTTGTACTTTCGGTGTGTTGTCTCATAGGTGGAAGAGTGGTAAGGGTGGGCAATGGGGGTCAAGTGACTTGCCCAGGGTCACACAGCTGGGAAGTGGCTCAGGCCGGGTTTGAACCTAGGACCTCCCGTCTCTAGGCCTGACTCTCACTCCACTGAGCTACCCAGCTGCCCCCTGACTTCTAGTCTTAATACATGGGCTCTTTGAGAGCAGGGATTATCTTAATTTTCAAATTGTATCTCTAGTGCTTAGTATTGTGGTTTGTATGTAGAAAGCACTTAATAAAAGCTTCATTCATGTACTCATTCTTCTTATTATCAAAACGAGGAAACTGAAGCTAACGATGGTAGCCACATGACCAAGAACAGCAGAAACAGATCAAGCAAAACCTTAGGTTCCCAAATCTAAGCCATCTTTCCCCTATAACACACTGGATCTTTTATCTCCCTCGGGTGGAAACATTTGATTCAACATTTAATAGCAATTCTCAGCCTTTGCGGATGCATTCCCAGGATGGCTTTCTTTTCTCTGGGATCAATAAGCCTGCAATTTCTTAAAAGTATACCTAATAATTTGAAGGTCTTTTAACTAGAGAATACTGTAGAAGTTAATGAGAGCCATCAAAAGATATTAATAAAAACAGATTAAGAGTACCTTTTTCTGTACATGTGTATTTTTTAATTTAATTTTTTATTTCTGTACATGTGTATTTTTTTAAATAAATTTTTAAAAATTTATTTTTTCCAGTTTTATTTTTGCACTGAGATCAGAAAACTACCTCAGGTATTCTGAACATCTTCCCCCTTTTCATTTTTACAGTTTTCTTAAATTGTGCCATGTACTGAAAAGCTAGATACATTTTTAAAATAATTTTTTGCCCTTTCCTCCAGCTGTCTCATTATTTTGTCTCTATCTGCTTTAAACATACTATTTCCATATAGAAAACCTGTAATAGGAAACAAGAACATTCCTATCCAACCTAGCTCTAAATCTATGGCCCAATCATTCTTTCTTCCAACTTCAGATCTAAGACTTCTTATCTTAACATTAGGTAAAATGCAAGAATGAAAATCTTTTGTATATGCCTATTATATTCTATTTTTCCTTTGAATCATTAATGCTTTTTAAAAAGTTTGTGATAAAGATTAATTTTATTCTTAAAAGGTCATCACATAAATTTACTTGGAGAATTTAAATAGTTTATTATATTGAATAATTTTCTATTTTAATTCAATGACATTGTGTTAATATATAAATTTAACAAGTTACTTATGAAACCTCAACAAAGAATTGCATCAACTCTAAAAAGTATCAAACATGTCTTAAGATAACAGTATTCAAAATATTCCAAAAAAGCTTAAAACCACTCTTCTTTCTCTAACTTAATAGAAATTTGTTGCCTCTTCCTGCAGAAAACTGCAGCATTAAAAGTATTGATTCATTTAGAATATAAATTATAGCAAGTGTTTTAGATTTAATTTAATGGAACACCACACAGGAGGGCCATAAAACAGCATACTCATTCCTGGTACTTCTAACAGCTGGCAGGGAGGAAGGCTAACATTAGCATTTAAGATGCAAAGAGCACTAAATATCTGCCACTTCTACTTAGCAGCACTTTTGCAGTTTAATTTCCAAATAAAAAATTTCCAAATTACATTTTGGCATATTTAGTAGTTTTACTATAAGAAAATAATTAAATCAATGAAGATATTCCTTATCTCCATCCAAATGAGTATATTAACATAGGAAAATTCTGCTTATCTTAACCTTGGGGATAGCATGGGTAAAATGTGATCAGTACCTATAAATTCAGAATAAATGGTAGGTAATCTTAAATAGTTTGTCATTTTAAAAGGTGGCACTGGTTACAGAATCCATCACTCAAATGACAAAATAAAAGGAAAACTTTAAGAACACAAATTCCAAAACAAATTTTATTCCAAAACTAAATGAATAGTACCATTCTATATTTGAAACTTATCTGAAATTTTCTTTACTCTATTTATTGTGACATTGAAGTAATAAATTATTATGCTAGTAGGCAAAATTTGAGCAATTAAAAGAGAAATAAGCACTCCCACTCAAGCAGATGAACACACATTATACGAAACAGTCATCAGACAGAACTTTTTAGCAACTTAAAAAATCTAACCAAACAATTGCCCTCCTCAAACAAATCTGTCTTCTTCCAATCCCACATACATGAAATCTTAAGAAAGACAGTTTCATCATGATTTGATGCCAAAATATATACAACTGTAAAGGTGGGCTTCTTTTCATTAAATCTACCTAACTATACTTTTCTCTCATGCTGTTAGCATTCTGTGCTAACCATCTAGAAATCAGGTGCAAGATGGAAACAAATGAAAGTAAATTAAATTTCAATAGTCTTTTCCTGCTCTAACTCTCATTTTTGATATAAAAGAAATTCTATTCTTTTCATTTTTAGGCAGGACAACCTATCATTATTGGGGAAAAGTTGAAAATAGTCAATAAGCAATGACTAGGAAATATGCAGCTCAATCTCACAGAAACAATGACTTCTACCTCCAAAGAGTCATAAAATACCATAAGCATCATGGTAATTCACTCACATCTGCTAAACTTCTTATACCTTTACCCATAGAGAAAAATGCATCATTCTTTCTGGTCAAGGTCACTCACCACACGAAAGAAAAAGACAACCATGTTTGAGGATTCTTGATTAAGGAGAGAAAATATGATTGCTTTAACTCAGAGGAAGGTTCCAGTAATATCTTAATCAGTAGCATGTTTTACTGCCACTTTAGAGTATCAAATTTAATATGATCTTCCCAGAAAAGTAAATCAAAATATTCAATTTGGGCCTAGAAGATTACAAAATGCAAATGGACCATCTGCATTTTTCTTATGTTCTGATGACTTTAGTAAGAATGAACAGGAAAAAAAATTAATTTAAAAAAATGAACAGAAAATCTCAAGGCCACGATTGCAATTATCTTGAAATTTTCTGTAGTATCAAAAAGCAAGACCTCTGTAAAAGCAAAGAAATATTTTGGTTTAGGGATTTAAAGAGTAAACTTATTTCCTATTCTAATATTCCAACAGGCTGAAAACCTGCATTATGTATTTTATGCCCACCTTTCAGCATCACACATGCCAAAGGCTCAATAAACCAGACCCAAAATTACTGATACTACAAAGATGATAGATTAGTTTGGATTTTATAAGTACTACTATAAAAATGGACCTTGACTTTTGATGGTTAAAGGTCAATTAAGACAATCAAAGCAAGCAGGAGAGATATTAAAATGCATTAATCTGCCAACATCAGAGTGAAAGACAACCAGTGGAAAACCTGGTTATTATACCCTTGACACAGTCTGACATCTGCCAGGATGCAGTAAGTGATTGCAATACAAACAGAGCTGATAAGGGAAAATATTTACTTCAAATGCTTTGAATTTATAGCATGCTTCCGTGATACTTTCATTCTTCAGTTCAGTATTGCAAAAGCTCAAACTTCTATTTAACATTATTCACATACATGCCCAATAATCTTTTCTATAAAAGGTTCATGTATGTTAATTTATAAAATATAGTACATTTAAAAGATATTGTTCTAACTTTTCACTCTAAAAAATCAAAATGAAGACACATAATTGCCCAGAGTCTAACATGAATGTGGAGAGGAAGTCCACTGAGTTAGTCCATCAAGTGTATATAATATTAAAAATAATTTACATAACACTTTGAGGTTTACAAAAGCACTCAGCATACTTTACCAACATGTTACATACATACCATTATGTATAACTCTTGGATAGAAGGTTCAGATAGACAATGATCAAGAACAAGAATTAAGTATGAAAATGGTGTTATAGGTTTGGGAAAGTGTACAACATTTTTATGATTCTAAACTGTCTGCTGCCACAAGAGGTCATTTTTTCATATTATGATTCTTCCAATGATGCTACAAGATTATGAATCACACACTACCATCTCAGAATTAAAACAAGTGTCCCAAAGGGAAATGTAAAAAAACAACAACAAAACTAGAGTAGTTAGAAGGAAGCTGAAGAGTATAATCAAATTACTTGCACAAAAGAGATGGTACAGAAGACATTAATCCTAGCAAAAAAGGTGGGCCAGATGGGTTGTCAGAGTAAGGGATAATAGGCAGCCAACCTGAATGCTGTGCTGTACCCACAACATATCAAAAGGATCACAGACAAGTCTCTAGAACATTGGTAGATCCTGAAAGAAGGATTTACAACAGAGAAGACAAGAAGTAAAGAGGGTATTATAACCACCACCAGTAGAGAAGGATCAAGAATCCATTGCTATGGGGGCAGCTGGGTAGCTCAGTGGATTGAGAGGCAGGCTTAGAGACAGGAGGTCCTGGGTTCAAATCTAACCTCAGACACGTCCTAGCTGTGTGATCCTGAGCAAGTCACTTTACTCCCATTACCTAGGCCTTATCACTCTTCTGCCTCGGAATCAATACACAGTATTGATTCTAAGACAGAAGGTATGAGATTAAAAAAAAAAAAAAAAAAGGAATCCATTACTATATCAAAGTCGGGCATAGAAGGGATAGGGTAACAAATACACAATGAAGGGAAACTTAACTGATTTAAAGTTAAGATGTAATGAAGATTCCAACAACATCCATTCTAAACCCATAAGCTTTGCCACTGATAACTATACCTAGTAATAAAATTAATACCATCAAAGTTGGAAAACTCTGAAGATGTCCAAAGATTTCACAAGTATCCCTACAGGAGTCACTAGATACTATATACAATCTTCAACAGTCATCTTACCAACCTGATTTACAGAAAAAGATTTGTGTGTATTTTGAAAGACAGGATATAGCACAGGGACGGCGAACTTTTTAGAGACAGAGTGCTGGGGTCCCACCCCCCAGACTGCATGCTGTGCCCCTCCCCCACCACATGCTGGGTATGCCCCAACCCCCCCTCCTACCCCACCCAGGGGAGGGAGAAAGTGCTCCCATTGGGCTGCTAGAAGGAGGGGTGGGTGATGTGAAAAAATGTCTTTAGGCACAATGGAGAGGGGGAGGGGAGCAACTGTACCTGGGTCCCTCTGCCTTTCTAGTAATTAACTGGGGGTGGGGGGGTGGCCAAGTGCCCACAAAAAATGCTCTGTATGCCATTTTTGGCACCTGTGTCATAAGTTTGCCATCACTGATATAGAATATCATTTCAAAGGTTAAAAGAAGTTTATATTTTGCAAATGTTTTTTTAACTTATAAAAACAATTATGAAAGAAACCCACAGGACAAAAGCTTAATGATAAATCTTTTTAATTAACTATAAAATGTAAACTAATCTAATTTGTATCCTTGGAATTGCCTTCTTTGCTTTGTTTTAGAATACTTTCACTCCCTTTTGCCATACTCCTATCAGTTCCAGGAGTGTTAGAAGACAAATTGGTAATCCACAGTGATATCACAGAAAAAAATCCTAGTGAATAAAACTTGAATAATTCTAATAATTATTGCAATGAGTCTAGTAAGCTTAATATAAATCATCTAAACCCTTGACATAAGGAAATAACATTCTCCCAACCAAAGTATAATGGATCTGGGGTCAGAGAATTTGGATTTAAATCATGGTTTGTAATAAGGGGGTAAAGTGGCTGATATTAGGGGAGCTGGTGGTACCAATGAGTCACCTGGGCCAGGGAGCCTACTACTACAGTATTTGATGAATAGAGACAGCCAGGGATGTGAATCTTAGGCTGAGATGCCCAGTCAGTCTCCCTGCTGTCTGTAGGCTCCTTTAAGGTGGAGAGTGAGGAGCCCCTCCCTGCTGGAGTGAGAGCAGTAACCAACAGGAAGTGAAGCTGCCACACTTCCTGAATAAAATGGATGCCTGGTCAATATTCCCTCTGAAGCCAGGTGGTTGCTATCTTCCCCCTCCACAGCCCCTTAGCCCTGGATGATGTTATAAATAACTATAGAAGCTCACAGTATCAGGCTAAGGGTTTATTTAAATGTAGGAGGGAAAACTGAGGAAAGAGGGTTAGGGTCTGGAGAAGCTATTGCTAAGGCCAGTGTTGGCAGAGGGCCTCGGAAGGTAAAATCAGGATGAGGGAACCAGCCCCTCAGCCAGAGATAATTTCCACTGCCCTGATGTTAAGTGGTCCACCAGCTAGGCAGAAGAGGTTGATGATTTGGTTTAGGGGTGTCCCTGTGGCTAGGCTGACCTATCTAAATTCCTGCCCACGTTCCACAACCCAGCCTCCCTTCCACCTCTGGGAGTCCCAAGGGGAAGTCAAGGGATAGCTGGGTGTCTGGGTGAGATCAAGGAAATCAGAACCCCCAGGTTGGTTCTCCAGGGGTATTTATAGTCCCAGCTCCAACAGTCAGATCTTGAGACTGGCACTAGCTGGGCCAAAGTTCCATTCCCCTAACTGCCAGGATTGCCTAGGGTAATTTTGCAAATGCAAGAGATCTTGCATAAATCCTGCATTACAAGTTATGGGATACAAGATATTGAAACTCTTGAGTCTCATGGGTAAAATGAAGAGGCTGTGCTAGATGATCTGTAAAGCCTGTTTCAGCTCTAAAACCTATCATTTTAGGATACCAGCATTTTCTAAAAATCCAGAATACATTAAATGTACAAGTGGACATTTAATAAATGGTTGTTGAATGAACAAATGCACAACAGAATTAATATAACTCTCTGGACACATGACTGGTTAATATTTTTACTAGGCAATCAAAATTATATAGGATTCACTTTAACTAAAATTATACAAAGAAATAAAGAAAATTCATAATTTGCAGTAATATACCAAAGTAAATGTTACTGAATGAGCAAATTAGGTGACTCAGTCAAATAAGATATCTGAAAATGAGGGAACACAGGCAGAAAAAACAAATTATGACTACTTTTAACAGCTGCTTCTAATTATTATACTACAAATATACTCTACCTTATCCCAGAAGTCGACCAAAGCTGTAAAGTCCCATTTCTTAGCATATGCAACATTGTATTTCAATATAGCATCCTATGAAAAAAGCAAGAACCAAATATAAGTTACTTGTTATGGTAGAGAATAGTTGTATAATTAACTCAATTATCTAACAGATTATCCACCTGGTGGATTATCACCAGAAAATGTCTTCGTTCTGACAAATTCACCACATCATTTTTACCTTATCACCTCATTGTTATATATCATACATCAAGAGGCATGAATACCCTGAGAAAATAAACATTCATTTTAAATAAGTCTATGAAAAATGGAATTAAGAAAGTTAATCAATTGTATACTGTAGGGAAAGGAGTACTGGACATGTAATATATTCAATTCCAATAAATTTTCAGTTGCCTAACATTTAATATTTCCCATTCAACTACTACCATCTATCAGAGTCTGATCAAGTAATTATTTTATACTGGAGGTTTCAACAAACTAGTAAAGATGATAAAAGATGGGTATAGTGAATGTTGGAAGGACTATGGAAAGAACAGAAAACCAATGCATTGTTGGAATAGCTGTGAATTAATTAATTACAGAAAGCAATTTGGATTTCTGCAAAAAAAGTAGTTAAATTGTCCATACACTTTGACCTAGAGATTCCACAGTTAAATATGTATCCAAAGAGATCACTGATGAAAAAAGCCCCTAAATATTCAAGGCAGTTCTTTTTATGGTAGCAAAAGAACTGGAAAAGTGGATGCCCATAACTGGTTAATGGCTAAACAAAGTGTGGTCCATGAATGTAAATGCACCATTACTATGTGGTAAAAAAAAAAAAAAAACCAACAACAACAATAAATTTAATTATACAGGGAAACCCAGAAACTATCATGAACAAATGCAAACTAAGTCAGAAGAAGGGGGGCAGCTAAGTGGTTCCGTGTATTGAGAGCCAGGTCCAGAAACAGGAGGTCCTAGGTTCAAACCTACCCTCAGGCATTTCCTACCTGTGTGACCCTGGGCAGGTCACTTAACTCCCATTGCCTAGCCCTTACCACTCTTCTGCCTGGAACTAATACAAAGTATTGATTCTAAAACAGAAGGAAAGGGTTTAAAAAATAAAATAAAGTAAGAAGAAGCATGAAAAAATATACATGACTACAATAATGTAAATAAAAACAAATACCACAATCAAAAATTAATGTTGCAAATTACAAAAAAAGAGGTTGGCCTCAAAGAAGAGCTATGAGAAGATAACTCCCCTTGTTTCTTTACAGAGATGAAGGAACATTGCTTATGCTGTCAAAAAATTTCAATTTCTTGATTGATTTTACTAATTTTTCTTTACAGTTTATTTTAAAAATAAATGCTTGCAACAAACAGAATCAGGAAAACTAAATAGGGAAAAGAAAATAGAATAAGGAAATAATATATTCAATGATGATAAATAATTTTTCCATTATCTAGCATTTGGTAATTTCTGTTTATCTACTGCCCTGTCAAAACTCTAATCAAGGTATTTTTTTTCATATCTGAAATATGATATATTCATAGCAAATTTACAAAAATAAAAGATGGGTAGGAAGTCAATATTGGAAGGGCTACAAGTAAATAAGCACAACAGTAAACTATCAGTGGACATGTGAAATAGTCCAACCATTCTGGAAAGCAATTCGGAACTACAATGAGGAAGAAAGGACCAAAAATGTCCATACCCTATAAGCCAAAAATATCGCTGCTAGATAGATACCTAAAGGAAGTCAAAATAATTATAGCAGCATTCTTTGTGGCAAAAAAGAAGAGTAAACAAAGTAAATGCTCATCAATTGTTAAATGGATAAAGAAAGGTTAAATAACATAAAAGAATAATATCACACCATATCAGCTGATGAATAGGAAGAATTCATAGAAGCATGAGAGACATGACCTGATGAAGGGTGAAGTAAGTAACTAGGACAAGGAAACCAACATACACTATAACAATGGAAATGGAAGGAACAATAAAAAACAAACTAATTAATAATTAATTGTAAGGAATAAGACTGTCCCTAAAAAAGAGATGAGAAAATGAACCTCCTTCCCTCCCATGAAAAGGAAGGCTAGGGAAATGGTTGTTGTTGCTGTTCAGTCATATCCAACTCTTTCTAATTCAATAGTTCATAGCTATCCATGAATACTCAATATGGTTTGCCATTTACTTCTAGGTGGCAGGGGAGAAAGATTCAGAAATAAAGGTGACAAAAAAAGTTTAAATTTGAGTTTCTTTATAGTTTCAGTTTTTGATCTGACTATATTCAAGCAAATATAGATATACAGAATAACACATATATGACATATGTATGTGCACACATGTGTGTATAAAAGTATCCCATTGGCTTTTATATATGCATGCATGCGTACACATGTGTAAGAGTATTCCACTGACTTTAAGGCCCCCAGCACAGTGGATGAATTCCCAGGGCAAATATTGGAAGACATGGACAAGAGTTGCAGAAAGTAACCTGGAATATAGGTTGGGATATGCATGATTTGAGAACACAATTGAATCAATGAGATTACAGTTCTATTCACTAAATAGATGAGTATGCCATCTACTGGTGTACAATTTAATAATTCTGAAAGACAGTTGGCTGAATCGGTTCTAGGCTACATGATTCCTGTATATAGCCTCTAATTTTCTTGTCATTAAATATCTTCTTTTGATTTTCTACCATACTGCTATACAAAATTTCCAGCAGTTTTTGCCTCTAAATCCTTATCACAATTGCTGGGATTTTTGTGTTTAGTGAACATTAGAGCATTAGTTACATTTGTTCCTATGTGTTATATTCCTAATTTGTTCTGCTAATCAATTTTTCTGTTTCTTAATCAGAACTAAATTGTTTTTAATAATAACTGCTTTGTCATATGAGATCTGGCACTGCTCCTATTTCTTTTCATTATTTCTCTTGAGATTACTGAACTTTTTCTCTCTCCATATGAATTTTGTTATTATTTTTTTCTAGTTCTGTAAAGTAACCTTTTGGCTCTTTGATTGGCTTGGTACTGAATAAGTAAATTAATTAGGTAATATTTGCATTTTTATTATACTGTTTCATACTACCTATGAGCAAAAAATTTCCCAATCATTTAGGTCTGTTTTTATTTCCATAAACAATTATTCGTAGTTGTACACATAGATCTATATATTTTAGAAGTGAGACTCCCAAGTATTTTATACATTATGAAATTTTAAGTGGAATTTGTCTTATCTCTTCTTGCTATGTCTTATTGCTATTATATAGAAATCCTGATGATTTTAAAAAATAAACAACATTTACTAAAGTTATTGTTTCAATTATCTCTAAGTATCTTATTAGGTTTCTTTAAATACAACATCATATCAAATGTAAAATATGACGATTTGGTTTCTTCTTTTGGTTATTCTCAACATTTTTCTTTTCTTATTGTTATAGAGAGCATTTCCAGAACCATATCAAATAGAAATATTGACAATGGCCAGAAAATGGACATAGTCTAAGGATATGAACGTACAATTATCAAGGGAAGAAATGAAACTATAAATATATAAAAAATGTTCAAAATTACCACTTATTAGAGAAATAACATTAAAGCAAAAACATAAGATTACACCTAACACCATCAGTTGCCAGGATGACAAACAAATAAAATGATATATGTTGGGGCCACGGGAAAACAGGCACACTGATGCACACACAAACCTGTGAATAGGTACAACCATTCTGGAAAGATATTTAGAATTATCCCCAAAAAGGTACTACATAGTCCATGTCTTTTGATCCCATTATGCCACTAACTAGGCATATATTCAAAAGAGGCCAAAGAAGAAAAGGTCTATATGTATAAAAATATTTATGACTGCTCTTTTTGCAGTGGCAAAAAACTGGAATCAGGCAGTCTAACAATTGAGAAATGCCTGAATAAGTTGTTATATATGAATATAATAGAATACATGCTGTAAGAATACTGCAATAAATGAGAAAATAGACAATTTTAAAAAGACATGGAAAGGCTTATATGAACTGATATAGACTGAAAGGAAAAAACCACTAAGAAAGTTGACCATTCATGATTCTACACATATGTGTGTATAATATATATGTATATATATATATTTTTTTTTTAATATACATTTTATACACTTTTTTTTGTCCACAGTTCTTAGGGGAATATTTCTTGACTACATCTGTTACAAGAAATTTGTTTTTCTTCCTCAATGATATGGGGAGAGGAAAGAAAACACATTTCAAAGTTTTTAAAAATTGGGGGAGGGGGTCCTACTGATGTGGAATATTGCAGAAATGTTCATGAGGTCAATGTAGTATTAGTTTTACTTTCTTATAAAAGATCTCCCCAAAATCAGGAGTAATCTGTAAATGTTTGTAATATAAACAAAACATATCAATAAAATAAAATTTTAAAAATTAAGGTTTTTAAAATTAAGTGTTTCCTTTTAAACATCCAAAACTTATCCTTAATTGTCTTATTGATGAACATGATAAAAACCAATCCTATGTTAAATCTGGAACAATCCTGAATTATGTAGTACACAACAGTAATAATCATTGACTTATTATGTCAAACATAAATCAATATATTATATTTCATTCCTTGAGGGTAATATAGAATAAAATAATAACAAAAAAATCACTTTTAGAAAGAAAACTTGGGACTCTCATCATAATGTTAAATGCTAAGAAAGTTCTCTCCTAAATTAAATGGAAGTTCTACAATGGATGTGAAACTCCATTTAAGTTTTGTTTTCCTTTTTTTAAGCTCTGATTTCTGGGCCAAATTTATACTATCAATGAGCACTCAGACCATAATTTCATTTAAAGAAAGGTGATCACAGAGAAGTGTCATTGAAAATGATTTGTCATTCCTCAAGAGCTCTTCTGGGGCGTTAGCAAAATTCAAACTAACTACAATAAAAGGTGGCCCTTAACGGGTCTATTATGTGACAGGTACTGCACTATGCACTTTACATTATCTCATCTGATACAACACCCCTAGGAAACAGATGCAGTTATTTGTCCCCATTTTCTAGCTGAGGAAATTGAGCTTAAGGAAAATGAATTGCTAATCTATGTTCAAACTTAGTGTCTCAAGTCTACTTATTCTCTTGGGCTATGTGGTTAAACGTTTTATTTAAAATTATGACAATATTCAAGGAGCTATTTCTGCTCATAATCTAGAAAAAACACTATAGATTCAAACATACAAACTCTGAGTCTGTATAAGTATTGGCCATATTCTTTCTAAAAAAGATTTTTATCCAACTTTTGAGAACAATATCCTTCACCTTCACAATAGAGTTTTGAGATTTCCAAGAATCACATCTCAATCTGATATTGAATGTTACATAATAAGTATTTATGCCATCATGCACATCAATAGGAATTTAGTTTTTCACATAAGGGTATTTCTCTATTATACTGAATCTAAATTTAGAAAGGAGGGACTAAGGAAAGGAGTGAGAGAGGAAGGGATTGAGGGAAGGAAGAAAAGAGTGAGAATAGATTACGGTCACATTTGAACACAGCTCTTTCCTGACTCCAGGCCCTGTACTCTTATCTACTATGCTACCTAAACAAATAATTTCTAAATTTACCATAATGAATCAAAACTACTATTGCATTTTTTCCAGGGTAAGATGGCGGTAGAGTAAAAAGCAGCTATTTAACCTCTACTAACCAAAACATACAGGACTCCTGAAGGGGACATAAGAACAAATCCAGATGAATGGAGGGACCCCACAACAGGGTGCAGCGGGGAAGGTACAGGGAATCGGGGCATGCTATAAAGGGGTGAAACAGTTCTGACTAAATCACGGGCTGAGCAACCCCCTCCTCCACACACACCACCTACAATGCGAAAGCCAGCTCAAAAGAAGCAGAGCAAGTTTGGGACACCCATTGAGTCATTGGCAGCTCCAGGGCCTGCTCCTGAGAGCAGCAAGACTTAAGACCCCAAAAGGCTAAAGAATACGCGTGGACTTTGAGCACAGACACTGAGAGCAGTCTCAGGTGGAGGTGGACGCAGGCTCGAGCGAAGGCTCTGAAACCTTGAGTGGGGAACCAGTACAGACAGATATCTGACTGTGGAAGCAGTGCTCTGAGACTTGTAAAGGAGCCTCCGTAAGAGGATCAAGCAAGGGGGACCATCAGGGGGCTTGATCTTGAGAACAACCAGACCTGAGACCTCAGGAGCCTAAAGAGCTCAGATAGACCCTGAGCGTGAGGATAAAGCTGAGAAGGTGCTGGGCTAAAAATGGCAACCCAGAATCAGGAAGCCCAGAAGAGAAAGATTAACAACAAGAACAAGAAATCTTTAACACTCAACAACATTTACACAGAGAAAATCCAGACAACAGAGTAAACAGAAGAGAACAAACAAGCAATCACATCTGAACCCTCCCAAAATAATGAAAACTGGTCACAAGCTCTTGAAGAGTTCAAATCTGAGATGACGAGAAAGTTGGAAAAGATTTGACTAGAGAAATGGAAAATAGCTCAAAAGGAAATCAGGCAAGAAAATAACAGTTTAAAAGGCAGAATTTTGCAATTGGAAAGTGAGGCTCAGAAATCAAATGAACTGATAAACAAATTGAACACCAGAAATGACCAGATTAAAAAGGAAAACCAAAAGATTATAACCGAAAACCAGTCCCTAAAGGCTAGAATTGAGCAATTAGAAGCTAATTATCTCTCAAGACAGCAAGAACAAATAAAACAAAGTCAAAAGACTGATAAAATAGAAGGAAACATGAAATATCTCAATGAGAACGTGACAGACCAAGAAAACCAGTCTAGGAGAGACAATCTGAGAATCATTGGTCTTCCTGAAAAAGCAGAAATTAATAGAAATTTGGACTCCATACTAAAAGAAATTATTCAGCAAAATTTCCTTGAAGTTCTAGAGGGAAATATAGACATTGAAAGGATCCATAGATCATACTCAACACTAGACCCAAAAAAGACAATCCCCAGGAATATAATAGCCAAACTCAAGAGCTTCCAAGTAAAAGAAAAAAATCTTACAAAAAAACAGAAAGAGACAATTCAGATACCAAGGAGCACCAATCAGGATCACACAGGATCTGGCAACCTCCACACTAAAAGATCGCAAGGCTTGGAATATGATATTCAGAAAGGCAAGAGAGCTGGGTCTTCAACCACCGATCAACTACCCATCAAAACTGACTATATAAGGGGATGTGGCAAAATTGGGACATTAATGCATTGCTGGTGGAGTTGTGAAATGATACAACCATTCTGGCTGGCAATATGGAACTATGCTTAAAGGGCTATAAAAGAATGCCTGCCCTTTGATCCAGACATACCATTATTGGGTTTGTACCCCAAAGAGATCATAGATAAACAGACTTGTACGAAAATATTTATAGCTGCTCTTTTTATGGTGGCAAAGAACTGGAAAAGGAGGGTATGTCCTTCAATTGGGGAATGGCTGAACAAATTGTGGTATATGCTGGTGATGGAATACTATTGTGCTAAAAGGAATAATAAACTGGAGGAGTTCCAGGTGAACTGGAAAGACCTCCAGGAACTGATGCAGAGTGAGAGGAGCAGAGCCAGAAGAACATTGTACACAGACACTGATATACTGTGGTAAAATCGAATGCAATGGACTTCTATACCAGCAGCAATGCAATGACACAAGACAGCTCTGAGGGATTTATGGTAAAGAATGCTACCCACATTCAGAGGAAGAACTGCAGGAGAGGAAACATAGAAGATAAACAATTGCTTGAACGCATGGCTTGAGACGGACATGATTGGGGATGTAGACTCGAAACGACCACACCAATGCAACTAACAACAATTTAGAAATAGGCCCTGAACAAGGACACATGTTACAACCAGTGGA
Source organism: Gracilinanus agilis (assembly GCF_016433145.1). Classification (NCBI taxonomy): domain Eukaryota; kingdom Metazoa; phylum Chordata; class Mammalia; order Didelphimorphia; family Didelphidae; genus Gracilinanus; species Gracilinanus agilis. Next base: position 651,632,041 of record NC_058131.1, on the reverse strand, counting down.
AATGTGTGTCGACCATGGGTGGGGGGAGAGCAGGGGGTCAAGGGGAAAGTAGGAGCATGAAGCATGTAAACATGTTAAAAATGAATATTAATAAATATTTTTAAAAAAACTGACTATATACTTCCAGGGGAAAGTATGGGCTTTCAAAGAGATAGAAGATTTCCAAGTATTTGCACAGAAAAGACAAGGACTAAATGGAAAGTTTGATATCCAACCACAAAATCAAGAGAAACATGAAAAGGTAAATAAGAAACAAAGGGGAAAGAAAGAAAACTCATATTTTTTAAATTTGCCTCTTTAAGGGCTTCAATAAGATTTAATTTTCTGTATTCCTATGTGGAGAAATGCTATGTATAATTCTCTGTAGTGAACTCTATTCACTATTATAGTATTCACTATTATAGTAATCAGAAGAATAATTCATAGGGAGAGTTTGGAATACTAAATGGTCTAAGATGATATAGGGGGTGGGAAAGAGGGGGGTGAATAGTAGGGGACACCAAGAGAAACTTGAATGAATAAGAAAAATAAGACGTTCTATTACACACAAAGAGGGCACGGGAAGGGGAGGGGACAAATACTATTATAAGAAGGGGAGGAAGAGAGCATTAAGAGGTAATATTTAAACCTTACTCTCAGTGTAATTAACCCTGAGAGGGAAGAGTAGCTATATTATCCATTGGGATATAAAACTATCTAACCCTACTGAAAAAGTCAGAAGGGATAAACCAAGGGGAGCAGGGGAGTGGGGAGGTCAAAAAAGGGAGGGGAAGGGGGCAGCTGGGTAGCTCAATGGATTGAGAGCCAGGCCTAGAGATGGGAGGTACTAGGTTCAAATCTGGCCTCAGACACTTCCCAGTTTTGTGACCCTGGGCAAGTCACTTGACCCCCATTGCCTACCCTTAACACTCTTCTGCCTTGGAGCCAATACACAGTATTGACTCCAAGACAGAAGGTAAGGGTTAAAAAAAAAGGGGGGGGGGGGAGAATAAGGGGGAGAGAACTCATTAGGCCTTTAAAAATAAAAATAGGGGAATAATAAGGGAGGGGATAAGGGTTACCAGCTTAAAAAGCAAACCATTGGTTTAAAAGGAAATAGTGTAAGAAGAAGAAGTGGAACTAGGGGAGGATACAAAAATGTCAGCAAATGCACAACTGATAATTATAACTCTGAATGTGAATGGGATGAACTCGTTCATAAAACAGAAGCAAATAGCAGAGTGGATTAGAAACCAAAATCCTACCATATGTTGCCTACAAGAAACACATATGAGGAGGGTGGACATACACAAGTTTAAGGTTCAGGGCTTTACCAAAATCTTTTGGGCATCAAATGAGAAAAAGAAGGCAGGAGTGGCGATTATGATTTCTGACAAAGCCAAAGTAAAAATAGATATGATTAAAAAAGACAGGGAAGGTCATTACATCCTGATTAAAGGCAGTATAGACAATGAGGAAATAACAGTGCTCAATATGTATGCACCAAGTGGCATAGCATCCAAATTATAAAGGAGAAACTGGCAGAGCTCAAGAAGGAAATAGATAGTAAAACCATAATAGTGGGAGATCTAAATATTCCTCTTTCAGATCTAGATAAATCAAACCGAAAAATAAATAAGAAAAAGGTAAGAGAGGTGAATGAAGTCCTAGAAAAATTAGATCTAATTGATATGTGGAGAAAAATAAATAGGGACAAAAAGGAATACACCTTCTTCTTAGCTGCACATGGCACATTCTCAAAGACTGACCATATAATAGGGCATAGAAACATTGTAAATAAATACAAAAGAGCAGAAATAATAAATGTAACCTTCTCAGATCATAATGCAATAAAAATAATAATTAGTAAGGGCACCTGGACCGGAAAATCAAAAACTAATTGGAAATTCAATAATATGATTCTCCAAAACCAGTTAGTCAAAGAAGAAATCATAGAAACAATCAATAATTTCATTGAAGAGAATGACAATGATGAGACATCTTACCAAACTCTGTGGGAGGTAGCCAAGGCAGAGACTCAGGGGGAAATTTATATCCTTGAGTGCATATATTAACAAATTAGGGAGGGCAGAGATTAGTGAATTGGGCATGCAACTTAAAAAACTAGAAAGAGAGCAAATTAAAAATCCCCAGATGAAAACTAAATGAGAAATACTAAAAATCAAGGGAGAAATTAATAAAATCAAAAGCAAAAGAACTATTGAATTAATAAATAACACTAGAAGCTGGTATTTTGAAAAAACAGATAAAATAGACAAAGTACTGGTCAATCTAATAAAAAAAAGGAAAGAAGAAAACCAAATTGACAGTATCAAAGATGAAAAGGGAGACCTTACCTCTAATGAAGGGAAAATTAAGGCAATCATTAAAAATTATTTTGCTCAATTATATGGCAATAAATATAGCAATCTAGGAGATATGGATGAATATTTACAAAAATATAAATTGCCTAGATTAATAGCAGAAGAAATAGAATACCTAAAAAATCCCATATCAGAAAGAGAAATTGAACAAGACATCAAAGAACTCCCTAAGAAAAAATTGCCAGGGCCTGATGGATTCACAAGTGAATTCTATCAGACATTCAAAGAGCAACTGATCCCAACACTATACAAATTATTTGATATGATAAGCAAAGAAGGAGTCCTACCAAATTCCTTTTATGACACAAATATGGTACTGATTCCAAAGCCAGGGAGATCAAAAACAGAGAAAGAAAACTACAGACCAATCTTCCTAATGATAATAGATGCAAAAATCTTAAATAAAATACTAGCAAAGAGATGCCAACAAATAATCAAAAAGATCATCCACCATGATCAGGTGGGATTTGTACCAGGAATGCAAGGAAGGTTCAACATTAGGAAAACCATCCACATAATTGACCATATCAACAGTCTAACAAACAAAAATCACATGATTATCTCAAATAGATGCTGAAAAAGCCTTTGACGAAATACAGCATCCATTCCTATTGAAAACACTGAAAAGTATAGGAATAAAAGGACCTTTCCTAAAAATAATAAAGACTATATACCTAAAACCATCAACAAGCATCATATTCAATGGGGATAAATTAGAAACCTTCCCAATAAGATCAGGAGTGAAACAAGGATGCCCATTATCACTTCCATTATTCAACATAGTACTAGAAACACTAGCAGTAACAATTAGAGAAGAAAAAGAAATTGAAGGGATCAAAATAGGCAATGAGGAGACTAAGCTATAACTCTTTGCAGATCATATGATGGTCTACTTAAAAAATCCTAGAGAATCAACTAAGAAGCTGGTAGAAATAATTAACTTTAGCAGACTTGCAGGATACAAAATAAATGCACATAAATCATCAGCATTTCTATATATTTCCAACACACTAGAGCAGCAAGAAGTAGAAAGAGAAACACCATTCAAAATCACCCTAGACAATATAAAATACTTAGGAATCTATCTAGCAAAACAAACACAGGAATTATACGAAAACAACTACAAAACAAATAAAACTAGATCTAAACAATTGGAAAACCATTGATTGCTCATGGGTAGGATGAGCTGACATAATAAAAATGACCATTCTACCCAAATTAATTTACCTATTTAGCACCATACCTATCAAACTACTAAAAAACTTCTTTACTGAATTAGGAAAAACTATAAGAAATTTCATTTGGAATAACAAAAGATCAAGAATATCAAGGGAAATAATGAAAAAAAATGTGAAGGAAGGGGGCCTACCAATACCAGATATTAAACTATACTATAAAGCAGCAGTCATCAAAACAATATGGTACTGGCTAAGAGACAGAAGGGAGGATCAGTGGAATAGACTTGGGGTAAATGACATCAGCAAGACAGTGTATGATAAACCCAAAGTGTCCAACTTCTGGGACATGAATCCACTATTTGACAAAAACGGTTGGGAAATTTGGAAAACAGTATGGGAGAGATTAGATTTAGATTAACATCTCACATCCTACACCAAAATAAATTCAGAATGGGTGAATGACTTGAATATAAAGAAGGAAACTATATGAAAATTAGGGGAACATAGAATAGTATACCTGTCAGATCTATGGGAAAGGGAAAAATTTAAAACCAAGCAAGAGTTAGAAAAAATTACAAAATGTAAAATAAATAATTTTGATTATATTAAATTAAAAAGGTTTTGTACAAACAAAAACAATGCAACCAAAATCAGAAGGGAAACAACAAATTGGGAAAAAAATCTTTATAATAAAAAATTCTGACAGAGGTCTAATTACTCAAATATACAAGGAGCTAAATCAATTGTATAAAAAAATCAAGCCATTCCTCAATTGACAAAATGGGCAAGGGACATGAATAGGCAATTTTCAGGTAAAGAAATCAAGAGTATCAATAAGCACATGAGAAAGTGCTCTAAATCTCTAATAATTAGAGAAATGCAAATCAAAACAACTCTGAGATATCACCTCACACCTAGCAGATTGGCTAAAATGAAAGAAGGGGAGAGTAATGAATGCTGGAGGGGATGTGGCAAAATTGGGACATTAATGCATTGCTGGTGGAGTTGTGAACTGATTCAACCATTCTGGATGGCAATTTGGAACTATGCTCAAAGGGCTATAAAAAAATGCCTGCCCTTTGATCCAGACATACCATTGTTGGGTTTGTACCCCAAAGATATCATAGATAAACAGACTTGCACAAAAATATTTATAGCTGCACTTTTTGTGGTGGCAAAAAACTGGAAAATGAGGGAATTCAATTGGGGAATGGCTGAACAAATTGTGGTATATGCTGGTGATGGAATACTATTGTGCTCAAATGAATAAAAAAATGGAGGAATTCCATGTGAACTGGAAAGACCTCCAGGAATTGATGCAGAGCGAAAGGAGCAGAGCGAGAAGAACACTGTACACAGAGACTGATATACTATGGTAAAATCGAATGTAATGGACTTTTGTACCAGAAGCAATGCAATGGCACAGGACAGTTCTGAGGGATTTATGGTAAAGAACGCTACCCACATTCAGAGGAAGGACTGCAGGAGAGGAAACATAGAAGAAAAACAACTGCTTTAACGTATGGGTTGAGGTGGACATGATTGGGGATGTAGACTCGAAACTACCACACCAATGCAACTACCAACAATTTGGAAATAGGTCTTGATCAAGGACACATGACAAAACTAGTGGAAATGAGCATCGGCCATGGGTGAGGGCAGTGGGGGGGGGGGGGGGTGAAGCGGAAAGTAGGAGAATGAATCATGTAACCATGTTAAAAATGAATATTAATAAATGGTTAAAAAAAAGTGCTATTGCAGGGATGAGCCATCTACATAGGTCTTAAAATATAATAATAACTGTTGTTATGTTCTAGGACTTTATAATATAAGACTTTAAATGTATTTATGATGTAAAAATAATTTTAACAATGGCCAATACCTCAAAATTATGAAAGCATAAAAATCCTAAGGATTATTCTCAAAACTGTACTATTATGAAACATTTTTTTACTTCAAGGATCTATAATTTCATCAGTGTGGTAACTTATTTTATTGACACAGTTTATAACCCCTCTATACTTTAATAAAAAGTTGTTCTGAGTCACTGTTGCTGAAAAATTCATCAACCTGAATCCAACATTCTGATTCTTTCTGAACTCAACTTGGTTGACCTGACAACAAACATACATATGTTGAGTCTATCACTATTATCATGTTCCAAGTCTGCCCAGCCTGGAAGGATCTACCAGAATATTAACTTTGTTTGTATACACATCAAGAGAATCCAGCATCATAATCATGTTATGTTGATGCCCTGAGTTAAAAATGATGAAAATTCAATATTTTAACATATAATTATTTCTATGAAAGAAAAGCAATAGATAATAATACACAGGGTTTTAAATTGCTTGAAGAGATATTAAAGAATATCTTGGGGCAACTATGTAGTAAAGTAGTTAGAATGTCAGGCCTGGAGCAAGGAGGACTTCTGGTTCAAATCTGGACTCTGACACTTCCTAGTTTTGTGATCTTGGGGAAGCCACTTAATGCCCCCACACCTAGCCCTTGCTGTTCTTCTATCTAAGAACTAATATTAAGACAGAAGGTAAGGTTTTGAATAAATTTTTTAAAAATAAAATAAAGAAAAATAAATAAAGAAAAATAAAATAAAGAATATCTGGGAAAAAGCTGTAAAAACTAAGGGAAAAAATCCTTAAGTAAGTTTAAGTCTTATATCTGAAAAGACACAGGACTTAGAATAATATAATAATCTTAAAAGTTAAAGAAAATATTAAAAGTCAAAGGACTTAATGATGGAAGCTATCTTAATGATTATCTAGTTTCATTTCCTTTGTGACAGCCACTGTACTAGCTTCTGTAGATACAAAGACTAAAAAAAATGAAGATGGAGCTGAAGCAGGATCTTGAAGGAAGTGAAGGCACGAATGAGGAGGAGTCAATACCAAGCATGGAGGATTCCTAGTGCAAAGATATCAAAAGAGAAGATGTAGTACTAGGTGTGAAGAGCAGAGAGATTAGTTTAGCTATAACACAGAGCATGGAAAAGAGCAATAAATGATGAGAATGAAATTACAGAATGGTGCTAGTTTATATTTTACATGAGAAGTAACAGGAAACCCCTGAATTGTTTGAATACAGGAATGATGTGGTTGTATCTGTGTTTAAGGAGCTACTTAAAGGATAGCTTAGAGTGGGGAGAGACCTGAGTCAGGGAAACCAATGAGGAGATTATTGCAACAGTATATACAAGTGGGAACAAAGGCCTAAAACTAAGAGTGACTTGAGAATGGCTAAGTGAAAAGAGAAAGGGGTTGTTGCATATTATTGTTGTAGGGACTGAGGGAAATAAGGCCAGAAGTGAAATGATTAGTCTAATATCATGTAAGTAGCAGAGCTGAATGTGAGCCAGGTCTTTGGACTCAAAACTAGTATTCTCTAAATACTACCACAAAGGCATTTAGGCCAGTTCTCTACCCAACCAATTAGTCCCTTCTACTATGTCCTCAACCATGACTTCTTAGTTTAAACACCAACAGTTAACAAAGAACTCATTAACTCAACACAGCTGACCTGTTCTATTGTTGGAATAGTTTTGTTAGAAAATTCTTCCTTGTACTGAATTGAAATCCGTTGCCTTGAAATTTCTACAAACTAATCTTAGTTCTATCACCTTGCATCTAATCTTACTTTAAATGATAACCCTTGAAACTATTTCAAGACAATGATTATGTTCTCCTTAAGCAAAATAATCCTTTATTCTTTCAAAAGCTCATCCTATGGGGGCAGCTGGGTAGCTCAGTGGAGTGAGAGTCAGGCCTAGAGACAGGAGGTCCTAGGTTCAAACCCGGCCTCAGCCACTTCCCAGCTGTGTGACCCTGGGCAAGTCACTTGACCCCCATTGCCCACCCTTACCACTCTTCCACCTATGAGACAATGCACCGAAGTACAAGGGTTTAAAAAAAAAAAAAAAAAAGCTCATCCTATGCCACAAATTCAAGGTACCTCTTCTTGAAATAGAAATCTGGCACCAATCTATACTAATAACACTCCCTCTGATCATGTTTCATTTGTTAATGACCTTTTTAAAATGTAGTATCCAGAGCTGAACACAAAACTATAGGCAAGCCCTAATAAAGACAGCTGGACTCTCAATTCAAACTTATATGCAAAACACAAAGATCTAACAGAGACACTGCTTCAAGAAGCTTAAGAACTAAGGTAAGCAGACCAGAGATATGGAAAAATAAGTGACACATGGAAAAGTGTTAAACGTATGAAAAAGTGAAAGTAAAGTTTTGAAAATTCTGAAAAAGGATAGATGAAACAGGGTAAGGGGAGGAGCAAAAAAAAAAAAGCTTCATTGAAGAGTTGATACTCGAGTGAGCTTTGAAGGAAAAGGGGGACAAATAAAGATGGCAAGGAATCCATTATAGGCAGGAAGGAATTGGAATTTCTTATTACAGGCACAAAGTACAAGGAGGTCAGCCCAAGAAAGGTAGAAAGTTGTCTGTTTTGGATCACAGTAGGAGATAATCCTGGAACAGTAGATTAGAGTTAGACTTTGGAGCATTTTAAATGCTAGAAGCAGTAACATATACTTTGTTAGAAAAATACTAGAAAACCCTTCAAAGTTGAGTAGCAACATAGTCATAAAGTGCATTAGGAAGACTACATGGACATGTGAAGAACAATTGGAAGAAGCAAAAATAACTGTGAAGTTATTATAATAATGCAGACAAGAAGAGATGACTACAGTATAAGTGAGGAGAGTGCCAGGTGTGTAAGAAATACTGCAGAAGTAGAATCAACAGGATGTGACAACTGATTGTCTATATGAAGTGAGAACTCCGAAGTTACAATTCTAGGGTAAAGGCTAGGCTGGGGGGAGGAGAAGGAGCCTGGTTAATTTCAGACAAAGACTGATATTTCTAGAGCCTAACAAGACCTCATAAGGTATCTAAAACAATCCCCTCATTTTACAGATGAAGAAACTGGGGCTCAGTGAGTTAGATGACTTGCCTGAGGCTATACAAGTAGTGTAGGTCAGAAGTGGGACATGTTGAGTTTGAGGTGATGACAAGAAATTCAAGTAGTATCATCAACTATGAAGCTGGAAATAGTTGACTAATTGGGGAAAGGCTAGAGATAAAGATATAGGAGGCATCTGGACAGAAAAATTCATAGGAGCAAATGAGATCAACAAGGGAAAAAGTAAATAGAAAAAAGGCCAGGAAAAAAAAAAACTTGAAGAGAAAGCCTCCAGCAAAGGATTATGGGAGAGTGAGAAAAGAACTAGGAGACAGTAGCATCACATAAGCTAAGAAGCAAGTGGCCAATCTACAGTATCAAATGCCACAGAGAAATGAAAAGAATGAAATAAAAGAAAAAAAAAAACTTTGGATTTAGAAATATGGAGACAGATGCCAGAGTACAAGAAGTGGAGGAACAGAGATGACAGGAAAAAAAAAAAAGCAAGAGACACCTCTCATCCTTTCTAGACCTTTAAGAAAGAAGAGATAAGTCAACAGCTTGGGGAAGTGAGAGGATCAAGGGATGGTGTTTTTTTAGGACAGAGAGATCTGAGTATTATACAAGCAAAGCGATAGGAGTCAACAGAGAGGAAGAGATTTTAAACTTTGGATTTAAGAACAGATGATGGAACGAGGTTCCAGAGGAGAACAGAAAGTATAGAATCAAAGGTATAGGGAGAGAGGGCTTGCTCTGGGAAAGAGCAAAGTCAATTCTTCTTCAAAGACAGGAGAGAAATAGGAGAGATAGAGGATCCTGAAAGGCTTAGAACAATGGGGAGGGGACCTGAAGGTAATCATCAAAGAAAGAAGCAAAGTCATCTATTGAAACTGAGAGGAAGAGGTCAGAGTTGTGTATAGTATAGTGAGTAAATTCTTAATTAACTACTAAATAATTATAGATTTTTGATAAGTAGGAATAGATAGTTGGCTAGAGAAGATGTGTTGACTCCTTTAAATTCAGACAGTGGAATCCTCAAGAGATGATGGGAAAAGAATTCCCAAATTCCCCTAGCAGGGGGCAGTTAGGAATTCTACACTCTTTGAGTTTGGCACTGAAGGGGTGGATGATTGGAGTTTCCTCTGGAAATTTTGGAATAGTGACAATTGGTCTGAAAACATCTTGAGAGCTGAGAAGAATCGGAGAGAGATTAATCTGACAGAGTGAGAGAAGCTCAGGCTGTTGTTCCCTGATTTGAACAGAGGGGACAGAAGAGAGCTTGATTTCTGTGAAACCTGCAGTGGCTGGGATCCTGTCACAGTTGAAGCTTGGAAACTGGAGAGACAGAGAAGGCTGAATTAAGAATATTTATAAAATAGTATAGATTATATAGTTAGAAATATATTTTAGATAGATTAAGGGGTTTTAGAGTAGGCCTGGTTTCCAGGCAAAAGACACTCCTCGCAGAGTTTTACTTGGGGTTCTTTGGGGTTCAGTTAGAATTCTTAGCTTAGGGGCAGCTGGGTAGCTCAGTGGAGTGAGAGTCAGGCCTAGAGACAGGAGGTCCTAGGTTCAAACCCGGCCTCAGCCACTTCCCAGCTGTGTGACCCTGGGCAAGTCACTTGACCCCCATTGCCCACCCTTACCAATCCTCCACCTATGAGACAATACACCGAAGTATAAGGGTTTAAAAAAAAATTTGTTAATGTGATTAAATTAGAAGTATATAAACTTGGTTCATTAACCTTATTAAAAAAAAAAGAATTCTTAGCTTAGGGAAATATATACATATATAATAAATATATTTCATACTTTTCCTTTCCCTTACCTTTCCCTGCATTCTTATAGTTACAATAAATAGTTTTACTATAATCAGTCTCAAATTGATTTCCTCAACTGCCAAGTCCAGCCATTTCTCCAATTGTTATCAACTGGGTATCTTTAAAGCTAATAGCCTACCAATATCAACAACTATTGACGCCAATACCAAATCAATATAAGGGTCAATATTCTCCATAACAATAGGTTTGAGAAAAAAAGACAAAGTCTGTAATAGCAAAAGAAAGAACAAATATAAATAGCTATGATACAGAGGAAAGTATTCTAAATGCAAAGCAAAGTGAAGTGCTATGACACTACAGGGAAGTGAAGAATAATGATTTCCATTTGCCAGCAAAGATGCAGGTAAGGTTAGACAACAAATTTATGTTGGATCTAGTCATCCTTGATTTAAACCTACCTTGATTTAAACCATATATATATTTTTAAAAAACATTGTGATTGGAGATCAAATAGCTTTTAGCAAATATGTCACACTGCTGATGAGCACTAAACTTGCAGTTACCTGGAACATAGAAGTCTTTTTCTAATTAAACTACTGCCTAGCCTTATCTTCTAGCCCATAATTTGAATCTTTGAATCCCACTGCATCTGTATCATATCATATCCTATGTTCATGGCATTATATTTATTCCTATTAAATTTCATCTTGTCAAATAGGGTCATCATTCCATTTTTTTCTCAGATCCTAATTCTGCCATCCCATTACATTCTGTTAAACATCATGCTAAAATTCAAATATGTTACATATAGAGTATTCATCTCATATACCAAATGAGAAAGATCAAAGGGCCAAAGATTTAAAGCTGGAAGCAAACTTGGAGGTCATCAAGTCCAACTTAATCTATTTCACAAATGAGGAAACTGAGACCTGAGGAAGTTTAGAGACTCACACAGCTAGTAAGTAACTGAGGCAGGGTTGGAATCCAAGTCTAATTGACTCAAACTTCAGAGCTCTTAAGTAACCTAGCCTAATCCAAAAATGAGGCTAATCTAACATTTATTGGATCCAATTCTAGGATTCCATTATTATGAAAAACTCAACAGCATGAAAACTCCCTCTACTAATGCAGCTCAGCAACTTCTCTATAATTTAATCTTACAGAATTGCCTGGGTCCTAAGAGTTTAAAATTTTGCTTATCATACCACAAATGACTACCAGAAAGAGCGCCTATATCTAAGTCTACTTCACTCCAAGGACTGGTCTTTAATTCATTACACCATGCTAACTTTCAATTTAATGTTATTTCTTAATAAAGTAATTCTTGGGGCAGCTGGGTAACTCAGTGGATTGAAAGTCAGGCCTAGAGACAGGGTCCTAGGTTCAAATCTGGTCCCAGACACTTCCCAGCTGTGTGACCCTGGGTAAGTCACTTGACCCCCCATTGCCCACCCTTACCACTCTTCCACCAAGGAGCCAATACACAGAAGTTAAGGGCTTAAAAAAATAAATAAATAAAATAATTCTTCTAAATTTCTAATGATAACTGCAAAAAACATCCATTCTGAAATTTATTCCAGTTGGCTTAAAAAATTAACATTTTCCAATTAATAGTTTCAAAAATCCACATCCTTCCCCTTTTTGACAAGGACAGACAGCTTTCCTCATACTTTCCCCATTTTCTACACAGTTCTTCAACTAATATCCCCATAACTCAGTGTTTACATAACCAAGTTCTTCCAGTAGTCTAGATTGCTTTGAACTCCTTTCAAAAACAACTGGGTGTTCCCTAACTAAAGCCTCACATATCTCAGACTTGAATTCCTTCTCTATTCTTCTCAATCTGAATATCTTTCTACTTGCACCCCTCAAAAAAGAAGCAAATGGAAACTGATTACCTTCCTTTTTCTCTGTGCTATGTTAATATTATTTTGTTAACTGAAGGCACAGATGTATTCCCTTTCAGTTGTTCTTAACTTCTCAACATTGTTCTTAAAGGTATATATCACTTATTCATTGTGACAGTCTTTCCATCTTTTGGCTAGACAGGGTTAAGTAAATTGCCCAGGGTCATATAGCTAGGAACTGTCTGCGCTCCCATCTCTAGGCCTGACTCTATACCCTGAAGATGACAAATGCACTCAAGAACTCAAATATGACTTCATCACCTTCAGAGGGCCCCTGACTTGAGCTATATAACCTTTTAATTTCTTATTATTTATCATTTGCAATTTGTTGCTAAAATGTTTTGAAGCACCCCCTCAATCTGCCTTCTCTTTTGGAGTCTCTGCCCAAGGGCTTGGCACCCAATATTCCTCTAGATTTTCCCTCATATTCCTGCAAAGGTGGCCTCAGTTCTTATCCTCATTTGGAGGTAAAACCATCACCTGTGTACACTGTATTTATCTGAGAAAACTGTCCATGTTGGGTTTCCTTTTACAAGTTAAACACAGAAAACTCCTTTAAATTACTCCTTTAAATTCTGACATACTACCTCAACTTCAATGCCTGGTGGACATTTCAAAACATGTCACAGAGCCACCTCACGTTCAACAAGTCTAGAACAGAATTTGACCACTAACCTCTCATCCAAACGTCCCATCGTGTTGAGACTATGTAATGTAGGATTTATGCAAGATCTCTTGCATTTGCAAAATTACCATAGGCAATCCTGTCAGTTAGGAGAATGGAACTTTGGCCCGGCAGGTGCCAGTCCCAAGACCTGACAATTTGAGCTAGGACTATAAATACCCCTGCAGAACCAACCTGGTACTAAGAAAGGCAAAACAGAGTCCTTTCTCTCTCAAGCTCATAGTCTTGTGAGGAACAACACATATATGATCTCATTTTATACTCACAGCAACTATGGGAGGAAATTGCTATTTTTATCACAATTTATAGGTGAGAAATTGAGGCTCCAATGGAACAAGTGATTTGCCTGTGGTCACACAGTTAGTAAATTAATGTTTGATTTATTTTGTAGGCAATTATACATGTATATGTAATTTCCTTTGATGAAATATAAAGTCTCTGAGGGCCAAGATTATTATTTTTTTTTTTGCCTTTTATCTCCAGGTTCAGCATAGTACCTGGCACATAACAATTGTTTAATAAATGCTTGTTAACTGATGGATAACATAGCAGAGTTGGGACAATATCTTCTATACTCTGAAAGTATTGAGGAACTCAAACAGCTTTGAGTTATGGTTTTAGCTATCAATTTACTTTATTACAAATTAAAACTGGTAAAAAATGAAAATGATTTTCATTAATCATGGAAATTGTCCTTTTAGAGATAGGTTTTTAGATTTTCTTCATGCCCCTGCTAATTTTAATAATAAATCCATAAAGCACAAAGTGTGGAGCATCTCAAATTAAAAGACTGACCTAAAACAAAATATTAAATTATCATTTCACTTTCCTCTATTTATGCCTTCTTTCAAGGTAATGAAACAAAACTAAAAAAAAAAAAAAAAAAAAAAGAGAGAGAGAACATCTAGAAAGAAAGAAGAGGCATCTCAGAGAAACAGCTTTGAAAGTAAATGATGCTATTACCCAAGTCGCTTACAAAAAGGGGTCAGTGAGCAGTGTAGAATGTGTGAGAATAGAAGGTGGAGAATAATCACTAACAAATCCAAGAAAGAAAAGAAGTATACACTAGATATACCTTCAGGTTCTGTGGACGGCTGAACTTGTTAAGGAGTGCTGTCTGAATGAGTTCCCAGCGACTGCCTGCTGTTCGTTCGCCATTCTTTTAGAAAAAGAGAAAGGGAGATTAAAAAGGATTTTCAAATTCCTATGCATCCCAGATCTGAAAATGAGCCAAAATCATACAAATTTTATATTCACAAGTATACCTAAAAATTTCAGTTACTTCTCTTACCTCATCTTCAACAGGGTACAAATTTTGTTCTGAGCAAGGCATTTTGACATGCTTATTATCCCATATATCCCTATAATGTGTTGGAAAAGGTTTAGGAACTTCTCCAGCTTTCAAAAGATCTACCTGCAATGAAGAGAATACTCATAATGCAATATGTATAAACATTCCTCTACATTTCACAGAATGTCCTAAAAAAGACACTCAAAAGTCAATACTAAAAGGTATAAACCATGGTCTAAGCTTGTCCAAAAAAGTCTTAAAACATTTTCATATTTACATGTAAAACACATTTATGGAGGAGGTTATTTTAAAATAAAAACCACTGTTAGTACAATGAAGAGATGAATCACAAAATTCTGGACCTAATAGGGTTTTTAGAGGTAATTTAATCCAACCCCCTCAACTTAATGCATGAATTTCCTCTGCAACAGTGGTGTAAAATTCAAATAAAAACATAAATAAGGAGCCCTTATGAACCACATACTGACTTGGGAAACCACATATTAACATTGTCCATGTTCTAGGATTTTTATTTACTTTGTAAAATATTTCCCTATTATATTTTAATTTGGTTCAGTGCACTATTTAATAACACTTCTCTACAACATATCTGAAATGTACTTTTCCAGCCTAAAAGTGAACCCTTCCAATGTCATGGGAAATTCACTAACTGATAAGATACATAGTTTCTGAGATTTCAAAGAAATTTCTGAAGTCATTAACTATACTAAAATATTCTCAACTATGAAAGAGAGCAAAAAAGTTTAGAGAATATATACTATATAATTTGAAAGGAAACAAAAGGAATTTTTTTGGTTTCTAATAAAGTATTATGTTTCATACATTACATCATTTTTTAGAATTCTTTCATTCCAAAACTATAAACAGTTATGACTTAAAAAAATTTATACCTTTGTAGAGTTGGTCATCACTTAAGAAATAAAGTAACAAATGGGTATTATATTAACAAAGTATCATTTTACTTCGAGAATTAAACATATATCAATAAGAGCTACCTGGATATACAATCAAGTGTACAAACAGGCATCTCATTAATGGTACCATAATTCTTAATTTAAGGAAAAAATAATGAATTCACTTGCATTACATCATAATCACGCAGTGTAAAAGGAATCTAAGGAAGGACATCCAGGTCATTTTATAGCTTTGCTAGGAATATATTTAAAGTAAGGTTTTTTAGTTTTTCTTGTCTAAATACAAAAGTTCAAGTTGAAGTAATAATCATCTTACTTTTTTTTAAAGTTAAGCTGCCATTTTAAGCACCACATATTATACTCAACCAATGACTTTTACAGCCTTACACAGATTTAGCAAGGACCATTTATGCATTGGTCTAATTTAACAATGAGGATATGGCTTAAACTATTTTTAATAAGCTCTTCTGAGTTTTCTCAGTTAAGGTGACACACCCGAACAGTTACTGTATGATTGACAGAGTGTCTCAGGTGAGGAAGACGAACTCCACACAAAGGCATTCTTCTCAATTCCTCAATAGGAGTTCCAAGCCATTTCTTATCTGGGGAAACCTGAGGTGGAATGTACTTGGGGATCTTCCTGTCTGGTCTTTGGTGTTTGAGTTCACATTGTTCTTTTCTAAAATCAAGAAAAACAAATTATCATGTTATTTCTAAAAATTCTAGAGACAAATACAATCTGTGGGTCCATAAACAAGCTCCAAAATTTAGAAATCAGGTGAAAATTTTTAGCTTTCAGGAATTTGTAGAATACCCAGGCAACCTGTATCCTAGAATGTCACCTGGAAGGATTCAAAAGGGTAGGTGAGAATACCTGGCCAAGGTAATTTCCTGAGTCAAGTACAGGACCAATAGAAGCCCTAACATTCATCTGCCTTCTGTGGAATGTTAATATTAATTTGTATCCCTTTTTGGCCCCCAAAATAAATTTGTAATTTTAAAGCTCAAATGGTTTGACTTAATACTGAGCTTAAAAATGGCTTTTCTCACAAGGCTATATGAGGCTGGTTAGGGATCTCCCACCTTCTGACTACCTCTTTTATCTTTGGTAAGGACTAGAAGGGTGGAGATGAGTCCTTTGTTTAACTGTAAACAGGGACACTCCAGGGTGGAGAAGCAATTAAATGAATTGGGCAGACCCAGGTGGGGATGAATGCACAAGGCCAGGCAGCCATTCTAACTGCCACTGTGATTGCTCTTGGCATCTCAAAGACCAGTCTGTTGACCTATAGAAGGTCTATGTCCTTCAGAGAGGCCTGGAATGGGGCATAAATTGACAAAGGGGCCAAGAAGTCAGGACTTTTTCCTGGCAATCTTGGACTGGTGAGAGCAACAGTCTAGAAGAGCTAGCAAGACACATAGCTTGTTCTCCCCACTCACCCCCTACTTGCTGATTTTTGCTATTTTAGTTGCAACACTTCCCCATAGCTACTACCTCCCTTTTCTTCTTTTTTTTTTAAACCTTTACCTTCTGTCTTAGAATCAATATTAAGTATCAGTTCCAAAACAGAAGAGTGGTAAAGTCTAGGCAATTAGGGTTAAGTGACTTGCCCAGGGTCAAACAGCTAGGAACTCTCCAAGGTTATACTTGAACCCAGGTCCTCCTGTCCCTAGGCCTGGCACTTTATCTACTGAGCCATCTAGCAGCCCCACCTTTCTTCTTCATTAATTCCTTTCTCTTCCCCATAAATCTGTGACCAAAGGGAGCAGAAACCTGTGCTAAAATGAATTGCATGTCAGTTAAAATTGAAGGCCCTTAAGAGAGACTTCATGGCTGTCAAAAAAGTGTTGGTTGTATATAGTAAGCACCTAGATTTATACTGCTACATACTGTGCCTACCTGGAAGTCAGGATATAGTAAGTCTTATCCAAAAGTAATTGAAATACGTCCCATTATAACTTGATACTCATGCCCAAGAACAAAACGTGTCATACCAAAAATCTATGTTTTACAAGAGGAATTGCTAAAAAGCAGTAATCCCCTCTTAGGAAAAGCAAAATATGATTTTAAAAAAATCTTTATCTTTTGTTTTAGAATCCATACTAGTATTGTTTCCAAGGCAGAAGAGCAATAAAGTGGGTTAAAGTGACTTGCCTAGGGTCACACAGATAGAAAGTGTCTGAGACCAGATTTCCTGCCAGGTCCAGGCCTGGCACTCTATTTACTGTGCTACCTAACTACCCCCCAAATCAGAATATTTTCTCAAATTATATTCAGAACTAGAAGGGGCCTTAGTGGTTACAGAGCTTAACCCTATCTTTTTGCAAATAAGGAAAATAAAGCTGAGAGTAGTTAAGTAACTTGTCTGGAGTCACACAACTAGTAAATATCTGAAGAAGGATTTGAATTTAAGACTTTCTGACTCTAGGTCCAGGAGTATATCCACTAAGTCAGTGAGTTCAAACTTAATAGAAACACGTGACTGCCACAACTCACAACACTTTTATCATAGCACTGGCTCGAGAGACAGCTCCAGATGCTATCTACCTCCCAGGCATTCTGGAATAACTCTAAGTTACATGAATTTTAGAGAATAAGTTTAAAACTAAAATTACGTATTAAATTGAAAAATACATAATTTGATGAACAGAACTAGCTTTTCCACACAACAAATCAATATTTAAGTCTACATAAGATGTTATTTAACTTCTAAGTCTTAATTTACATTAAAAATAGGAAATAATGTGAAAAATTTAATTTCATTTACTATCTTGCTTCTTGACTTCTAAGAATTTAAATTTGGTACTGTATATTTAACAGAGCTAACCTGGAAAACAATTGCTTCTCTGTTTAAACATAACAATTCTGTTTATCTCAATAATTACAAAATGCTCTCCATGTAATTTGGTTGGTTGACAAACATTTATTTTAAATGCTTACTATATTCCAGGCATTGTGCTAAGCCTCAGGGATACAAGAAATGGGAAAAATTACCTTTTGTCCTCTCCTCGGGGCATTCTCATGAAGTGATCTGTTATTTTAGAATCCTTTCTCCCAGGTTGCTTGGGACCTTTGCATTCCACATTCAGACCAGGGATGGTAGGAGATTTGGCGTATAAATTGTCCTCCACTGGGGGACTCTCTTCTCTTTCAAACTGAAGTCTGGCTCCATTATCTTCACATGCTCTACTAGACTGCTGTTTTCTACATTCTGTTTTAGTTTCCACTGCTTGAAACTTGGATGACTTATTTGCTGCTTTAGAGGAATCACCATCTTCTTGTTCATCAAAACATGGGCTTGTTTCTTCATCTGCTTCAGAATTCTGACAGCTATTCTTAGAATTATCAACATCCATTGGGGACTCTGGTTCACTTTCTTTCTCAAAAAGAGGAGACTCTGCAGGACTTTCTTGTCCACTCATCTTCCCAATATTCTTCTGATCAGTTATAAGGTCACCACAACAAACATCTGACAGTGGACTCTCTGGAACAACATCTACATCCTCCTGTTGACTAGCTACAATAGAGTCATCAGGCTGGCAACACTTACTTTGCTGCAAGTTGTCTGAAGCCTCTGTTGGTTGTGCATCTTTCATAGGCTGCTTGGAATTTGCTATCTTTACAGGTGTCAATAAGAGCTGCCTATTGTCTCTATTTTCTTCACAATCTATGTGATGATCATCACTTTGGGGTGATTGATCCACATTAGCATTTCTGAATTGATCTGCTACAAGGGTTACTTCCTGGGGTTCGGTTTCCAAAAGCTCCTTTTGTTTTCCTTCACTTTGCCAATTACAGGTACTGGAAGTAAGAGGATGGTTGAAATGCTTTGTACTTTTATCTAGAGATGAGTTAGGGTGGCTCAGCTGAGAAACATTTTCTAACTTCTCCATGTTATGTTGGAAAAGGTTATCTTTCTGTACAGAACTCATTTTAGATCCTGCTGCTATGATGGTATCTTTACTCTGTAAACTGTAGAGAACAAAGAAAACATAAGTAGATTAAATAAAACATCTTGCATGAAATAATCAGTAGTCTAAAGACACCAACAAACTGAGTCAAAAAGAAAGTCAACTCCTTATAACTAAGCAATCTCTAAATATTTACTATTCAAAAACACTCAGACTCTTGGTGACTTAAGTATGACCATTACCAGAAAAACACTCAGGAATTCAGCACTTTGAATATTAAAGACATTACCATTCTATTCATCTGCACTTACTGCTTCAGTCATGTTTTAACTCCCTCTCAGTTATTTACCAAGTCCTGTTCATTCTGCTTCTAGTTTCTCAAATCTTAACTTTCCATACTACTACCTTAATTCAAGCCTTACCCAGAAATAAGGCACCCAATTAAACTCTACACTTCCAATCCATCCTACATATCACTGCCAAATTAATCTTCCTGATGAATAACTCAATTCACTGCATAAAAATTGTTAATGGCTTCCCTCCGCTCAAAAATTGAAGTGTGGAAACTCCTGACACTGAAGACTTCCACAGTATCCAGAACCAGCCTACATTTCTAACCTAATCTTACTTGTTCTCCATCTACTTTAAGCAATTCATTATTCTTCCAAATAAGTTACACTTTCTTACCTCCATACTTTTGTCTATGCCAAGACAACCCTCCAATCTCTTGTCTGATTTCGCTCTGAAACCTTTTCTATCATTCAAGACCCAATTTAAATGCTCCTGATCCTAGACTTCTCTCATACCTAACCTACCACCTAGAAGATTTTGTTCTCTCTTTTCTATTCCCACATTTTGTTTCTACTAGCTCTGTGCAGTAGTCAATCCAATTATTCACAAATGTTTCATTTCCCCCATGCACTTTAAGAATAAAGTCCATGTCTTAATAATTATTTACTGAAGGATGAGCGTTACATTCAACAAGTATTTATTGAGCTTCTACTATGTGCCTAGCACTGTACTAGAGATGATATCAGGCTTTAAGCATTAAGTATAATGCCTGATCTCAAGGAGCTTACAATCTAATTGAGGAAAAACCTAAACAAAATTAGTATATAAGCTTATAATCCAGTGCTAATTTACATGGCATAATAAATAGAGTTGTAAGATGCTTGAGGTAGGGGCCATGTCTTACTAATCATCATTATCTTCCACAATGCCTATTATACTCCTTTGTATGTTTTAGTTACTTAATATTCTTGAATGAATATGTTAGTGACGCAATCTGACGACAAGGATGTGCCCCTTAAGAAGGTGCATAGGTATTAGCAATTGGACAAAATAACTACATGCATTCAATAAAAACCATATCCTTACACATACACCCATATACATAAATGTATTTGTACAGAGATGATCAGAGAGGAATAAGCTGTCAAACATAACAAGAAAAAACTTAATGGAGTAGGAAAAAGGAAAGCAACTATAGTCATTTGACTGGACTGGGTTCTCATCAGCCTGAGTGTCTATCCATCCACACCATTATACCTCCCATCTCCTCTAGGAAGTAATTCTAGCCCACAAGAATGAATGAGGGAATTTAGGTAGCTCAGTAGACAGAAAGCCAGGCCTGGATTCAAATCTGACCTCAGACATTTCCTAGCTATGTGCCCTTGGACAAGTCACTAACAGAAATTTTTTAGCCTTACCACCCTTCTGCCTTAGAACTGATACTAAGTATAGATTCTAAGACAGAAGGGTTTAAAAAAAAAAAAGGATGACATGGATACTCTTCTTGCTGGCAATCCGATTTTGACCATTTTGCTTCACTAGTTATTTCTTCACAAAATGCTGTCAGTTTTGGCACCTTAAGACACACAGAGGACTGTGTGATCCAAGGCAGGATAACAGGCCTTCCTTGGCAAGTTTAACTAAAAGATCTTACCTAGAACTGATCTGATAGACTGAAAAAAAGGGGGACAGAGGAAATATCTTCCCTCCATATTCTCAGGAAATGAGGGACTCCTAAGTAGAGAGACCATTACTCTGCATCTATCTTCCTACTGGCAACAAGACAGAAACAGTTGGATTAAAACAAATAGCTACGGGGGCAGCTGGGTAGCTCAGTGGAGTGAGAGTCAGGCCTAGAGACAGGAGGTCCTAGGTTCAAACCCGGCCTCAGCCACTTCCCAGCTGTGTGACCCTGGGCAAGTCACTTGACCCCCATTGCCCACCCTTACCACTCTTCCACCTATGAGACAATACACCAAAGTACAAGGGTTTAAAAAAAAACAAAAAAACAAATAGCTACCATTGATAAGACATGGTCCTAAACTAGACTTGTCCCTGATAGTATTTCTCTGAAGTACTTCTTGTGCAGGAAGGACAGATGGAAAAAAAGACAGAAATAAGTATTTAATTAAGTGCCTACTGTGATTGTGCTAAATGCTTTATAAATATCTCATTTAATCCTCAAAACAATGCTGAGATGTAGGTGCTCACTTTATAGTTCTGGAAAGTGAGGCAAGCAAAAATGAAGTGCCTTGTCTAGTCACACAGCTAGTAAGTACCTGAGGCCAGATTTTAACTCAGGTCTTCCCAATTCCTGACTCTATCCACTGAAATACCTTGCTGCCTCAAGAAAAATTTAAAAATCTATGAGGAATATAGCTATCAAAAAAGTGTTTGTGGAGAAGGTAAATGTAAAGTAGTTTTGTTTTTTTTTTAAATTTTTTAAACCCTTAACTTCTGTGTATTGACTTATATGTGGAAGAGTGGTAAGGGTAGGCAATGGGGGTCAGGTGACTTGCCCAGGGTCACACAGCTGGGAAGTGTCTGAGGCCGGATTTGAACCTAGGACCTCCTGTCTCTAGGCCTGGCTCTCAATCCACTGAGCTACCCAGCTGCCCCCTGTAAAGTACTTTTAAGGTATTCTTTGAACTAGAACTAGTATAATTTCCAATAGGCACTATTAGTATTTAAATAGCATAGAAGAGAAAGGGCCCTCCAGGGAAGAATAATAGCATGAACAAGGGTAGAGGTGTGTTTTACAATATGTTTGTTCAGTATATATTTATGTATGCGTTTATTTCTATAAAACTTTACTTCTTTAGTAAAGATCTATTCTTTTCATCTGTAGTTTACAATGAGAACATTGTAATTCATACCTTTTTAATCTTGTCTTGAATCCTTTAGTGTCCACCCAACTGGTAATTGTCTTTTGTTTGAAAACTAGAAAAAAAATTAAGCATTAATTTATATACCTCATAATTGGCCTGTCATAGTTCCCATAAGCAGCAGTCATAAATGTGTGTCCAAGATCATACTTGATATTATATCAAGTGAGCTGAACCTGGAATCAGGAGAGACCTGAGTTCAAATCATGAATCCAACAAGCTGCTTCCCTATGAGCAAGTCATTTAATCTTTCTAAAAGAGTTTAGTCAATTGTTAAATGGATATAGTTATATCTGAGTACTTGATTTGAATTAACTGAGTACTACAGAGATCAAATGAGATGACATGGAGAATAAAAGTCCTATTCACAATATGATGATGCAATGATACTATCTAGACATTCAATATCTTCAGATCGTTAGTATAACTATTTATTAAGGAGCAGCCAGGTGTCTCAATATATAGCAGGGGTCGGCAACCTTTTTGGCCATAAGAGCCATAAACGCCACATTTTTTAAAATGTAATTTCGTGAGATCCGTACAGTGCTCACAGTGCGCGCTCCTGTAACAGTGCCTGAAAAAAAATTGACTTTATGGCTCCTGCAGAAAGCCATATCTGACCCTCAAAAGAGCCAGAGAGCCATACATTGCCAACCCCTGATATATAGAGTGCCAAGCCTGGAGTTGGAAAACCTGGGTTCAAATCTGGCTTCAGACATTTCCTAACTGTGTCACCCCAGTGAAGTCACTTAACCCTGATTCCCTAGCCCTTCTTGCTCTTCTGTCTTATATTTTATATTAAGAGAGAAAGTAAGGGGTTTTTCTTAATTGCTTATTAAGCATCTTTTCATTTGGCAAGTAACAAAAAGAAAGGCAGCTTAAGATTTAATTCAATCCAACATTTATAAAATAACTACTATAAGCAAGGAGCTCTGCTAAGTACTGGAGATTATTCTTGGTCCAGATCTATAACTATATCAGTATAGGAAACTCCTAGTGTAGAAATTCCTTTCACAACCACAGATCTACCCCTCCCCTATTATTTAATACTTTTTGAGAGTTGACTGGAACACAGAGATTAAGTGACTTGCCCATGGTCACATAGCTATTATGTGTGATGAAGACAGAACTTGAATCTCAGCTAGGTGACTAATTGGATAAAGAACTAGGCCTGGAGGTGGAAGGAACTAGGTTCAAAACTGGCCTCAGACACTTCCTAGCTCTGTAATCCTGGGCAAATCACTTAATCTCCCATTGACTAATCCTTGTCATGTTTTAAGAGTTGTTACTAATACAGAAGGTAAGAGTTTAAAAACAAACAAAAAAGTACTCATTACCTA
The DNA here is from genome assembly GCF_016433145.1 of Gracilinanus agilis. NCBI lineage: Eukaryota > Metazoa > Chordata > Mammalia > Didelphimorphia > Didelphidae > Gracilinanus > Gracilinanus agilis. Next base: position 651,608,541 of record NC_058131.1, on the reverse strand, counting down.
ATGGTAATTTCAAGCCATGAAACATCTCATGCTCTTTTCCATGTAATAAAAGGTTTGATCATTGTTTCATTTAGTTTCATATTTCCAGGTGCAATGATAATATTCCCAGCCCTGTGGCAACAGTCACTGTTTCACTTTGGTTTCCTGCTAGCAAATGAATCCTAAAATGAATAATTATAGAATAAGGGCCAGGCAACACACCTGAACTAAACATATTAGAATAATTCAATATTAGTATTATTCTTTTTTCCCTCCAATGTAAAGGCATTACCTGACCAACTGAGACCAAAGTCTCAGATCCCTCCCCTCCCAAGTAAGAGAAAAAGGTTCTTTTCCTCCTAAATCTGCCTAGCAACACCAGAGAATTCTCATCTTTTCACTTGAGAGAGTTGTCATCATTAATACACGATATTCAGTATAAAGAAAAACGAACTGCTGAAGAGAACTGGTCAGGAGGGCAACTCTAAACGGGAAATATTTAGGTGCCCTGAAAATGGCACAAGCATCCGGTTCCTGAGGCAGGGAGACATGGGCTCGTGAAAATCGTCAGGTGGACAATGACTCCCCGAGTCCTCCTCAGTGTCGAGATTAAGTGGAAGAGAAAAATGGGAAGGAAAGGTCCAGGGACCGGGGCGAGGGGCACCGACCTTTGTTCCCCAATTTGCCGCCCGAGTCGACGCTGTGTGGCCGGGGCACTGCTGGCCCTGGAGAACCAGTGGATGGGGACGACGGCGGCGTCCTCTGCCAGAGAGGGCACAGGGTGGGCTGCCCGGGGTCGCCCCGGGAGGACGAGACCTGCCTCTTTCCTGCGGGATGGCTCAGGGGATCTGAGACTGCGGGCGGCGGCGATTTCGGGGCGCCGCAACGGGCTCGCTTCCTGCAGGGCTTGCAGCCGGAGCCCGCACTCATGCTGGGGCCCCGCGGCGCGCAGCCCCCGGACCAGCCCGGGCGGAGAGCTTCATTCACCGGCCCGGAGGTGGGGGACGGCGGGTGGGGGCGGGCGGCCGGCTCTCCCACACCACACCATGCCCTCTCCTGCACCTGTGTCTCTGTACCCTTTTCTCTCCGAAATAACTCTCTCGGCCCGCCAAGGGAAACCGAGTGCTCTGAGATTCTCCCTTTCTCTTTTCCCCCAACCCCGATAAGTCTCTGTCTCCTCAGCAGATGTAGCCGGGTGGCTTCAGACGCCTCCACTTTTGCGCCTCCGGACCTGCTGCAGTCAAGTGCTTCCGGATTCCGTGTCGTGTGTTGTCGTAAAGCGGATGTCGGTTGCTTGACGGCCGCCGGGAGCCCCGGAAGGTCACCGTGTGAAGGAGGCGGTGGTGGCGGTGGCGGCACAGTCAGCGGCAGCCTCTGTGGCAGCGGCACAGACGGCGGCTCCAGCAGCAGCCGGGGAGGGGTGGGAGCAGCACGGTCAGCGTCCGCGTGCCGCCGCCTTCGGAAGGGCCCCGGTCTGAAGCGAAGACCCGGAAAGTAGACTAGAAGAAAGGAGCGAGGCCATGGAAGGCAACGGAGGCAGCAGCAATAGGGGCTCAGGAGGCCTGGCCGGGTTCTTCGGTGGGAGCGGCGGAGGGCCGAGCTACTCGAACGCAGATCTGGCCGGAGTTCCTCGTGAGTATCGGTCCGAAGGCTCACTTGAGGCCCCTCCTCCATGCTGATCTTGCCTCTCTTCGCCGAGGGGTCCAGCGGCTCTCTCTGGAGACTGCCGTGGTTTGGGGGGAAGGAGGGAAACTCAGAATTGGCGGCCCCTTTTTATTGGTCCCGCCCCACCGGTGATTTAGGACTGTTGAGCGTTCACTAAGCAGAGCTTGGACGTTGGAGAGGAGAATCTCTTTACCCAATCTTCAGGGACTGAATGAAAGAAGTGGGAAGGGTCTCGGAAACACGTGAAGAGCTCGGCTTGTAACCCTAGCGAGCTCTCCCTGAAACCTGTTTCATTCTTAGAAAGCACATAGTGAGGAGCTGCAGGTCCCTCAGCCGGACACTAAGGGGATCAAGGTCCCTCCAATCTAGCAGCATCTACATCCGCCACAAGCTAGGCTTTTTGAACATCAAGGCAAAAGTGTGATGCTTGCCCTAGAGAAGCTTAGATTCCGTTTCATTTACAGAAACCAGACACACAAGTCGTGGAAGTTAGACTTGATGAGATCTGAGTGTCCAAGGGCAATAAGAACGGTAAGAGTTTGTAAGGAAAGCAATTGAAATCAAATTTGGGAGTCAGAAAAGAGAACTTATATAAGTGAAGGTGGTGTTGAGAGTAGGAATGAAGTTGAGGAGAATGCCCTGAATTTGTTCTTTTAGTCATGGGAAACTACATTTTTTCTAGAGGGTTATTCTTATTCAACTATGAGACTTTGAACTGAAAAAATGAAGTTTGACCTAAAGGTGCACTGAGAGAGGGTCTTCATAATACTATAATCACTTTCCTTTCTATTAGGCCTCTCTTCCCAAAAATTCAAAACTGTTAACACATCCCTAGACACTTTTGTTTTCATCAAATTCCATCAAGGATCAAGAACCCTTCTTTTAGAGATGGAGAACCTGGGGCAAAAGGAAATTCTGTGACTTTACCACAGTCTCTGACAACACTTGGTTTAGAGTCCAGCTCCTCAGGGGAGTTAAGGATCATAAATAACATTATCCTGTCTCAAATTGTTGACTTGATCAGATTAAGGGTAAGAAAAATTAGCTGAGGCTTATTTAATCTTGGAATCAGAGGCAGGTTGTTCTAAAGAGAAATTTGGGGTTGGTATCCTTCCCCTTTTCTCCCAAGAATTTATTATAATGTGGTTAATATTCCTCATCCAATCTGCTTTTCCTCCACTTTTGTCCTAGAATTTTTTCATATCCTGAGAAATCCCTCCACATAAAAATTATAATATTATTAAAATTAATTTTCACTTTTAGTATTATATGGCTCAAATTGTTGACATTTCATTGAATTAGACAAAAAAAGGGTCTAGAACATAAAGGAAAATGAGGGGAAAGTACAAAGTATTACCAAACTTCAAAGCAGTCATAACAACTATTTTATATTCATTTAAAAACAAAAATAGATCAGTGGAACAGACTACATAAACCAAAAATATAGTCAAATAAAAACTATTATGGTGCTTGATAAACCGAAGAACATAAAGTCTTGGGGGGAAATTCCCTTTTAGGCATATGTCACAATAAATTCAAGGGAGACATGTTACCTGAAGGTGAAAAGATCACATCATTTAAAAATTAAGGTATGATAGTAAGTACATTTCACAGTTGTATCTAGAAGATAATTCTTTTGCATTTGAATTTTCAGTAATTGAAAAAACTACGATGTTTCTAGAACAAATAATAAGACATGCCACCCTCCCCAGAGTAGGAAAATTTGAGGACTTTAGTATACATTATCAAATTTTATTTACAATCAGATATTTATACTTATTATTAAAGTTACTCTTGAGTGGGTATGGGAGGCATGAATTGGGAGAGTAAATCATTCCCAAGAAATAAATATATTAGGCAGCTAAAACCAAACCTAGTTAAAATTCTTTCTTTTTTAAAATAAAAAAATAACTCAAAGCTATTTTTTCCTGCAACTATTGACTTATATGTTTCACTTTGCTGATTCTGTCTAACAGTAGAATATGGTACAGTTCAGAGACTTTGGTTATGATAAAATATGTTTTCTCTCTAGTTACTGGTATGAGTCCTCTGTCTCCATATTTAAATGTGGATCCCAGATATCTTATACAGGTAAGATTAAGTCTGAACATTATGTGATTATTACTAACATGTTGGGACATTAAGGCCTGGAGTCAAGATGACCTGGGTTCAAATTACCCCCAAACACTTTTTAGCCATGTAACTCTGGGCAAGTCACTTAACCCCCATATGCCAAGCCCTTGTCTTTCTGTCCTAGATTTTGTTACTAGGACAGAAAGTTAGAGTTTAAATAAAAAGTTTTTAAAAAACAACTTACCATGTTAATTGGAAAGAAAGATCTATAGTCAAAAGACCTTGGGGACCATCTGGGTATTCCATTTACTGCTTTTGTGGACTTTGTCATATTATTTAACACTTATAGACCCTATATTCATCTGCAGGCTGTGAGGTATGGAAGAAATAACCTTATCTGACTCCTCGGAAGGGGAGGCAACATTATTTCTTGCTTCCTTCTCCCTCCCCACCTCCAAATTAAGAAAGAAAAACACAGTTCTTGTAATAAATAATCAAACAAAATAAATCTGTTTACTAGGTCCAAAAATATGTGTCTGATATTGCATTGATAAAAGTTCTTAAGTCTTTCAAAGTTATTTTTCTTTTATGATGTGGTAACTGTATAAATTGTTCTCTTGGTTCTGCTGTCTTCTCTCTTTATCGATTAGTACAAGTCTTCCCAAGTTTCTCTGAAAATCTTAAGAATCATCTTTAATTTACTACTTAGAATTTTTAGCTGCTTGTTAATACATAATTACTTAGATGATGCATTTCAGGATTTTTTCATTTTATTGGCTTATAGTTTCCACTCTTTCCAGAAGTAGGGTTATATAATTGAAACTAGCATAGTTATCTAGGATTCATCCTAAATTGTTTTGGTTTTGAATATTTATTACATGAGATGGCCTTTTAAAGCTTCCATTCCTTTCCAAGATTCTATGATTTTAATATGTAAAGATAGGAAAAAACAGTGTGTAGTAATGAGTCTATGTCATAGGAAGATAAGGAGAGTATTTACTAGACAAGAGGGAACATAGTAGTTGCTATCTGCAAATAGTTGTAGGATTGTCATACAGAAGAGGATTAAATTTGCTGTGTTTGGCCCCAGAAACCAGAACTGGGAGTAACTGGTGGAAGTTGCAGGAACAGATTTAGGCCTGATGTCAGAAAAACTTCCAAAGAATCAGTATGATCCACACATGGAATGTGCTACATTGGGAGTGGGTAGAGCATAAGGCTTGATAAGCTCCCAAATTACTTGTTTTTAGGGATTAGACTTTAGCATTGAGATCCCTTTCAATGTGATTCCAGGAACATAAGTTTATCTTAACAGCTGAAGGACATCCTGAATGTCAGTGATGGTATTGTTACAATATCATGATGTTCTCAAGGTCTTTGAAGTAGATAGGGGCATACTTACCCCTGTGCTTAAATGAATTTAGATCACAGATTTTTCTTAGTTCTTGGCAATGCTTTTTTACATTTTAAAGCATTCTGTATTGTGTGTGCACAGGGATCTCTCCATAAATTTTTGTTGAATGAATAAATAAAAAGGAAATGCATGTGTCTATATCTCCTGCAGTGTCAAGTATGGTGCTCTGCAACAGTAACTATTTTTTGTTTTCTTTTTTCTCAGTGTCTTTTGTCATTTTTCCTAATAATTGTTTCTCAATGTTGTTAGTCTTCCTGCCTCTACTGATATTTGTTAATGGCAGAAATAACAAATGACACGTAGGCCACTTTAAGCAAATTAGCTCATTTCATCTTTATCAAAACCATGTGAACTATGCATTTACAAGCATTATATCCCTGTTTTAGAGACAAGAAAACTGAGACTCAAACAGGTTAGGTGATTGTCTTTCTGTGATCACAGACTAAAAGGCATCAGATATGGGATTTGAATCCCACTTTCTCTTAACCTTTATGTTCTTTCCCTAACAGTTCATGACCCCGTTCTGATTTGGTTTTTTCCTGTTCTTTAGACATGCAATTCCACATGTATCCTAACAAGTATCCTAACAAGAATGTGTTCCGAGTGAGGAGCTATATTCTAAGTTCTTTTTTTCTAAATTTCAGGCTTCTTTTTAGGCTTCTTTCACATCTTTACCATTCTACATCAGAATAGAGCCCTCCTTATAACAAGTAACATGAGCAAAACAAACCAATAAATTGGGCATGTCTCTTTTCTCCTGTTTTATTTATTTTGCCAATTACATGTAATAAATTTCCACGCAAGTTCGCCTAAATTATATGATCGAAATTATCTCTCACCCTCTCTTCCCTTCCCTTCCTCCTGGTGCAGGCAGGCAATTTGATCTGGATTATACATGTTTTATCATACAAACATTTCAATATTCATTTTCATACATGAGTAATCTTATAAAACCAAAACTCCAAAACATAAACCCTCCCCAAAACTGAAAAATCATATACTTTGATCTGCATTCTGGCTCCCAACAGTTCTTTCTCTAGAGGTAGATAGCATTCTTTGTCTTAAATCCCTCAGAAATATCCCCAGATCATTTTATTGCTGATAATAGCTCTCTTTCATAGTTGATCATTCCTCAGTATTGCCGTTTCTGTGTACAATATTTTCCTGCTTCAGCTTATTTCTTTTAGGTCTTTTCAGCTTTTTCTGACCTAATCCTTTTCATCATTCAGCACAAACAGTATTCTATCACCATCATATACCATTTTGTTTAGCCATTCCCCAATTGATGGACATCCTTTTGATTTCCAATTCTTTGCCACCACAAAAAGAGCTGCTATAAATATTTTTATATGAGTATTCTCTCCCCTTTTTTTTTTATCTCTTTGGGATACAGACCTAGTAATGGTATTACTGTGTCAAGGAGTATGCTTTGTTTTATAGCCCTTTAAGCATAATTCTAAATTGCCTTCCAGAAGGGTTGGATCAGTTTACAGTTCCACCAGCAACGTATTATTAATGTTCCAATTTCGCCATATCCTCTCCAATATTTATCATTTTCCTTTACTGTCATATTGACCAATCTGATGGGTATGAGGTGGTACCTCAGAGTTATTTTAATTTGCATTTCTCTATTCAGGAGGGAGTTAGAATTTTTTTCACATAATTTTTATAGCTTTGATTTCATCTGAAAACTGCTTATTCATATCATATGACCATTTGTCAGTTGGAAAATAGCTTATACTCTTAAATTTGATTTATTTCCTTATATACTTGAGAAATGAGACTTAGTAGAGAAATTTGTTACAAAAAAATTTCCCAGTTTCCCTTCTATCTGGTTGTGCACATTGATTTTATTTGTGCAAAACTTTTAATTTAATCAAAATTATTTGTTTTACATTGTATAATGGTCATTGTCTCTTGTTTGGTCATAAATTCTTCCCTTCTCTATAGATCTGACAGGTAAACAATTCAGTTTCCCTAATTTACTTATAATATTACCCCTTATGCTTAAATCATATACCCATATTTGCCTTATCTTGGTATAGGGTATGAGATACTGATCTGTACCTAATTTTTGCCATACTATCTTCCCATTATCCTAGCAGTTTTTGTCAAATAGCGAGTTCTTATCCCAAAAGCTAGAATCGTTTGTTTTTTCACTAGTTCCCTTGGCGTTCTTGATATTTTGTTTCTTCCAGATTAATTTTGTTATTCTTTTTTCTAGTTCTATAACAGTGATAGCGAACCTATGGCATGGTTGCCAACAATGGCAGGCAAAGGGCTCTCTGTGGGCAGGCATGCCTCCCTGAAAAAGACTTGGGTGGTGCTACTCCCCTCCCCCTCTCCATCCAGGCTAAAGACATTCCTTCCTCATTTCACCTGCCCCATGGAAACTCTTTCTCCTTCTCCTGTGTGGGGTAAGGTGGTGGGGCGGGGCACGGCACCTGGTCTTTAAAAGGTCTGCCATTACTTCCATAAAAATACATTTTTTGTAGTGTGATTGGCATGGCACTAAATAAGTAAATTAATTTAGAGAGGGTTGTCATTTTTGTATTAGCTCAGCCTAACCATGAGCAATTACCTCCTAAGTTTTAAAGAGCATAGTTTTGTGATAAGTATTTTGCTTCTCTTCTTTCAGGATTCCATGCATTTGAAGTTGTCAGAAATCTGACCTTCAAGCTAGTGAAATATTTCTGTAGTTCAATTTAGTTTTAATTAAAGTTTCACATTCTTTGAACATTTCTGTCAGAAAATCACAAAGGACTTAGCCCAGTGATGGGCAAACTATTCCCCAGATCTAGCAATTTGCTTAAGGCAGTGATGAGCAAACTACAGCCTGGTTCTGGCCCTTGGGAAATAGTTTGCCCATCACTAATAGACAAATATGTATGTCTCCAGAAGCAGAATAAAATTTGTTTTCATTTTTTATCTTTTAGGACACAGATGAGTTTATTTTACCTACTGGAGCCAATAAAACACGGGGCAGGTTTGAATTGGCCTTTTTTACCATTGGAGGATGCTGTATAACAGGTATAATACATGATTAGGTTGGGAAGATAAACATAAAGGAAATTTGGTGAATTTTTCCTTTCCAGATAGTTTAATGTGATTTTTAAAGAAGTTTATTGTCTGTAAAAGATAACTATTCAAGTTCATCTTTTTTTTGTTGTTGTTAACTATTACAAATTTTGAAGTGGTAGCATTGACTCTCGATTCTGTTAATATTATGGTTCTTTAGGAGCTGCATTTGGAGCAGTGAATGGTTTAAGACTGGGATTGAAGGAAACACAAAAAATGTCCTGGTCCAAGCCAAGAAATGTACAGTGAGTCCTTTTTTGATGTCATAATACCTAAATACTTCAACTTTGTTATTAGTTTACATGACTTCCAAAATTTTCCTTAAATATTTTAAATCTTTTCATCATAAAATTATTAGACTGAGTTTTTAATTTTTCAGACTTGATATCATTAATATTTTCAGGAAGCAAAGGGAATTTGGGTGTCTTTGCTTCTGTTTCACCAAAAAACAACTTAGAGTCAGTGCTATTAATATAGCCTTTCCTGAATGAGTTTTAGGTATTTTATCAAGTGGCAGACAGGCTATAATTTCTTGGAGACCTGCATCTACTTTTTATAGTTCCGGGGAGATCTAAATAAAATTATGCAGATTACTAAAAAAGAATATGAAGTTTGAGAAAAGAGCCAACTTAAAAAGATTTTTCTGAAAGCTTGTTTTGTTTACTCAAAACATTTTGGTAGGATTAGTTTAAAAAATTGTTCATACTTGGGCTCAGTTCAGCCAGCAGGGGGCATTAAGCATCCTAGTTTTATGCTAAGACCCTGAAACTTTGTGAAGGTGATTTCCTTGAAAGCCATCTTTGCTTTTATAGCATGTAAAAAAATACATGACCTCTTTTCTTTTTTATTCAGATATTAAAGAACTCTGTTGGGGGTGAGTTGTGACTTTTATAGCAGTTGTGTTCAAAATTCAGGTGGTCTTAAAAGAAATTAGGGCAACTTGGAATTATTTGAGAAATCTTTTCCATTATCATAATGGAATCACTTGAGTGGTTTTTAACAAATAAAAAATTAAATGAGACCAGTACCAAAAATGAAATGAAAGATGTGAAAGAACTTTTAAAACTTTAAAGAGAAATGTGTTATAATGAAAACAAAATAGAATGTTGTGGTAGATTTACAACCTACCAATTATTCATAAAATGAACCTCCTTTACATTTCAGTTTTATCTCAGGTAACTTTGATCATCTTTATTAACACTTTGTCTACCACTTATAGAAACTTTATAGTTCAGAAATCAATGAAAACAAACTGGTTTTTAGTTGAGCATGTGGCAATCATAAATGTGTTGTTTTGCTGTCTGGTCACATGATTAGTCTTATGAGGTCCAGTGGTAGTCAGCTGTCCAGGACATTGCCATTCCTGCGATAGTGTTACACAACTGGTAGATTAATAGTCTGTCCTTTTAATCTGGTTGCCACCATCACTGTTCTAGTGACTCTTGGTATCAGCAGAGAGGGACTGTGCTTCCTTGAGAGTGTGCTAAGCATCCATTTTGACCAGTGCTAGTAGGGAAGCAGACAAAAAATGTGATAAATTTATATGTACTTCTGGTCGCCTTTTTTTTTTTTTTTTTTTTTACCTTAAACTGTCGTTCATCTCTTGATCCTATGTTGTAACATAAAAAAAGTAATTCAAGCTAGCTTCTCATAGTAGTAATGGCTTTTTGGGTGACAAAATATTTGCATAATCCAGTTTTTAAAATATATTCCATTCTTGCTTTCATGACATCTGACATATAACTACTGTAAATTCAAAAGTGAAACTATCTTTTAATTGATACAAATGAATTTAGACAATTTTTTGAAAGAAAATATCAGAATCAGAATCATGTATTTCAAAGTTCTAATGGACCTACTATTTGCGTTCTCTAAAATAATGATGAACCTAAATAGTGATACTTTTTATCTCTTTCCCAATAGGATTTTGAATATGGTAACCAGGCAAGGAGCATTATGGGCTAATACTCTGGGCTCTCTGGGTAAGTAGAAATGTTGTGTGGTAATGACAATTTAGATAATGTAAGCATCATTTAAAATTTTAAGAATAGCTAGCTTTTAGTCTTAATGTGAAACAGAAATTTTCAAAATAAATTACAGGTTCCCCATGCTCTTTCTTTCTGTTTCTCTCTGTTACAATTAAAATTCTTTGGAGACTATGTATTAATTTATATTATTTATTAGATAGTGAAAGCAGATTGGAGAGAAAAAAGGCACATAATCACATGGCCAGTCACCCAGCTAATCAAAGTTTGCCGCTCACCTCTTTTCTCTTTCCGCTAGCCAAGAGAGAATTTTGCTTCCTCAATCCCTACCTTATAATCCAGGTGGCATCACTTTTTCTGAGGCTCCCTGGTTGGATAGAATTGACTTCAATCCAGGTCGGAGGAAGAATAGGAAATAATTAAGAAAGGAAAGGCACTGAAATTAATCAGGGCTAAAAAAGGCTTCTTGTAAAAGAGGATTTTATTTGGACTTACTGTCCATCAGCAGATGGTATCTTGGAGGAAGAATGTTCCAGTCATGAGGGACAACCAGAAAAAAATGCCATAACCTATATTAATAAATTAAATCAATTCAAATCAAAATGTTAGGAAGGGTTCATGGTCTTACTATGAGATGTGATACACTAATCAAATCTCTCTTTTTCTAGCAGTATGTTGTTTTTTTAATTTACTTGATTAGATTCACTAGCATGTCACCTACCAATCAAACAAATTAAACATAGGAAAAGAGTTCCTTTATAAGTTACTAAGAATTTTACATATTTAGGTAGGTTGCAATGAATATCAATGGTGCTTCTGTGCCAATGTGAAAACCTCAAAGTACTTTGTTTTTGGAAGCATCTAATAAGCTTTTCTATAAGCATAAAGAAAAATCAGGGGGAAAAGGAGTTTTACACTTTTATCATCATTGAGTTGGTGAGAATTCTTAAGAATATAACATTCAGACACGCTTATATAGAGAGCTTAAAACCATGTGATTCTTTTATAATAAATAAGAATATTTTAGAAACATGTTTCAGTCCCAGAAAGGTACCATACTTAAAGAATTGTCTTTTTGGATAGTGTTAAGAAAGACAAATGAAGTCCTCATTAGAGCTTTGAATACTTTGAAGATGTGCAATTGTCCTTATAGTTCACTGTTCACTCCTATTCCCTTCCCAGCTCTGCTCTACAGTGCATTTGGTGTTGTCATAGAAAAAACACGAGGTGCAGAAGATGACATCAATACAGTAGCAGCTGGGACCATGACAGGAATGTTATATAAATGTACAGGTAGGTACTGATTTCATTTCGGGGTTAAAATTGAAATTTAGTTTATGATTATTTGATATAAGGTATCAACTGTTTTCAGAAAGCAGTTTGTATGATCACTGCTGCAAATTTCAGGCTTTAGGCTGTTTATGAAACAAAAGAAGATAAGGTATTCTCATTCCTGTGTTGGCTTTTGTGATTAGCACAGCTGATTGTTAGACTGCTTCTTTGATCCTTTACTGGGTCTGTGTTCAGGTCTATGTGGTTAACTGTTCCCTCTAAATCCAATCAAGAACGTTCTTTGTACTGAGCTCTGGGAATACAAGTATAAACCAAAAGAAAGATAAGCCCTGCCCTCAATGAGTTTTCTGTTTGGGAAATCTGAAAAACCAAAAAAAGAAATCTGGGTGAGGAAAGGGGGGAGAGGGGGAAGGGAGGTCAGCCAAGGAGGGAGGGTTTTTTCGAAGTGTGAAATCCAGAGGTGGAGTAAGCTTCCAAAGTAAAGAGGTTTTGGGGGCATTGTAGAGAAAGTCTGAAAGAGTCAGCAAAGTCTGAAAGTCAGCAGGGCAGCCTGAAGAAGATTCGTGATCTCCAGAAATGCTGATTACAAATCTTCAGTGGCATGCCAGTCTGTCACATGGACAGGTTTCCACTACATTTCTTCACATAAAGCACTTAAGAGGGTCTAGCACATAGTAAGTATTCTGTAAAAGCTAATGTGTGTTACCATAAATTATGAATAAAAGCAAAACACAGTCATTTTTCTCTCACTATATGAGGACTTTGATTCATTGACCTCGATAGTAAAAAGAATCTGTTTTTAAGACCTTTGTAAACTCCCCCACTTTTCACGTTTCATCTCCTAGCTTCATTCTTTACCTTGGGATTAATTATTTTATTTGGGTCTCAGTTACCACTGGTTGCCATAGCTCTCATCTTGGCAAGAGACAATATTTTCTCATTGAGGTTTCTGATGTGTCTTAATGTTTGTTTCTTCATCCATTTCCCATCCCCAGCTTGTTTAAACAACAACTCCAATCTAATTTAAATTATACACCATATCCTAATTTTCCTCATTTTTGTTCCTTTAATTTTGTGTTAATTTTGCTCTTTAGTCTAATTCTTTATAAAGAACTTGTTCATGAATGGCTTTATATCATTAACAGAGCTATTTCCTGTCGAAACATGATCAGTTAGATTTATTTTATCTTGTGCTCATATGTGTCCAATTTTTCAGTTCTTTTCCTGAAGAAAGGAGTCATGTTGCGTGGGTGGCATGACATTTCTACATATTAAAATCTTTTCTTTTCCTTGTTCTTACTCCTGAATCATATTTTCTAGTATATTTATCTTATTTCCCTTTATCTACCCTTGCTTTGAAATCACCAAGATGAAAAGCATAGTTCATTTAATTTTGAGATTTATTACATTTTTCATAAAAAATTCTCTACTTCCTCATCCTCTGCTATAAATATTATGTTGCAGATGAGATAAGCCAGTGTCCCATGAAATGATGTTTGTTTTTGCCTCTGACCTCAAAATATTTCCAGCTCTATAAACAATCTTTTTATTCACCTATAAAAACTAGAATAATAGAAAATGCAAAATTACAGTCATAGATAATTTAAAATCACTAAGTTTTTTCAACAGTCCACATACATATGTAAAACTTTGAGTTTCTTCATAATGTTCATAGATCACTCTTTGGGATTTTTGTTTTGAGGAACAGAATTTAGGATTTATGGGGGGGCGTTTTAGAACGCCTGTGATTAACAAAAATTTATGTTACCCCAAAACAAATTCTTCTATAAATAAGTAATAAACATTTACTTTGGTTGAATAATACTAGTGTAGGAGCAAACACCTATCTAACACTACTAACTCCTAGTATAAATTATTTTTAAACTGTTAACATTTGGTCTGTCACCATTTAGTGCATTCTGTTTAATGGCCTAACAAATTGATGCATTTTGATTGGTATCATGAGAAAATGCAAGGCTCTGGTATTCTAATTCAAAGATAACAGATGGGAGAAGCTAGATGCCTTAGAGAATTTAGAGCCAGACCTAAAAACCAAAGATCCTGGGTTCAAATGTGGCCTCAGACACTGCCTAGCCATATGACTCTGGACAAGTCACTTAACCCCCATCACATAACCCTTACTGGTCTTTGACCTTGATTCCAAACCAAAAGATATGGGTTTTTTTTGTTTGTTTTTTAAAGGACAAATTTAAAGCACAAATTAAAATGATGGCCTGGCAAGTTCATAAATTCTATAATAGCTCTAATGACGTGATGGCTGCTGTTACTATTATTACTAATAGCTGCCAATAGTACTACTTTGAAATCATTATTTTTTTTCCATTCCTAGGTAAGGTATAAAGCTAAGAGAGAAGCCTTGGTACAGGACAGAATAGAACCAAAGTGGTTTAGACCTCAAATGTGAATCATAAACCTATGGGGGAGACTGTTTCTGGGAGTCTGCCAACAATAGAGTTGGAATGTAAGAGGAAGATTTTAGGTATTTTATAGATATATTTTTTTAAATGTGGTCGCCAGGAATCAACAATTCAGATTGATTCCATAATTAAAATAGACCCAAGTCAGGATTGGGTTTAAGGTAGTTTATTTACAATTAGGAAGGTAAAAGGTAGGGAAATAGAGAGAGGGAGAGGCTAGTCCAGGCCTGGAGAGGCCTGGATGGAGAGAGAGGGTTAAAAGGCTAATTAAACTAGGCTACAAGCCACAAGACCTTAGAAATCAGGGAGGCTTTAAGCCTACTTAAGGCAGAGTTTGGAAACGCCAAGGTAGGCCAAGGAAGTCAGCCTAACTTACCCTCCTGACAATTCAGAATAGAAACAGTCTGAGGTCTCAGCCAAGCACCTCCAGCACCAAATTCAAAGCCAGAACTCTTTCACCACCTAGTAACTCACATATTTGAAGAGATAGTGTCTCATCATTTCCTGTGGGCCCACCTCTAATTCAAGTGGACCAATGGCTGCCTCTACACTGATTTGGACTGCCCTTCCTTGTTCTTGATTTGATACTTATTGTCACTCCTGATTAACTTATCTCCCCTCCCCTTTAAGGGAGGTGGGGATAATATAATCTAGATGCCTAGGGTAAGTAGATTTTTTTTTTAAACCCTTAACTTCTGTGTATTGACTTATAGGTGGAAGAGTGGTAAGGGTAGGCAATGGGGGTCAAGTGACTTGCCCAGGGTCACACAGCTGGGAAGTGTCTGAGGCTGGATTTGAACCTAGGACCTCCAGTCTCTAGGCCTGGCTCTCAATCCACTGAGCTACCCAGCTGCCCCTGTAAGTAGATTTTTTACTATGAATGGGCTAGAGCTAATTCCATTTACACAATCCCCCCTGATGATCATCTTGGGTGCCTAGTCACCCCAAATGATCATTTTACATAATCATCTCATACCCACAAAGGTCTTCTAACTACAATAGTTAGAGGTAAGAGGGGAATGGAAGAGAGAGAAAGCAAAACCAATGTTTTGCTAAGTGCATTGACAAGAAACCAATTGGGGGCAGTCCCCTATTGGTATAACATGTACATTTAAAGTAGCTGTTCAAAACCCATCAGTCCATTCAGTTGTACCCAAAATTCATTCTGGATTGCTCGATGCAACAAACCCATCAGTTCAATCAATTGCAACCCAAAGTTCATTCTGGATCTCTTGATTAAATGTAGATTCTTCAGGCATGTCTCTGCAAACAGTTCATTCTCTGGATTAAGGAATCAGCAAGTTTCTTTCTCTGAGAAATTTTCTCGAACAAAATCAAAAAAATTAAATCTTGGATATAATAAAAATACAATTAAATCTTGGATTTTATAAAAATACAATCCCCCCTGATGTGGGTATTTAAAAAGAAATACCCAGATCAGCTCAAGATATATGGTTGAGTCATGGGGTTGTATGAATAAATTCAAAAGAAAAAACAAAAATATAAAAAAAATCAAATAGAAGAAAATTGAAACTTTGGAAAAAAGAAAATATTAAAATCAGAATCAAAATATCAAAAGCTATGTATACAAAATTTTTGAATAAACAAGATAAATTTATAACAGGCCCTTGATTTAGGGTCCAATTAATATAATTTCCATCCTACTAGTCTGTAGGACATAATGCAGTAATACTGCACTTATCCATTTGCAGCCAAGACTACAGGAAGTTGCCATTCTATAAGAGAGAAAAAAGGACCAGATTTATATGCAAAGGAAGTGTCTGTCATTCCCTTCGTTCTCAGGAATACATAGGTGAGCCAGATGATAGACAACCTTTGTACCTGACTGGCAGTGTAGCTTGGAGAGTCCTACATCTTAACATATGTTAAGCGTCGTAACTTCGATTCTTACACTGAGTTCAAGTCACAGAACAATAGCTTTCTTTCATAGGATGGGCCAAGAATTAGGCACTGGGATAATCTACATATTATGTATATTTCAACCTTAGCCTTTTACACTGAAAATTTTCAATTGTCAAAGTTTGGCAAGGTGTAGATTAAGAAAGAACTACCTGCCAAATCATATGGAGTAGGAATGAGCTCATAGCAACAATTCCACGGATGACCAAAGAAGTCAAATGTAAGGGAGAAGCAAGAGATCTGTAATAAGTCCAGAAAAAAGAGGAGGGGCTTCTTAATGCTTTAATGGTTAGGTATATAGATTAATATACTAGTTATCCAGCCTCTCAAATACTTCTATATAGCTACCATGCCAAGCCAAACCAGGATCCTAGCTATTTGGATGCTGGTCTGAAGTTTCACATCTAATGAGATACTAATTGTGGTGGCATGCTTTTCTTGGAAAGCTTCCATAGTATTTTCTAATCAAAATTTCTGTTGGGAGAAGGGAGAATATTGGGGAATATGTTTTGCTTTTTCCTTACTGACAACTATAATTACACAGTAATCTCTAACCTGGGCCCTGTCACAAAGCCAAAATATAATAAAAAATAGCAAAGATTTATTTGAGATAGGAATTTTAATTAAAACCCAAATGAAGATTAATTATAGTTAATTCCCCTTTTTAAAAATTCTTATCTTGTTTTCTTGAAAGCCATAACATTGGGTGAATCATTAGGGTTACCGTCATTAGCGAGGGGTAATAAAATATAGGTTATTTAGATTAAGAATTAATTTTAGTGATTCATATTCAAGGTAATTATTTTTAAAATACCTAATGTAATGTATAGTGCTGGGGAACATATAAAGATAATGGTTTCTGTCCTCAGAAAACTATCAGGGATAGAGATAACATATGTTCGTTAACCATAATACAGATACAATCAATGTAAGTGCTTTGAGACCACATAAGTTTGCTACCAGCTGAGAAGATCAGGGAAGGCTATATTGAAGTCCATAGAATTTGAGTTGAATTCGTGTTGTGTTTAGGATGACTTGGATCAATTAGTCAGCAATCATTCATTTATTATTATGAAGCATCTCCTTTGAGCCAAGCACTCTGCCAGACCCTAGAAGTAGTTACAAAGAATGAAATATCTTTCCTTCTATGGAACTGAACTTATAATGAAGACAAGAAGTACATAAAAAAAAATAAGTATAAAGAAGCCAAATAAAAAGTTAAATTAAAAGATATTTGGAAAGGTTGCACACTAGCATTTGGGAGAATCAGGAAATGTTTTCTGTATAAAGTCATCATTGAGCTGCATCTAGAAGGAAGAGAGGAATTGTGTGGGACACAGGTAGAAAGGAGGGCGTACATGAGAAACAGCCAGGACAAAAACATAGAGATAAAAAATGAGAATGTGTTGTGTGCAAAATAAAGAGAAGGCTAGTTTGGCTGGATCCAGTTGTTGAAAGAAAAGTAACGTCCAGTGAGGCTAGAAAGATAGGATGTGGCCAGATAATAAAGACATTAAAATCTCAACAAGAAGAATTTTTATTTTATACCATAGGGAATCTGTCCAAAAGCATTTATTAACCATTCCTGCGTTCCCAGCACTGTACCAAGTATACAGAGTAAAACAAAAACAGCCCATCCTCAAAGATCTCACATTCTAATGGGAGAAGCAAAGTGGAAACAATCATATGCAAACAAGAAACATACTGGATAAATTTGAGACAGTTGCAGAGGGAAGGTGGTAGCATAAGAGGGATTGAGAATGATTTCTTGCAGATTTTTTGAGCTGAAAGTTGGAAGAAGCCAGGAGATGAAGGTAATAAGGGACAGCATCAGGCCAACAGACAAGCCAGTAAGCAGATGTAATGTCTTGTTTGAAGAACAGTGATGAAGCCATTGTCACTGGATCCCAGAGTAGAGAATAGGATGGTACCAGGTTACAAAGGTTTGGAAAATCAGTTGGGATTTTGTATTTGATCTTGGAGAAAAATGGGAACCCATTGGAATTTATTGAATGGGGGGGATGACATTGTCAAATCTGTATTTTCAGTGACTATGAACTGAAAGAGGGTTAGAGACTTGAGGCAGAGATAAAGAGGGAGAAGTAGAATGATAACAGATTGTGATCAGATGAGAGAATTTCAGAATTCAAAAACCTGAAACAATTGCATTTGTGGGTGATGGCAAGATCAAAAGTATGACTATCTGTGTGTAGCTGAGGTGGGGTGAAGGAGTAGGGTAAATGGAAATGAATCTGAAGTGTTTGAGGGAGCATCAATATGTAAGTGGAAGTCCCCAGTATAAGAGCATATTCAGTAAAAGGAGAGAAAGAATATGAGCCAGGTACTGAATTGAGGAAGAAAGAGAATATCTTAGAGGTTCATTGATAACAGCTACCATGTTTTTGATTGAGTGATAGATATAGTTTGAATGAACCACAAAAGAGATGTTACTAAGTGATGGTGGTAAGGGAAGAATCTTAAAGTAGCAATGGGAAGCAATATGGACCAGTGAAGAAATAACATCAAATGAAACTACTACTAGAAAAGGTGATCAGTGAGGCTGTCATCAAAAATGATCCAGGTCTTACTGCAAGATAGAGTAGGGAAGCAGTGGCTAAAAAAAGCATTAAGTTGGAAGCAGGTTTTGTTCTTATGGAGCAGACACTCTGGAAGGTACAGTGGAATGGGTGGGTAACCTTGGGAGGCTGCAGTATTGAAGGGAATGGGATAAAAGATTGGCCAGAGAACAGGGTTGAATGACAGATTGGGCTAGAACCACTGGAATGGGAGGGTATGTTATGACAAAGTAGGAATTTGTGAATCACTGAAGAATGCATTAGGCAGATTATCAATATCATTATCACTACTAGGATCAAATAGAAAATCTTTCTATTTGTCATTCAAAGCTCTTAACAATCTACTCTACTCCCATCACACTGTGACACTAGCCTCTTGCTATCTCTCTCACAAGGCACTCCCAACTCTAACATTCTCTCCTTCCTCTTTGCCTCCTGGCTCCCCTCAAATTGCACCTAAAATCCCACTTTCTACAAAAAGCCTTTCCTAATTACTCCTTAATGCTAGTACCTTCCCATTAAGATTTTCTCCAGTTTAAGATATTGTATGTATCTCTGTATATCTTCATTTGCACGTAGTTGTTATCCTCCCCTATTAGACTATAAGTTCCTTGAAAGCAAGGCCTGTCTTGTTTTCCTTTGTATCCCCAGAGCTTAGCACTCAATAGGCACCTAATGCTTATTAACTGACTGGTAGAAAAGGCCCCAGAACAGATCTTTGGAAGACACTCATATTTAATGGGCACAAAACCTGAATGATGATTCGGCAAAAGAGACTGAGAAGTAGTTAAGAAGGCAGGAAAAATGTAGAGAGCAATAGCACTAAAACTTAGAGAGATGAGAGGATCAAAAAGAAGAGAATGTTCAACTATACCAAAGGTGTGTTGGAGAGTTCAAAAAAGATGAGGATTGAGAAAAGGCCATTCATTTGGCAACTAAGAGGTCATTGATGGAGCAGTTAAGTGGTCCATTGGCTAGAAAGCCAATCCTAGAGGTCCTGGGTTCAAATCTTGCCTTAGGCATCTCCTGGCTACATGACCCTGGACAAGACACATAACCCCTATTGCCTAGCCCTTACAAAAAAGGGAGGAAAGAGAAGGGATGGACAAGTTATGAGATTTTTTAAGTTTGGGGGAATCTTGGCCATGCTGTAGGGTAGGGAAGCAAACTGGGAGGGGTGTTGAACATAAGTGAGGCATTGGAACTAATAAGGGGGACCAATCTGAAGAGGATAGAATGGAATGAGCTTACTGGAATGAGGCTGGGGTCAAGGAGGATATAATGGGGGAAGTCACCTCAGTGATATGGGATGAGGAGTAAGAGGAGAAGAGGGACTCTGGATGAACCATCTCTTATTCTTTCAGTGAAATGGCAGGCAAGATTAGCAGTTGAAAATTGAATAAGAGGTTCATGTGGAGAGTTCTGCACTTAAGGAAAAGCACTTCCACGGTAGGAATAGTGTGGACTACAGTGAAGAGAGACTTGACACCAGGAGACCAATTAGCAGCCTTTGATAACAATCTAGGCAAGAGGTAATGGGGTCTTTTGCTGAATGAGTAGCAGGAGTTAGATGCAAGAGATGTTGTGGAGATATAAGTGATGATATTTAGCTCTTTAGGAATGAGAAAGATTGAGCAGTCACTGAATTAGGCAAAAAGCAGTCAGAAATCATCAAGTCCCTAGTATGTGCCAGGCACTATAAAAGGCCAGAACTACAAAAGAAGGTAGAAGACAATCCTGTCCTTGTGGAGCCCACAATCTAAGGGAGAAGATGTCAAGGATATTGCTGAGGTTATTAGCCTGGGAGACTAGACAGGTGATGATTCCTTCAACAGAAGTAGTGGAATTTGGAAAAGGTGGGGTTTTAGAGGGCTGAGAGATAATATATTCTATTTTGGACATTGTGTTTGAGATGTTTTCAGGATATCCAGTTTGAAATGTCCATGAAACAATTGGTGGTACAAGACTAAAGTCCAGAGAGGATATTGGGCTTGAGCATATAGATCTATCTGCAGAGATAGAATAATTAAACCCATGTAGCTGTCAAGGTTACCAAGAGAAATGGCAGGATGTGTGGGGCAGAACCTTGGGATATACCCACAGTTTGGGGTTTGGGAGATATTCAGGAGCACTTTATAACACTAGCTAACAAGGAGATACTGAAGTTCAGAGAAAGAATGATTGAAAATACAATCTTCTAGAGGAGAGGGGAAAGGTCAGTGGACAGGAGCAAAGGCAAATGTAGAGAAGTTGGCCTTAGCAACAAGAAGGGCAAATGACTTGAGAGGAATGGAGAAATAAATGGATGATGATGGTGGGGTGAGGGTTGTGAAATAGATAGAAGGAGGAGCTTGGATCCAATGACTTCAAATTTCTCTATTGAGGAGGAGGAGGAAATTAGAAAACTATTGCAAGAAGCAGTAGCAATATAAGATATTTCAGAAATGTAACTGACAGCCCTTGACCCCCTGGTAGGATATATGTAATTAAGAAGAAAGATGAGTGAGATGACTCAGTAGAGAACTGATAACGAAGAGAAGGGTAGAGAGGAAGAGCAGAGGGGGTGATAAACTTAGTTTTTCTGCTAGGTTCCTTGTTTTGTTTTTTTAAGCCCTTATCTTCCATCTTAGAACCAATACCCAGTATTGGTTCTAAGGCAGAAGAGTGGTAAGGGCTAGGCAGTGGGGGGGGGGGGGTTAAGTGACTTGCCCAGGGTCACACAACTGGGAAGTGTCTGAGGCCAGATTGGAACCCAGGACCTCCCATCTCTGGATCTGGCTCTCAATCACTAAGACAGCTAGTTTGTAGTTGAAATGACCTTAAAGGTTTTCCAGTGGAGTCAAACTCTCATAGAGATTAAAAATCAACTTGACACAGATTACATCAAGACCAGTGACAGTTCCTTAAGGAGGAAGATCAGTCAGATATAAGAAGACCCTCAACATGTGATGTTAAAGACACTAATTAAAAATTATAAAAGAGGAGATGAGACAGCAATATCAGATGCTTCAGGAAAGCTATAGAATAAAGAGGACAGAAAATGGATAACTAGGACATTTTTAGCAACAATTACTTCCTTTGTTGCAGGCTTAGTCATTACACTTTCCTTTGAAGGCCATGATTTCATCTTTTAGGGAATTGGCACTTGGTGGGCTTAATTCCTTTAGTTTCAGAGACCTTGTTTTCCATAGGTGTGCGCATAAGTTTCTTGAATTTCCCATCTTAGAGATAAAGAAAAAACTAAAACTGTTGTACATGTATTTTTCCTAGTTGGTCTTTAATCTAACAGTATTCTTTATTACCCAGATTTATATCAAATTAGCAAATTTATTTAATGCCTTCTATGTAATGGCACAGAGAGTACAAATAAATGCAATAAACCTTATCCTCAAGGAGCCATGTTCATCTTGGAGAGAAAGAGGGGATGAAACATAACATGGACACAGCTAAGTGTGGTCAAAGAAAATGAGGAGGGGGAGAACAACACCTTGGGAGGGTCAGGAAAGGTCTTATGGAGGAGGAAGCACTGCAGCTGAACCTAGAATGGACTCTTGTTAGATAACCAACCTAGCTCTGTTAGAAATACTCATCATGGAATGATTGGCTTATTGTTGAATTACCGATTCATGAATTATTCTCTAAAGGCGTTGGAAGGGCTACAACTCCCTCTTCCCCCCCCCCCCCCCCATAGGTAGAGGATGAATTCAGATGAAGTCCCAGGACTAGAGAGCATATAAGGCAGCCAACTAGAGCATGGTTAGCTTTATGAGGCATGAGGCCTGTGTTCTGCTGAAATGAAGAGGTAATCCTTTTTTCTTCCTCTAATTTAGCCTTTTCTGATGTTACTATCTCCTCTAAGAATTGTCATGCTTTTACTGATCATTTTATTTTCTTCTTGGAAATTTCATAACCACAGAGTTAAACATGATGGCTTAACTGTCTTTGAGGGGGATTTTAGCAGGGGTAGTACAGTGAGTAGGAATCAGCTGTTCCTATAATAATGAAAGCCTTACTTCCTTAAATAAGAAATTATGACCAAAATCCTGTTTCCATAGAACTCTATTAATGCACCTTCAGTGAAGGTAGGATCAGAATGACTGATCCCTTATCCTAAAGCTTAAATCAAATCCAAGTTAAATTGCCTGTTTGTATTTCTGCTACACCTAATACTCAAATTCCCATTTATCTTGGCTTGGATTTGTTCTTGGAACACAAATTTAGCCATAATACATGAAAGACCATTTACAAAGCCAAAAAT
Source organism: Gracilinanus agilis (assembly GCF_016433145.1). Classification (NCBI taxonomy): domain Eukaryota; kingdom Metazoa; phylum Chordata; class Mammalia; order Didelphimorphia; family Didelphidae; genus Gracilinanus; species Gracilinanus agilis. Next base: position 651,585,862 of record NC_058131.1, on the reverse strand, counting down.
GCAGAGGGTTTGTGTGTTGAATGTATTGGGGGGGGGGGGGGCAAATTATCTGTGGGTCAGTCAGTGTTTTGAGTTTCTATAGCCACACTAAAAATTATTTCCATTTCATACTTCCTAATATCGAGACATCATTTGGCTTAAGAAATACAAAATTTTTGATCTAGCCTGTATCCCCAAAACCTAAACATCCTCTTTTAGAATGTCTCAGATTAGATATACTTTTATAAAGCTAACATCTTATTTTAACAACAAAAAATAGTATGTTATTACTTTTTAAGCTAGCAAGTATTGTACCTTACCACCTGGTAAATATATGTAATGCATCTTACATAGGTATTATGTTCCCAAATATAAAGTATATCAAAATTATATTATAAAATTCTGATGCCTTATCATAAAGCATAGTTTAAAGGAAAAAGTTCAGCATGTCAAAGGGCATAAAACTAAAGGTTCTAATTATGCTTTATGAGATATTTCCTATATGGCAAGAAAATGATATCATTAGCATTTCCAAAAAATCTGTTTTGCTTATCTAATTACCCTGTTTCTCAAGTGGTAAGAGAAGCTTAGTGAGCTCTAAAATGCAGTCACATAATCTCATGTAGCTTAGTACAATATTAAATAATATAGATGATAATGGGCATCTTTGCTTCACTCCTGATTTTGTTGGGAAGGCTAATCTCACATAGCTTAAATAATTTTTCGTGTTCTGCTTCTAAGAACTAAAGACACTTCCCAGAGTTGTTATGAGGATCAACCAGTTAATGTTTGTAAACCTCTTAGCATAGCAGTTGGCATATAGTAAGCACTACATAAGTATTAGCTACTATTACTGTCATTAATATTAATAAGTTGAGGTTACAGGTGTTAGTTGGCAAGTTTGGGATTCAAATTCACATTTCCTTACGACTAAACCAGTCTTGTTTCAGTTGTGCCACTGCCATCTACCTAATTGTGAGCTATATTAGTCAATAATTTAACCAAATAATTATTGGTGAGATCTGAAGCAGAAGAAAATAAGAACAGATGAGATCCTTAGATGGGATATGAATTTGTAACGGTTTTGCTATTATTAATGATTCAATCAGTATTGGTTCCAAGGCAGAAGAGTGGTCAGGGCTAGGCTAGACAATTGGGGTTAAGTGTCTCCCCAGCGTCCTACAGCTAAGAAACGTCTGAGACTACATTTGAACCCCAGACCTCCTATCTCCAGGCCTGGTGCACTATCCATTGTTATCTAGTTGCCCCCATGATTTTTTTCAGTATACATACACTTTCCTCTAACAAAGATCACAACTCCATTACATCTTAGGAGATTGTCTGAAAGTGATATTATGGTGATGAGTCTTTTAGCTAAGCTGATTGTGAGGCAAACATTTTATGGTCCACATTCTAAGTTTTCCCAGCTTTAGCCCTGCAAGATGTTTCTCTCCCCTAAATTACTCCTGTACCTTGATGAAGCATCAGAGTAGGACTTTAATAGAAGGAATTGATATATAGACACATGTATGTACATATTTATCTATAGATGTAATAAATCTTCTTTAAATAGACTCCCAGAGTTGTATAAGGGTCCTATAAAGTCATCTAGCCCTCATCATACACATGATGGATGAATCTCTTTTATAACATCTCCAAAAGTAGTTTTCCATTCTCTATACCAAATGGGACTTATAAAACATCTGATCTTTTTCTCCTAGTGCTAAGTAGTCATGTGAGTGTTGGTGGCAATTTATTTCCATTACAACATCCAAAATACCAAGTTGAGTTCCATTATGTGGTTTTGAAAGGGGCTGCTATTGTCATTCAAGATGCAGTTTGGCTTTGAGTAGGATTAAAACCTATTTATAGTTCTGAGCAACCTCCTCTGAAACCTCCAGTTGCTATCCTGATAGTTAACAGACATGACTTCATATAATAAGACTGAAAGAATGTTTACATTCCAAATGGGAGTTGTTACTTTGATTTTTGTGAAAAATAGTCTGCATTAGAAGACTAGATTTAAAGCACACTCAAAACTTTCTTGAAGTTGTTCCTTCCATAAGTGAGATTTGTTTAACTAGAATACCCTGTGCATGAGGTTGACTACTATGTGAAGAGACTGGAGAAAACAATTATTCCTTCCCAGGTGAGAGTTGGGGTTCTAAAATAATCCAAATCCTGAGAAATGTTTAATCTTTGAAATCAAATTCAATATCACTTTCAGAGCTAGACCAAGGGATATTTTAGTATTCAGACTCTGCTTGGAGACCTGCCGTGTGAAGTTGCTTCATGTGAAAGGCAATCCATACTTGTAGATACACTTAGATGCAGTTTATTAAACAATTGTCATTTGAGTTAGGGTGTGTCACAGGACATTATAACAGCTTCCAGGGGGTAAGTTTTTTTATTTGCCACAAATCTTGAGAGCACAGAATGAAGATACTGACTCTTTTAAGTCTGGTTATTGAAGGGTGTATTCCCCATTTTAAATGACTCTGGGCTGTGACAGAGGAAGGAGACTCTCCAACAGTTTCTGCATCATGACCTGCCTTGTCAAGCTTTCGGAAGTTTGGTAACCTAAGTGATAGCCTCTGGGGAGTAAGATCAGAAAACTTTGGGCCTTTAAAGGGTCAGGTGCTTAATATGCTTGGGAGGAAAAAGTTTTCCACCAACTGTATCCAGCACTATAGTATGCAGTGCATATGCTTATGAAATCTTTCACTACAATCCACTATAACTTCTTAGACTAAACTTTTTCATTTCTGCTTCCAGAGAAATAGCTTCATTTTTTTGAGCTTAGATATGTTCATTTGCCCAAAAGCAGCTGCAAGCTTTCCAGAGAATAACTTTTGCTTAAAAGGGAAATTAAAACTCCTTTAAGAGACAAGCCCTAATGCTTTCCAAACTTCTTGGTTCCTTTCTCATCTAAGAAAGCAGTGAAATAATTTTTTTATCATTGCTACTACCTATTTTACCCTTATTCAGGTTCCCCAGTATATTTGCCACATTTTAATTTAGTATTGTTTTTCAATTGTTAGTATTAATCTTAAAAACCTTTACCACAGGGACCAAAGAGAATAACATCCTTTGGTAACATTCAAAGTCCATCTGTTATACAAACAAATTACTTTATTATTTGTGCAGATTCTTGTTCAGGCTGGTGGCCAAACTTAAAGGTTAATCCAGTTAAACCATAATGGTTAAGGTTCAGGGGGTTTGGTCTTATTAGTGTTTATTTGTAAGGTGAAGGATCTGCAGCACTGCCCTTTTGGGTTTTTCTTAACTCCAAGTAGTTTATACTTCATAGATCTCTGCAGATGACTCAGAACTAAAGTCTGATGACTAAACTAAATGACTAAACATCTTATTAATCCCATTTCATATGTCTGTATGGCTTTATTCCCATGTTTATCAGTTTATTGCCACTTTACAAAGTAAAAATTTACAAACATTTCTAGTAATCCTGGCCTTTTAAAAAGTTGGTTTGCAAGTTAAATGTACACCAAGCCAAATTCTTATTAAATGAATAAAAACTATTTTAGGGGAGCAGCTGGAAAAGGTATATAATTCTTTGGTGCCTTGAGAATCATAGCATATACACTCATAACATAAGAGTGTCTTCGTATTTTGATAGACTGATCCACTTTTCTTCTGCCTTCGATTCTCTCATTGGATCAGTTCCTAGCTTCTGCAGAGAGAGATAATAAAGAAATTTAGATTGCCTAAGAAGAGCAGAGGCAGATTATCAGAAGCTAACAGAACCTGGGTGATGCTGAAGGGAGTGGTCGTCCTTTATCTAATGAATTCAGCTTGGGAGACATCCCTTCCAGAAGTGGACTCATAGTCTGTTTTGAAATATTCCTTCTCAACAACTTGGCTAGATTAATCAACTGTTGCTGAAGTAAGACCTTAACTAAATCTAAATCTCTCCATTTTACCTTTAAACTATCTTGTCTTACCTAGCTCAGACACTCTTCAGTTACATTGAAGAGTTAACTTGGAACAAATAATCCCAACTTATTTGGATAGCTATAAAAGTACATAGAGAATTTAAACAAGACTTCTTTTGACTAACTATTCCTGTGAGCTTTCTCATTTTTAGCAACTCATCAGGTAATAATTAACCGAAGATGTGGCCTATCAGTAGCCATATGGTAAAAAAATCTTAACTCACTCATAATTAGAAAATTGCCAATTAAAGCAACTCAGAGGTTCCATTTCACACGTCAGATTGGTGCTGGTATTCATGAAAGCATTTGGAACTATGCCCATTGATCCAACAGTACCACAACTAGGTCTGTACCTCAAAGGGAAAAGGCCCATATGTATAGAAATATTTATAGCAGCTCTTTTTGTGGTGACAAAAGAACTGGAATAAAAGCAACAGTGTAAAGTTAACTCTGAAAGATCTAAAAACCGCAGTTAACAAAATGACCAACCACTGTCACATGCTGCTCACCTCTGAACAGAAAGGTGATGGACTCAGGATTCAGCTGAAACATATTTGGACATGGCTAACAAGAATTTGTTTTGCTTGACTATGGGTTATAATTTGGGTTTGGTTTTTTTCCCCCCACGCTGGGGTGAGTGTGGGTGAGGAGAGGTGGTTGATTTTGAACCCCAAATCAACTTTTTTTTTATTTTGAGAAAATATATTAAACATTTCTGTATTAAAATTCCATTAACTCCTAGATGATAAATATTTTTGTACCACCTTATTTAAGCCATAGATATGAATGTGTTACAAATGTTCTGAAGTACATTACTCAGAAAAAACTAGGCTGCAGCTTGGACAACTGTTCCCAAGAGTCTGTAATATTGTCTACATGGGTGCACTTCCTCTTCTGACAGATTTTTTCTTTCTGTAACTTAGTAAATGGCCTTCAAGGGCTGTTCTGTTCCCCTCCCCCATCCATCAAACCAGCCAACCTATTGAATCTCTAAATTCAGTGAGGCTCATCCTCAGACCCAAGTAAGCCCATCCTTGCAACTCTTCAAGCTTTTCAGGATCAACCCAAGTTTGTGCTCCATTGGCAAAGCCTTTGAGGACTTCCTTTTTATGAAACAGAAAAAGACTTTATTGTGTAGGAACTTTGAGCAAACTTGAAAAAAATTAAGTGAAAAGTGACTGTTTTTAACTCATTTACTTTTTCTGCTGAGACTTAGAAAATTTGCATTTTTCCATTGAAGTTGTCTTCTCCAATTGTTTCTATTACTTTCACTATATGAGATTGGCATTTCAAAGCTTAAAAAAAAAAAAAAAGCCAGGTTGTGGTTTTGAATGTGCCTTCTTTGCATTCTGCATTTGGAAGCCTTGCCATTTGAGTGTTATGTAAGTAGCACAATTCCAAAAGACCTTTGAAAATACTAATTGGATTATAATTATGGTGGTAAGGGGGAAAACTTTGCAAGCCTGCTACTTGCCTCTGGGGTCACCAATATTGTGATTACAAATTGCCATTTCTAAAATTTTCAAAATTAAATCATAACTACAACACAGATTATCCCCACCCCAAGAATTCAGTCACTTACAGCAGATAAACTAATCTGTGCTACCCTAAGAGAAAGCTCCAAACTGGTGCAGACACCAGTGAGGTCTAAAAGGAGGTATTCAGTGGGAAAATATTGTGGAAATAAAAGGTAAGACACTTATCTTAAAAACGTTTTCAGTTTTCATTATTTCCTCGATTGAATATCAAACTTCTAAACATTTCTCTCTTTTATAATGACCACTTATGACTCCCAAGAAAGGATGAGAGATTATGGATGTGGAATATTTTCTATGCTTTCAGATGGGATTGATGCTGCTTGGTTATGCTTAACTTTTTCTTTTTTACAAAAGGGGGGTGGGGGGGGATCGTTGTTATGATACTAATTTGTTTCTTTTGCTGTTTTCTTCCAGGTGGTCTTCGTGGAGTAGCTAGAGGTGGTCTGACAGGGCTAACCCTTACTAGCCTATATGCATTATATAACAACTGGGAGCACATGAAAGGTTCCATGACACAACAGTCACTTTAGATAGAGCTTGGACTGTGAGAACTGAATGAATAGAGGACACAGCAAAAGTTCTCCAGGTTGATTTGTAAAATCAATTTGGGGTAATATCTGATCTACCTACATTTAGTATGAAAAACAAAACAAGATCTTTGGTACTGTCATGAAGATCACTGGCACACTTTACCAGAACTGGCACCACTTCTGGCCAGTAGTGTTGGAGCCAAAAGCATCTGATGCCTCAAAGTGAGTAGCACAGTCATCATTTTCTCCTTTGAAGATTCTCTGCTGCATGTCTACTCTCCAACTACCCCTGAACTTCTGAAATAAGACTTACTCCCAGATTCGGGTCACATAATTGTCAACATTATATATCATAAGGTTTATTCATTTAACGATTGTGAACTATAATACACTGCTTTATTCCCAATAAAGAGTGTTCCTAGAACCAAATGCCATAATGTCAAAATAATGTGTAACTGGTTATAAGTTTGTCATAACCAAGGTATTCAGTAAAAGTTCAGGTTTTTCATAGTTAATGTTTTCTGCCCTCAGTGCTTTTTGTTTGAATATTGTGAGACCTTTTGTCAGAATAAAGAACTTAATTTAGGAGACAGATAACGAATTCATCTTACTCCTAGGAAGCTTCCTTTCTTCACTGTTCTTAACAGGCTTTGCTTCTGTGCTTTCATATTTTCCCATGATATTCAAATTTAATGAGCATTTGAAATAAATGACTCAATTCCTGCACAACTGATAGCATTAGCTAAGCCCATAATTTAAAATAAAATTTTACAGATACACAAGACAATGATGGTGATGCTTTTAATGGATAGTCAGCAATTGTACAAAATGCATTACTGCAAACAATGTTTTACATACTCGATAGTATTATTGTGAAGAGAAGAATAAATGAGTAGCACAATTTTGAGCTCAAAAAAAGTCTACAAAGTTTCTAAGAGCCTAAGATATTAATAAGTTAATTTAAAGGATCTAGAATGGGCTGCATCAAACAGCTATCATTAAATTTGTTCTAAATAAGGTTAAGTAGAGACTGGGTAGAACTATATAACATTTGTAGAGCTACTGATACAAATTTAGGCAGAATATTATGTCTAGTGGAGGTCCAGAAAACTCAGGAGGCTTTTCTGCCTCCTAGAGGGCCCCCTAATCCAGGCCAATATAGTTTCCGAAACTTCATTTGGGCTAATGATTTCCAAAAATCCAAATTCAAAGAGGGAAGAATTTTAAAGTCTGACAAGGTTCCCTATTGAGAAAATGTAAAAAATAGCACAAATCTTTGTTATTAGGACAGTCTTTTAATTTGACTTAAGGACATTTTAGGAAATTTTACAATTTTTTTCATAAAATTAATGTCCCAAGGCACCAAGTATTCAAGACAATCTATTAAGATGTCTTATGGGCCTAAACCAAAATTATCCTTGTAAAGACATGCTTTGACAGCCAGCACTTAATTTGCTCATATAGTTTAAACAGGCAGGTCTCTAGTGCTGCAGTACAAGACCTTCCTATTACACAGGATGCACCAACAATCCCTAGAGATAGTTCAAGTATAATGGAGCCATTAGTATTTCATGGCGGGCCAAGTACTGAGCATACTGTCTTTTCATTATATTGATAAACTAGCTTTTGACAGTTTAGCTATTACAATACTCTCATACTCCAAGAAAAATCATACAGTGCGATGCAACTAACTGCTGTCAGATTACATACATACTGTCCACAGTATATATTGTGCTCTGTCTTGACAACTGAATTGTTTTAATACAGGGCATTGGCTGAATTTTTCAAAACGGGGGGAAAACTGAAGCAGAGCCACCAATGCAGCTAAAAGCCATTTTTTTTTGTTTGTTTCTGGACTCATGAGCATAACCTTTAAAAAGCTACATACTTCAATGCACTGGTAATGTTAGTTTATACATGGGATGTAATAATAAAACTACATACCAGAAAGAGTCATTGATGATCACAAAGACAAGATCCCAAGCCAAAAATTAGACAAAATCTGCAGAAAGGGCAATACTTTTTGGTTAAGAAAGCTGCACCAGTCTTGAAACACTTGAATGTTAAGAAAAAAGTTACTTCATTTGGAAATTTCATTATATTCTTTCAAGACAACCCAAATGGCAGATACAGAGGTCTTTGTAAAGGGTAGACACCCTGATGCAGCACTTACTGGTTAATAAGTGTGTACTTTAAATGAACTCTTCATAAGTGGGCTTTTTCTTCTTAGATTAATAACTCAGTAACATGTTATTGTTTAGTCTCACTAGTTCAAAATTTGGCAGAAAAGAAACACAACACAGTACTAGTAAGACCCAGAAACACAATGATTCAGCTGGTTCATGGATGTGCGATGATCAGCAGGAAGATTCCTTGGTTTCTAGTGTTTGTTTCCTCATATCTAGGGGGAAAATAGTGTACATTAGTTCCATTGTTAATGTATTACATAAACTTTTTCTCAGACTACTTGAATAACACAGCTTCCCTACACATCCTTGTAGGATACTACAGCCTCCTCCTGTGTATGATTAGTCCCATTTTATAGTATACTGAAGCCTAGGAAAGGTAACTGACTTGCCCAAGGTAACACAGCAAAAAGTCTACAAACAACCCAAGATGATGATGGTATCTCTTCATGGCTCATATCAACAAAATTCACAAACTTAAGTCATTTTGCCACCAACACCAAAAACAAAAATCATATAATCTCCATGATGCTTTGGATGACCACAGAGAATCTCTTCCTAAATCCATGAGGCCTATGAAATTAATCATTTTCACATTGCCAAACTATATAATGGAACTATATAATGGAAACTATATAATGGGGGATTGTGAAACCCCACTGGGTAGAAATTTAGACTGTTCCTGTGGTTAAGCAAATTTAGGTCTTAAAAGGATTAAAACTTGTCTGAAGATAGATTAAAATGAGACTCATGTTTTCAAGAAATATAAAGTGTCAGCAAATTGAATTATATCCAAGTTAACAAATTTGAGTATGAAAAAACTTTAAGTGGGTGAAAATCACTTTAATTTTCTAAAATTTCCCTACTAGGAATTAAACCATCCTAAAAGATCACCTTGACAAAGAGTTTGTATCTGACAAAAAGAAAACATAAAATCATCAGAATTTTCTCTTTGGTTCCTTGTAAATAAACATTTATGGCAAGTTGTTTATAATCAACTTGCAGTTAATGACTCACTTGTGAGTTAAGTGAGTTAAACACTCACACTTGAAGAGACCTACCTGGACAGGAGTTCGATACAACCACTTGTCTTTGTCAACTTTAAGCTGCATACAGGCAAAAAGATCACAAACTGTGGGGAGGCCATAACGGTCTTGGGGAAAGGTATGTTCTTCATGTAGAGGTGAACTAAGGAATGCTTCCTGTTTGAAGTAAGAGAAGCTAATATTAAGCAACTAAGAAATGGAAGGCTGAAAGAAACTCTCAAGTACCTGTTCTACTGAGGATTGTCAAACAGATTAATGGTTGTCCACCCATCATTAGAATCAACCATTTTATCAGAAATAACCACCAAAATTAATTGCCTTTATTTCTCCCACCCACTCTTTCACTCGCAATACTGTATTCCACACTTGTTAGCTAGGTGTGTAACTGATGACATACTCTTAGTCCTTAGTTTTATCTGTAAAATGGGAATTGTGCCATTTGCACAACTCATCTTACGGGTTCCTGGACTTATTAGCTTTCCAGACCTCAAAGTGATGTGTAAATGTGAGGTTTCACTCAATGCCACTTAATGTATCTGGAAAACTCACTTATAAAACTGGTTTAAAAAAAAAAACAAAAGTCTAAATGCATTCTAAAGGCAGTCTTGGACTATCCTATCAATGTTAATCAAGCCCGCGCTCACCTGGGCCTTCTTTCGCAGTAACCACTTATCTTCCCCAGGGGGCTGGCTGGTGCTTCCTGTGTTCTTCGAAGGCAATACCCAATCAGATGCATTAATTGGATGATGCCAAATGGTCATGTGGTTGGGACGCATTTGTTTGGCTGGTGACAACCCCTCCGGACTGGCTTTTTCATCTCGACTGGGTGTTTCTTGTGCTCTTACATCTTTGGGGTTTGTTTTGGCCAGCCAATCCGACAAGGGGATGTCCAGCAACATCTTGAGGGGTTCAGGAATTTTACATGGAGTTGGTTTTGGCATCTTAGCCTGTTCTTCTATCTCTTCCCTAGAGGGACAGAGCCACATATTCAAAGAAGGTTTCAGCTTCTCTGGCACAGGTTTCAGAACGGGTACCTGGTCCACTGGGACACCATTTTTATCCTTCCCTTCCTTCTTCAGAAGCCACTTACACAAGGCCTCCTTCTCACACTGGTCTTCACACACACACTCTGAAAAGCTGGTACAGGGCTCATTAGCTTTGCACACCTCCTCAACTTTAAAAGGAACCTGATGATGCTGGACAAGCCAATTCTCACTGGATGTGGGGGAAGGGAGTGATGGCCTCTTCCCTTCCAGGTGCTCATTCAGACACTTCAGGTTTCCCAAATTCTCAATCTCTACACCTTTGGGCTGGTTGCCCTGACAATTAGTACAGGAACCAGGCTTGAGAAGCCAATCATTTGCATTATAATCTTCCTTGAAAAGTCGAAAAAGCTTTGATTTTTCATCTGATTCAAAGTTGCCATTCTCAGGTTCAGGAGAGGTAACCAGCCAATCAGAAAGATCCATTTCTTCTTGTTCAAGGAACTCTAGGTCATCCCCTTTCTCTATTTCTGTGAAGGAGCTGTTATGCTTTTGGGGACTTCTTTTCTCAGAAATATCTTGCTTGTGGAGCCAGTTTTCCAAGCCCTTGAGGTTGCCCCAGATGTTACTGACATTAAAGTTGCAGGATTGGGAGGGACCCTACCCAAAAAGCACAATGTTAGCATTCAAAAGGCATAATATGGTGAGCATTTCCTTGCTACAATTCATTTTCCATATATTTTTTAAAAGATATTGCTTAACTATTTCTATTATCCATTATCTCTAAATTAGTTGATGACCACTATTAAAAATACAGTATTTGTTCCAATCACACTTCAAGCGTATGCTAACCTCATCACCCTCTACATAAGCAGTTCACTAAATTATTCATTCTATTGAGCACAATTACTTATAAGATAAAGTAATTACACGTATGCGTACCTGGTTGCTTGTCAAAGTTTGCTTTTTATTAAGCCAGTCCTGGAGGTTGGTGCTGGGTACATAAGGAAACTGATGAGTTGAAGCAGGTTTGCTTCCAAGGAGCCAATCACGCAGTGGGATAAATGAAGGACGGAATGATGGTTTCTGCCAATCAAATGTGATACCACTGCTTAACCATAATTATCAAGCTACTCCAACTTCATGCAATAGCTACAGCTTGGCACAATGGAAGATGGGTTAGAAGCCACCTAGGTTCTAGGTTCTTCCACTAACAAATGAAAGGACCTTGGGGAATACTTAAACCTCCCTGGGTCTCAGTTTTCTCGACTATAAAATGAGAAGTTTGTACCAAAGAGTCTTCTAGCTCTGTGATCTTATATTAAATACAGCAGGAAAGTAGATTGGTTGGAAAGCGGGTTCACTAAATTGTGGAAAGCTTTAAATACCAAGTATTTTATGCTAGAAACAAGAAATAAACTAAAAATGGCCAGACCTGCCCCATGTTTAAAACAGACTGAAGACTAATTAGAGTTATTATAATATCCAGACATGAGGTTATGAAGACTAAGGAAAGTGGCTGAGTGGATGTAGAGGAAAGACAAAAAATTGTGATGGGAGAGAGAAACGTTAAGGGAGACTGTAAGGGTAAGAACCTAAATCACTGGGAAGGGGAAAAAGAGAAGAAGCATTTGCACAGCACTTAATAGATGCCATACACTAGGCTAATTGCTTTACAAATATCATCTCATTTGATTCTTCATAATAACCCTGTGAGGCAGGTGCTGTTATCCTCATTTTACAGTGGAGGAAACTGAGGCAAACAGAGATTAAGTGATCTGTCCAGGGCCATAGAGCTAGTAAGAGCAAGAGGCTAAATTTGAAGCCATTCATGACTGATCCTAGCAGCACTACTCTCTCCATTGTGTTACCCAGGAAAAGCAGATATGTGTATGTATTGGGGGGTGGAAGGTGAGGGGAAGGATTTAAGTTTGAGGTGATGATTTTCCAAATTAGGTGATGGGGCAATATTCAGCCCCATCAACCAAAATAGCAAACAGTACAACAATTGCTATATTAATTAAGCATGTGCCAGATCTTCTTTGCTGGGGCCTGCTGAAAAAGTTTAGCAGCTCTAAAAACATCCTAACAAAACTGGCATATCTGAAATCTCACAAGCAAATTGGACTCAAATTAAATTTCAGTTTAAGCAGGCAACTCAGATACAAAAACAGGTACATACTCACCGGCTCCTGCTTGGAAACAGAAGTCCTTCTCTCCACAGGTGACCCAGGACTGGGAGAAGCAGCACAGGCCATCAAGTGCTCAGGGATTTGCTTAAAGGAGAACAGTCATCCTTTTTATCATGCTAAAAAACTTCAAATTCTGAAACCCTCTCAAATCATATGGTGTTCTCCTCCCCCATCCTTTTCATTTCACTTAATAGTTTTTTTTACTATTTGGAATATTTTTGTTTTTTATCATGATTTTTGTGTTCTCTTTGGTTCTTATTTAAAAACTTCTAATAGGTTTAAGTTAAAACTTCCACCAATGCCTATCAATTAAAAGAAAAAAGAAAAACCCCAATCCTAAAAGCAGAGAAGCAAACCCAAGAACATTAAAACTATTTCACTTAAAATGAACCTACAACATAGGTTCCATCCTGTAGTCGTGCTACAAACAGTCTTGGAACCTTGGGCAAGTGGCCACCCCATTCTAGCCTATCTGCTCATCTCTAACATGAAGTCAAGAGTTCTCAAAAGTGCCTTCCCACTTGAATGATCTATACATTTCTAATAGGGCACAGGTGCTGTCTAAAAATGAATCAAGCTTTATAGAGCCTGCTTTGTCAAGACAAGCCCCACTGTCCACTGGCTGAAATAGAAGTTACTTTAATGAGATGACAGTGAGGTTTAAATCTAAATAAAATATTATTAATTCAGGCCATAAACAGATATTGTCATATGAAGAGCAAAAATGTAATAGTTAAGAAGATCCATGAATGGTTCTAGTAGCACTTTAAGAATCCACTTCAATACAGTAATGTCAATGACCTCTAAACTTTTCACTTATTTGGAATCTTAGTGCAAAACAACTGACAAGAATAAATCTAACAGAAAAGGAGGACTAACAACCAAAGCTGTAAACACTCTAATTACCAAATTCTCATAAAAACCATCAAACAATAGGTTGAACAAAACACATGCCATTAGGCATAGCAACTGGGAAAGAACCCAGAAACTACCCATGTGCTATTATCTATCACAAACATTAGAGGTACTCACAATGGTTTTGAGAGAGCCAAATGTAGTGATGGTCTGACGCAGAGAACTTGTATCAGCCTCAAATAGCAGGACAGTTGAATCATCAGGTTTGAGGGTCAAGCTACCCAGCCTGGAAGCAAACATCTTTTTTTAAATGCTAAAAACTAGAGAAACTTTCCCATGACTTCCAGACCATTTCTACTTCACCCAAAAAAAAAATTTTTTTAAGCTAACTTTTAACATATATGTGTGTGTGTATGCATATGCATATATATACATATATGTATATGTATATATAAAGAACAAAAGATAAGACATAAATTTAATGTACCAGAATGCAATGTGCTGAGCAGAAAAATCTCAATTTCATAAAGTTAAAAAGTTAAGACAATAATACAACAGCTAAAACTTCTATTTTCTAACATGTAATTCAACAACAACAACAACGAGGATTAATTCAGAGGTTGCAAAAGTTATTTACCTCTCCAGGCATACAGAAACTTGATTAGCTAGATCTTTGCTTCGGGTACATTCCAACTGGTGAATAAGACAATTGAATTGTCCCAGTAACTATAAGAAAAGTATCACAACATGACCTTAATCGAAATGAAAATACCATTATCTATCCAAAGTAAAAAGTCACATTAGATTTCAACTAGTACATATACATCCAAATTTAAATATTTTACTATAAGGAAAATTACAAGACAATATATAGTGAGGAGAAAGGAGAGCTGGTTTCTAGTCTCAGCTGTGGGGTTTTGGGCCCACTGATTCAGTTCTATCAGCTTTGGTTCTCAAATGAAAAAAATGGGAAAATTGGACTATGACCCCCAAGTCCCTTTCAGTTTGTGATTATAAAAATAAGTTAGCAATTATAAGAATGAGCCAACCTTACCCAGTAGAGTTGTTGTGCTTGCTGCTGAAGTGTTTCTTCTTTGAGTTGATAGATGAGATCTACCTGTTCATACAGCCATACCTCACGGCTGCGCAGACATTCTAGGTGACGGCTTATGCAGCTATGAATCTGAGCTTTGACCTAAAAGATATACAGTAGTTCCTCATTAGACCTCATAGAGCAAAAATTTTAGTTCAAATTGGAGTACATCTAAATACCAGAACAAAGCCTTTGTAATTTAATTTTCCAGGGACATAACTAGCCTCTAAAACTTTACAACTATTGCTCCTAGAGGGTTTAAATTTATATTTAGTTCTGCAATATTTTTTTAAAAGCACCTCTGAATATCAATAGAAAACAAAAAGTAGGGGGGCAACTGGGTGGCTCAGTGGATTGGATTCAGAGCCAAGCCTAGAGACAGGAGGTCCTGGGTTCAAATCTGACCTCAGGTACTTCCTAGCTGTGTGACCCTTAGTCAAGTCATTTAGTCCTTACCACTCTTCTCTACCTTGGAACCAATACACAGCATTGATTCTAAGACAGAAGGTAAAGGTTTAAACACACACACACACACACACACACACACACACACACACACACACACCCAATTGGAGGACTCAACAACAGTAACCCAATTATAAATAATTTTTGTATCTAAGTAATTTAGACATTATAATTACAATTATCTATGGAATGAGTCAGGGTCTAGCAGTTATCTCACCACCAATACTCACAGAAAAAGGAGTTATTCATAGTAATACCTGTTTATAATCAAACATGCTACTACATGTTAACATCTGAAGATGATTAAGTCTGACAGTCTGAACAAGACTAATGTCAAAATACCTTAAGAAACAACACAATGAAGAGTGATTCAGAGGTCTGAAATTTAAATTCCAAAACAGACAAAAACCAAACACTTATATTATCTGCTAAGTCTACATGGATAAGGTATCATTTTTCAAATACATTTTGCTGTATAATGAGTTAACACTTCAAAAATCCTTAGGGCTCTGCCACTAACTACATTAGATCTATAAAACAGATGTATTTCAACAACCTATATTTCCCCAAAAAGCAATGTAGGGCATTATAAAAACATGCCACAAAAATTATGCAAGTAGGATAGCATATGCTATGTTATCCTTTATATATGAAAACAATACTCTCCTTCCCTTCCTTAGAAGTCCAATGTTCAGGAGCATACATTGTCCCACAGTACAAAATTACTGTAGATCTACTCATTAAAATGAATTACATTTCAGTAGTGGAGGCAGATTCTAGCCCCCCCACCTACCCAACTAAACCTATCAGAGAACTAAACAGAATTAAAATTACAGAGTAAAGGTGAAACAGGATGAAACAAATTATTCTTACAGGGAACCCCCTTTGATCTTGGCTTCTTAGTGACTAGCATGATGCTCAAACAACCCTAATCATATCCCAGAAGAAGGATACATTCACAAATTTCATACTTCTCTCAAGTTGTCTTTAATGTGCTGTTCAGCCCTAAGAACACCACCAATGGCATGCTCCAATTCCTTCCGAGCTTCACAGCACCTGGTCAGGGGCTCTTTATTGCTGGAACTGCCACTTTGGTCCTGTGATATATTCATGATAGACTATTCCTTTAAAAAAAAAAAAAGCACAATAATAATATTAAGATGAACATTAATGATTCTTCCTAAAACAGGCTATTTTAGACACTTCAATTATCAAAAATTTACTGATTTTTTCATGATATCCCATTTAGCTCTCAAATTCTATACACAGGTGTTAAACCTCATGTAAATGGGCATTTGGGGAAAGCACAAGTTTCCTGAATCTACAGAGCTATTTCTCTAAAATTCAAATAATTTCACACATTAATTTTAGGACAAATATATTTGTGAATTTATGTGGGATCATATATGTGTTTCCATTTTGTAAATTCAAACATTTATTAAGTACCTACTAATAATTTATAGGGCATTGGGGATACAATAATGAAAACTGAAAATCCATGACCTCAAGGATTTTAAAATCTACTAAGAAGGATTCCACATGTATTAAAAGCACCATAATATAAGGGAGAGTATATTAAAGGTAGAGGGACAGGACAGAAATGCAAGTGCTCTAGAAAAATTTGAGGCCAGAAAGGACACTTTTAGTTGGGAGGAAAGATTTCACAAAAGAGGTAGGTAGTATGTGAGATGGGCTCTGAAGGACAAAAAAGATTTCAACAGATAAAAATAAGAAGGTCATATTAGGCCTGAGGAACGGAACTAGGAAATCAGCTAAACAGTTGAGTTTATATGAACAGGAAGGGGAGAAATATGAAATAATTAAATCTGGAAAAGGTAGATTACATTGTCAAAAATGACGAAAGATGGTGTTGCAGTAACTATAAGAAGACAGACATTTTAGTGATGGTGGAACTGGTAAATTGTTCTAAATATTTTAGGGGAAAAAATGGAATTATGTGATACAAAACACTCAACCACTGATACACATCAATTTAGAGATTCCACTACTGGATATATACCCAAAGGAGGTAAGAAGCCGATACAAAGTCCCATAAATGACAAAACATTCATTATGGCACTCATTGTGATAGCAAAAAAATTAGGAACAAAGTCAATGTTCATGAATTGGGGAATAGCTAAATAAAATGTGGCACAAGAATACAATAAACCATTAGTGCAAAGTAATAAGAAATAACTATTTGAGACTCAGAGAAACAAGGAAAGATTTCTGTGAAGCAATACTAGGTAAAGAAAGCACAATTAAGAGAACATACACAATGACTACAAATAATGTAAATGAAAACACTAAAAAGAAGTAAATGTCTAGTGAATTATAATAAAAACTCTTGATTCTGGATAAGAGGATGAAATAGACACTCTTTTCAGTGGTATACTATAATAAGTATGATTTCTGAACCAGATGTTTTTGCTTAACTATTTTTCTTTGTTACAGGAAAGAGTTCATAAGAAAAATAATGGGAAATCGCTCTTTTTAAAATATAAAAAGGCATTAATAAAAAAGCTGAAATTTTAAAAATAATTTCAAGAGTTGTTTTAGTGAAATGTAGACTTAAGACATATTATGGGAGACTTTTTTTTTAAAGTCAGGCTAAGGAGTTTGTATTTTATCCTAGACACAACAGCAAAAACATGACTGAACTAAAATAGAACACTGTGAATGGAGAAGCAAGCAAAGAAATACTGTGAAGAAGGTTCATATACAATCTTTTTGTTGTTTCTTATATTGTAATTTTTATCAACAAAATTTGGCAACTCTAGGCTAAAGAAGACTGAGAATAAAATATCTTACGGTCCCTTCCAGTTCTAAAATTCTACCTACTAAAAATTCTGATTCCAAAAAAGCTGTTAGGATGCCTCAAAGGGTTAGCCCAACTGTCATCTTACAAATAAGCTATTAAAATGATTATGTAATCTAGGAAGTCAACTTGTTGCTAATATAATACAAGATCAGAAGTTAGTTCTCTGTATGTGAAGTTAGAAGGAATTATGTAAAAGTAGGGAACAGTACAGAATGAACACCATAAAAGCAAGTACATTGAAACTGAAATACCACAACTAAAATATACCAATACAAATTAAGTAACATGCCAGAGAAAGTCCAAATTAAATTCAGGTTGCTGACTTGTATTAAATTTCTCTAATACAAACCTCAAGTTTAGACAGGACTAAGATTTCCAACCAGTTCTGGAAATGGCAAAAACATTATTCATTGCCTAATCTTCACTTACAGTTTTCTCCCCCTTCGTTATTTAAATATTTTATTACAGAAGTGGTCAGTATTAACTTTTTTCCTTCATTATATATTGGAACCATATAATCTGGAAATCAAAATGTGGGAACAATAAAATCACAGGATGAAAAAATAAGAACCAATGCAGGTAAAATACTCTTATCTGTGAAGACAAAAATTGGGGGCACTTGATCTGATTTTCAAAGGTTCTCTAGAAAGGAGAACTTCAAACAGGTCATATCTCATTTATTCTCTGGGAGTAATTAGATTCAATTCAGAGGATTATTCTAAAGTTTGAAAGCAATGTGGATACAATCCTGAAAAAAAAATTATCCTTCATTAAGTGATTTTTGAAGTATTATTTAAAACCTTTTTCCTAAAAAAACAAACAAACAAACAAACAAAAAACGGGTTTCTAAACCAAAATATCCTTCTTAGGCCACCACTCCCTCCTATTGTCTCCCAGGTTAGAATGTAAGCTCTTTGAATGTAAGAAGCAGCCTTTGCTCTTGTTATTTGAATTTCCAATGCTTTGCATGCAGTAAACACTTAATGCTTTTTCAGTCATACAAGCAAAGGCCCAAACTTTTTTTTAAAAATGCCAAATACCAAATACTGGAGTGTATACTGGGAATACTTTCAACAGATGCAAAATAAATCTGAGTACTATCCACCCAGAGAAAAGTAGCCCAGCACCAGATTTGTCATGATCAATCACTTTTATCCTAGAGAAAAAAAAGGTTCTATTAAGATTGTAATTCTGTAAAAGGCACAAACTGAAATCTGGTTTCCCCCATAGAAACCATGAAAAATAGGAGGTTGCCTTCTAAGCCCAGCACCTAGAAAAGAGAAAACAGCAAGTCTATATTCTCCAAGGCTTTCCTTCAAATAGAATGGAACTAGTTATTCTCATTTTCTCCCAGATTCAACTGCCTGGATAGAAATATTGTCTGGCATTTAAATAAGATCAGTGTTTTAGGCCATTCCAAAGTCAAAGCTTAATTTGCATTTGCCCAACAGGAGTCATCCTTCCTTTTTCAAGGAAAAAAAAAATCAAAAGGAAAGTTGATATCCTAACATAAGATTGTAAAATAATAGTTGGAAGGGAGCTTCCAGAACATCTAATCTAACTCATTTTATAGATTTCAAAACTGAGGCCCAGTTAAATGACTTATCCAAGGTCACAAAATTAGTATTAAAGGTGGAATTTTAATCTACTCTTTCTAACTCCAAATCCAGTGCTCTTTCCATTGTCCCACATGCCTAATAACATAAAGCTATTTATTTAGGATCCAGATATATAGATCTGAGTCAAAAAATGGTAATGATTTTTTTGGGGGAAATTCAAGACTAAAACCTCACTAAAAATAAGACATCCTCATAAAGAGAGAATTCTTTTATGCTAAAGAGTTTGATTTATCTCTACCTTTACAATTATTACACAAAACCCTCATGAACAAGACTTCAGGACAAAGAACTACTTTCTCTTTCCACTACAGATTTACTAATCTGCACCTCCACCACTATTTCATCTCTTTTAAACCCTTACCTTCTTTCTATCTTACTATCAATTCTATGACAGAAGACAGGCAAGGGCTAGGCAATTACAGGATTAAGTGACTAGGAAATGTCGGAGACCACATTTGAACCCAGGTCCTCTCAACTCCAAGCCTGGCATTCTATATTCACTGTACTACTTAGCTGCCTCTCTACCACTATTTTAAAACAAATTTAAGTAGGTTTCAGAACCTCCCAGATTGTTATATTTCTAATTACATCTTTGTAGATTAAAGAGCACAAAGTACTCATTTACTATGTATCTACCTTATGCAAGATCCCAAACTAGGAATCAATAAATGACATGTTGAAAAGAACAAAGTTGTAGTAATTAAGATAAAAATACTCCAGAGAAATTTGAGGAAAGAAAGATCACATTTGACTATAACATTAGGAAGAAAGGCTTCCTATAGGATGTGGTTTCATCAAGGCATTAGAAGATTTCAAAAGGCAGATGAGAAAAGAATAGATCCTGTGAAAACATTGGGGAATGCAAGATATGAGAAAAAGCTGAATGTAACAGAATGAATTTAAAGGATAAAAGTGTGAATAAAGATCGAAAGATAATTTGGGAGCAGAATTGCCTTAAATGCCAGGCTGAGTATATCTTTTATACTCCTAAACAATAAGGAATAAGGGAAAGTTTATAGGCAAGATCAATCCAGAGAGCATAAGGAAGCATGCTTTGTTTTGGGGTTTTTTTTAAACCCTTACCTTCTGTCTTAGAATCAATACTATGTATTGATTGGTTCCAAGGCAGAAGAGTGGTAGGCTAGAAGACTGGGGTTAAGTGACTTGGCCAGGTCACCCAGCTAGGAAATGTCTGAAACCACATTTGAACCCAGGATCCCATGCCCTTCTAGAACTGGCTCTCTATCCATTGAGCCACCTTGATGCCCCTGGTCATATGTGAATGAGGCACAGGAGAGGCAAGGAAACTTGTTAAGGTCATCACAATGGTACATTCTAACTAATCTAATGGTTTAAGTGTTAAGAGGAATGATATTAAAGGTATTATGGAGGCAAGATCAAAAGGATTTGGTAACTAAATAGAAGGAAGCAAAATAAGAAACTTGATGCTGCTCACTTTGACTTTTTTTCAAAGAACTCCAAAATCTTTACAGCTAACTTGAAGAACACTTTTCATAACTTCACTTATAGTTAGAAGGTAGTGAAAGGAAACACAATTGCACCACAAATCCAATAGTTTAAAACTCTCATCCTTCCTCTGGATATAAAGATTCCAATAATTACCTAAAATGATGACTTCATGCCTTATACTTCCCCACCTAGAAGCAGAAAATGTCTGAAAAATACTTGGATAAATTCATTGAAACCTGTCTGTTAACTCTACTTTAGGAAGGAAAAATAACAAGATTTACTCTCAATGAATGACAAAGAAAAACTTTTTCTCCCACAAAGATTCTACTTAGAATTCAGTGGTAGGATTTATTTTTTTAAACCCTCTGAGAGGAAGCGAAACTCAGCTGAAATAGTGCAAAGATCATAAGAGCTTGTTTGTTTTTGTGATTTGTGGGGAAAAGGAAACCTGAGTTCGAGTTCCAACTCTATGATTAACTAGCTGACCTTTGACAAGTCATTTAGAGGCTGCTACTTCAGTTTTCTCACAGGTAAAATGATAATACCTGTACATATCACAGTGTCATAAAATACTGTTCAAAGTAGCATTATACCAAATAAAAAGTCTTTTAAGAATAGCGATTGTTGTATTCTTTGCCTAGCTCAGGGTCTGGCACATAGTAGGCACTCAATAAATTGGCATCAAACCAGAGAATGGGGTGGTGGACGTAGGAAAATTAAGTATAGAAGACTCTGAATTATTTGAATGAGACCTAAATATAATTAACATGCTATATAAATGTTACTGATAATTGTTACTATTCACACTGTATGCAGGTTTTTTTCCTGAAAAAGTGCTGATTCAGTGCCATGAGATACAGATTTGAGGAAGAAAAGAGAAAGGAGATTTGCAAATAGCAGTTTGCTGCTCTATTGCTGATTCCATGTTTTTACTCACTGGTAGAATTACTGGCAGGAAGAGATGGAATAAAAAGCAGAAGACTAATCAAAAATATTTTCCACACTCAATCCGAGATTCATTGGGGTAAGCAGTCCAGGCTAAAATAAAAATGACTCCAAAAAGGATTAAGCCTATTGTTCACTCATTCCTTGATAAGAATTTATTTCACTTCTAAAAATTTTCAGTCTGACCCTCACTGTAATTCAGTTTTTTGTTTTGTTTTGTTTTATCCTGGGGACAGATCAGTGAATCAGTGATCCTTCCTTGATACTCACCACTTCAGAATTTTGGCAGTTGTGTTAAGGATCTTTCCCAAAAGAAAAAGAATTCAAACCATTTTTTAAATCATTCATTTATTGACCCAGAACCACAATTTTTCAGGCCTTTCATTCCTCCTATGCAATCTATTCAAAAATTCTTCAGAAAATAACCCTGCTAATACTGATAGGGTTTTTTGCCTCATCTCTACCTCTAATTAGCCAAAAAACATTGTGCAAGTTATTTACCTGGGGGGCAGGGAGAGACATTTCCTCACATGTGAAAGAAGAGAATTGGACTAAAGCAAGAGTTCTTAACCATGGGTCCATGAATCTCTACTCTGAAAGAACCCTGAATTTGTGCTATCTTTTGTTTTAACTAATTTGATAACTGTTAGTCAATATAATTTTTATAAGCCTATGTATTGTATTTTATGCATTTAAAAATATTATTCTAAGGGTTCATCAGCTTCAAGAGACTGCCAAGAATACATGATGGAAAATAGGTTAAGAACCCTTCAGAATCTCTCACTCTTTAAAGACCCTCAGATCTCAAATTATCTGGTTTTCAAAAAACAAACCCCAAGTTTTTCTTCTTTTCTTAGCATCTTAAGATACTTTTGCAAACATTTGAAAACTTTCCATAGGATAAAACCTTAATGCCAAATGGCTGATGTAAATATGATAATCCTGCTTTACTAAATGACATTTGGTTAGTAGTGTAAATACTTCAGCTGAACAAATACAAATGGAACATCTCTTGGGACTAGCATGTTGAATTTAATTAGTACATACTTTTTTTAAAATGCTGTATATGAGAGTTCTGGTTTCTAATAGGATACTTTTTTCTGTTCTTAACATGGGCAAATGTTCACATTTCTTGGTATTTATCAAATTCAAAATAACATTAAAAATAAACATAAATATTTCAGTTACAAAACCGGAAAAATAACAATCATTATATCTCTTAAAGTGCTTAAGTTTACCTTGAAAAGGTGCTTTCTCACTTGAGGTTTTTTCTTCCTTCCAATTGTTTGATCTTCTGAAAAGAAAAAAGTGCAACAATTCATAAAATCACTACTACTTTAAAATATTGTTTCCTTAGATCACTACATGCAATTAATATGGGTTATATGTAGAGCATAAATAAGTATGCATATATTAGTACTAGACCTATATGTGCAAATCAAGCACTTCAAATTCTCAAACCAAATGCCTGGAATGCGACAGCAAAGTTTTGCTGCCCTGTGCCACGTAATACTTTCCTATTTCAAGTAATAAACTGATTCATTCAACTTTCTAGGTTTTCAAGGCCACTTTCTAATAGTACTACAGACTTAGGAAAAATTCACTTCTGCCCTGTATTCTGGTAGCGTGTCAATTAACTCACTGTCACTTCCAAAATAAAATGCTCAATAGATCTTTCTGATTTGACAGGCGCCTTGGCTGGCTATCTCTTGCCCGTACAGAAAACAAGCATACGCCATTTAAAGTCCTAGCTTCGGTATCATTTCGATCCACAGATCCTTTATAATACAAATTCATTCTACTCCTCTCCCGGACCCTCAGTCCCATCCCTGCCCGCTTTAGGGTCCCGGTGCAGAGCCCCTGCATACAGACCGTGGCTGACTGTCGTAAGGGGCAGGGCAGGGGCCGGGAACTTTCTCCAACCCAGAGGTAAGAAAGGGAACAAGTCCTGCAACAGCCAATTTATCAGTTGCTGCTCTAGGACGAAAATTTATGCCGGAGATAAGCCAGCATTCTGCCCCGCCCCTCCCAATCACCTGACTCGTGCGTCACCGGGCCGCCACTGCTGGGGCAGCAGCTCGCACGTCCGCACGCAGGGGACTGGGTGCCCGGCAGGGCGAGGCCTCTTCGCAAGCCCTGCTGGGTAAAGAGTCGAAGGCGGCGCGTGCGTGCGAGTTAGGGGAGGCGCCCCCCAACTTCACCCCGCCTCCACCTAGGCTTCCTTTCAGAGAGCCCTCCTCAAGTCTCCAACATTACATTCCAACCCCCAACTCGGAAAAACATCGGGGCCCCTCCCCTTAATGGAGGGCTGAGGGAGTTTCACTCTCCTTCTGCCTTATCTGGATTATGGCTGTGAAGGCCTAGGAATCCCATTTCTAATATAAGTCCGTGCATTGAAGATGTGGAGGAAAAAGTACGCGTGTGTGTATAGACATCTACATGTACAGGTAGAGTGTGTGTATGAATTCTTGAGAGCAGGAAATGTTCTTTGCCCTTCTTTACAACCGCAGTGCTTAAGCAGTCTGGAACGAGGCAAGTGGCAGCCTACAGTAAATAGCTGAATGAGGAGGGCTAGTAGCTACAACTGCTATAATGCTCATAACGCACTGAGACTAAAACTCATGTAAAGTGAATTCTAGTGTCAACTCTGCCACTATCTCTGCTGCCAAAAATAATGTAAAAACCGTTTTCTAGGAATTGATTACAAAGAATACACCTGAAAGTATATTTCTAAATTAAGTGGTTCCAAACAAAACTAGAAAATGTTTAGTCCTGGCTCTTTCCAGGTAAAATTCTTTTACATTAGGATTATAGAAAAACTGTCTTTTTTTTTCCTGAAATGTGTTTCTTCCTCAGTAACAAAGATCTAGGCAATAACTTTAAATATGAAAACTGTATCCACTGTAAAAATTCTCCAAGCCATTCATATAGACATTAAACCTTTCTGAAATGGAGAGCAAAGAGTGAAAAGAACCTGAAGACCACTACCTTTTCTGAGTACTTACTAAGACAAAAACAATATATTGTATATTGAAGGGGATAAAATCTGTCACCACTTTTAAAATAATAAAAGGGATTAAATTAACTAAAACTGGGTAAAATGTTTATTTAGTCCAAAAAAGTATGCTAAAATTCATTTATACAAGTGACTAAACTGTTCATACCCTAGGACCCAAAGATCCCAAAATAAAGGTAGAAACAATCCTTGCCCTCAAAGAGATTACATTTTATAGGACAAATAGTATGTATACAAAATACGGGTAATGGGAGTTGAAGGAAAGACTGCCTACCAGCTGATTGGATCAACTTGAATGGTGCTCTAAAGGGACCTAAGTCTTGGGTACAGATGAGAAGGAATTCTAACCAACAGACTGTGCAAAGGCCCAGAGATGGAAAATGAAATGTTATATAAAAGGAATAAGATGAAGGTCAGTTTGGCAGGACCTAAGAATATCTGACAAGGTCTAACATGCAATAAACCTGGAAAGGTACAAAAGGCCTAAATGCCAAAGAAGAGACCCTGAGAAGTAACAGGAAGCTACAGGAGCTTGTTGAGCATACCAGTGCCATGTTCTGGCCTGTGCTTTGGGAAAATCATTTTGACAAGTATGCAGAGAATGGACTGGAGGGGGGAAAGCCCAATTAGGAGGTTATTGCTATTGCACTTGCCAGGATGTGAAGTGATGAAGGCCAGAACTAAAGGGTTGAGAATGAATTCTAGATCTAATTGAGAGAGAAGGAGAGTGAGACATCTATAGGGCAGTTTGGCTCCAAGGTTTCAAACTTTGATAAACTAGAAGGATAGAGATGCACTTCACAGAAACAGAAAAGTCGGAATAAAGGGTGAGGTTGGGAAGAAAATTAGGAGTTTTGGACATATTGAGTGGCATACCACAGCACAAAAATAATATACAGAATATGCAGAATATTTATTTTTTAGTGACAAAAAAGGATTTAGTTAAAAAAAAAGTGGAGAATAGCTTTTCTTTAAATTATAATGCCCTAACAAATCAAGTTTCTTCATTAATTCCCAGAATCTCTAACTGTACTGTGCTGTCTAGAAAAGTCATAAAATCATGTCAGAAGTTGAAGTCATTTTAAATATAATCTAGTATAACCTCCTCATTTGACAAATATAGATAGTGAGGCTCTGAGAAGATAACTTGCCCAGTGTTGTGCTAAGAGTAAATTACAAAGCTATGTCCAGAATCTACATCTGGTCCAAGGGACCAATAATCTTTCCAATATGCCATGCTATATCACAAAGCAAAAATCATCTCAATAAAAGCTACTGCATATGGTTAAGAGGGAAAATTATGCCTTCTTAATTCTATAATGCACAATTCAAACATTCTTACAAAATAATACATCTTATGAAGGTAATACAAAAAACTATCACGAATTCTTCACTAGAAGATTGATGGTTTGTCACCAATTGCTTCAAATGGCTAGGAAAAAAAAATCTTCAGCTACTGATTGCTTTTCAGAACCCCTCTGTTGTATTAATCTTCTTTTTCCCTACTTAATTGAATGAAGATAAAAAGTAATTCCATGAAATCAAATAAAGCCCATCTTTCTGCTTCAAAAATATGTATAGCTGTGGGTGGTGGTGTATTTATTTCTCTTACATTTACAAATCATATGTTTCTTGCTAAGTCTATTTCCCTGTTTCTACTATAAACAATGGAAAGGCAATATATGTCCTTCACTCCTACACACAGTAAATTATGATGATTCATACTTTTCCTACTTAAACAGTTGGTCAAGAAATAGAACCTAGAAGTTGTCAAGTCCCACCAAATCCAGGTAACATTTCTTTCTTGAAGTTTTAATTTCCAATTAAGTATAACAACTTTCACAAGAGCCTGCCTAAGACAATGTTTTTAAGCCCTGATAAAATTAACTTTTTTTAGTCTTTTAACAAGAACTATTGGTTTTAAACTTCTCCTTCAGAAATGGAGAAAAATTAGCAAGTATATTCCACCAAGAACATGGTCTTAGGAAAGTTGCAAAGTCACCAGAAGGTTATCTGACTGTTGTCCACATCCAGGAAAGTTCAATACAAGAGATTAGCAAAAATTTTGTGAACTGAAAGAAAAACATTCATCATATTTACAACCAACAAACTTGCATAGAAACTCCTGTCAATAAGTTATGTAAACATAAAAACAAAAACACAGATCTGTCTTCTACAACAACCACCTTAATATAGTTATTAATCAGAGTACATGGTACTGTTATTGGAACACTCATTTAAAAATCTCTTCCCCTCCTCCCAATTTTAAAATGGCAAAACTTCTATCGCTTCCCCCTTCCCCACAAAAATGAGCAACTACTAAATTTTTCCTTCAAAATACCGAGCTGGCTACTTATGATTTTAAAATTCAAAATATATCCAAGATGAAAACATTAAGTGACTTAACCTCTTACTATAACAAGACAATTATGCAAATAGTCCTATATTTCACCAACTATGTTCACCTGCTTTAATTGTCATCTAAGTCATTAAAGTAGTAAGTGAAATCAAGGATCTAAGGATTTCAAAACTCAAGGGGGAGTGCTAAAAATAAGCTATAAATATGAACTACCCAGTCTATTAGGCGCAACAAAAAAAATCTGCTTAATATTTGATAACTCAGAATAGGCCAAGTTTTAAGAGAATTTAGGGGGGCAGACAAATGAAACAGAAGGAACTCTTCAAAAATTAATCCCCTTGTTTACTGGCCCATAGTAAATCTGATTATGAAATTCAAAAACGAACCATGCTACCAAAATACAATATCCAGAAATAATAAGGATCTGAGCTTTAATATTCCATTGATGATAAAATTACTAGTTATAAATGTAATTACATTTAATTCAACATACATTTATTGAGTATATACTGGTTTCATAGTGTTATTATAGGAGCTTGGGAAGCTAAACAAATAAATAAAACATGCCTGTTCTTATAGGCCTAGCAATCAATGTGTGTTGCAGTGGAGATGAGGGAAGAGCAGTGTAAGGACAGAATAAAATATATAATTAAATACCTAGAAATCATAGATATATAGGAACTCAAAATTCTATGTTAGTTTGAGAGCATAGAGATCTCTTCTGATTTAAGGAGGGAGGCATAATTTAGGTGAGATTGGGGGATTCCAAGCATATATAACTATGTGAACAAAAAAGCTTTTAAAGAAAGTGTTTTAATTACTTTGAACAAGTCGGGGATGTCATGAGATTCAGCCAGTTTGACTGGTAATGCAAAGTATACAAAAAACTGAAAAGTGCTCTCAGATAAGGCTGGAAAGGTGGTACAGGTGGTGGAAGACTTTAAATGTCAGGTTAGATGTTGATTTTTTAAATTAAATTATGAAAGGTTTAGAGCACAGAACTCTGCACTAGAAATAGTATGATCAAAGAACCACAATACTTTTCTCAATCACTCAATTTTGAAATTGGTTTACCAGTTCTCCAACAACTTCAAAACAGGACCTAAATGCTAAATTAGGTTTCTATTTCTAAACTTGTGAAAGAAAAATTATTAGGCAATCTCCAAAAATTTTTCAAAGAAGGGTTTCCCCACTTTTTAAATGCATCCTAGAGATAAGAACTGGACCTGTAATTTTACTGGTATAGGGAACTCTCCAGTGAGGAAACTATCTACTGAAACTTCATCTTCAACTTAGTCTTCAACTAAGAGTCTTAGAGTTCTGTCTAGACTCTAGCATTGAGGTTGTGACTTCCCAAAGATCACATAACTAACTAGTATATGACAAAAAGGGGACTTGAACCAGGTCTTCCTGATTTAAGGTCAGCTCAGTAGCCACTATGCCACAGCAGCTTGTCAATTTGGAAAGATAAGAAGAAAGCTTTTTACACTGAAGGTGTGCTAATTTAAACAAGGAGTCAGTTACTAGCCTAGAGTACAGGAAAAGATTTGGGACAGGAAGACCAACTAGGAAGCTGTTCCAATAACCTAGGTGAGGGATAATGGAGGCCTGAATGTCAGTAAACAAAAGAGATGAGATGTTGAGATGTTATGAAGGCAGAAATGACAAACTGGGACAACTAACTGGTTATGTGGGGTGAAAAGTCAAGGAATAGGATGTGATTACAACTCTGGGAGAGTGAAGAATGGTAGTGCCTTTAACAGAAACAGAGAAGTTTGGAGGTGATGCGGTTGTGGGGAGAAATACGGGGTGTCCCAAAAGTCTTAAGAATAGTTTTAAGCTTTGATAAATTAAAGCTACACTATGATTTTTAGGTCATTCTGTATCATGAATGTTATTGTGGGCATGTAAAGTTTCGTGTCTAGGCTTGGGTACACTAATCTGTGTGTAGAGATGATAATTAATCCCGGGGGAGCTAACATGCATGAACATCATTCCCCTCCATGGAACAGCCTTCCCCCCCACATCTCTGCTCAAACGCTTTCCATCCTTCCACATCGAGCTCAGGGCCATCTCCTCCCTTCACAGGATTTGCCTCCCTCTTCCCCACACACTCCAGCTAGAGATCCTTCCTTCCCCATTTCACATCTCTCTGGTACACTTCTCGAATTCAATCATGCAAAACATTCACTCGTGCGCAAACGCATTAGGAAAGGGGCTGTGGTCATGCTCAATGTGTGTAACCCCAGCGCCCTAACACAGTGCCTTGGCCCTGTCTCGGGGACAAGGTCTTCGGTCTTAGTAAAGGGCTACTGTGGCAAAGGAGAAAGCAATTCTTCTTTCCTCTTCCTACCCCCCACTCACACTCCACGATCAAAATGATAACCCGGCCAGGATGCTCCTAGGATGATGGCTCGGGCCATGCCGCCTTCCAGAAAGCAGAAGGCCTGGCAGAGCCGGAGCCTGGCCGGCGGCGGACAAACGAAGACCAGTCTGCAGCTCGCATTGGGAAGGTCGAGATGGGGAGGAATGGACGGTCAAGTGTCAGCCCCGGCGAGGCCCCGGTCTCTCAGACGGCCTGTCTGCTAGCCCGAGCCCTTCCGAACATTCCTCGCTCCGCCGCACGCCCTGGTACCCGTGCAGAGTGTGCGTGTGTGTATATGTGTGCCCCCAGGCCGCTCTTACCTGCTCCTTCCCGGCGCCTACGGATTCTTCCCCCAACCTGCCCGAAAGCCTCTTGCTAGCCCCGCAGCCGAAAGAAGCGACGAGACTGACAGCAGGCTCGGAAGGCGAATCTCGCGAGAGTAGCGAGCTTCCCGCACCCATCTCCTTTCGGCCAGCTTCAATTATTCTCGCGAGATCTCGTCCCCAAGTTAGAGAAGGTCTTGCCTGCCCTCTGGAGGTAACAGGTTGCAAGCGTACATGTTTCAGGCAGAGCTTCTTGCCCTTGACTCCTGGCACGAGTTAAGTTCACCCAGCCTCTGTGGATCGCGCAGCCGCAGCTCCAGCTCCTTGTCCCTTGTCTCCGTCCCAAGCAGCATAGAGCACCTTTAACAATTTAGAAAAGCAACATGTATGTTGATGTATATGAGTGTACATACAAGGACAGGGCTCAAATCTTTTCTGAATTAGGGAAACTAAGGCAGACAAAAGAAAACTCCCGTAGGGTGTGAAATCTGTTGGAACCCTATTTGATAGTTACCTGCCTTCCTCATTACAGATGAAGAAAATCTGTTGAGACATACTTTTGTGTTTGCCTGTGTGCCTGTCGAGGGAAAGTCCCACAATTCTACTTCCGATCTTGTCACTTGTTCTCTTGGACAAGTGAGGAGTTCGGCTGCTTCCGGTCTGTATTGCCAGCACAGTCAGACGGATCGCTGTGTATTCACTTGAGACCAAATGGTGCAGTGGAAAGAAGTCTGGCTTACAGACCACTTCAGATCCAGTTTTTTACTGTCTGCGCCAGTTTAATGTCCTGCCCGTCATTTAAACTCTTGTTTCCTCATCTATAAAATGGGAAGGTTGAACTGGACTTGACCTCCAAAGGCCCTTCCAGCTCTGAAGGCTAGATATGCAAAATAGGTCCTAAGGGCTCAGAAAAATCTCCTGAGGTTCCTTCCAGCTATAAAAGAAAGGTTCTATTTCTCTAAAATAAATATACTCATTTCCTGCCTTTATCATTCCTGGAGATTAGCCATATACCCTGCCCAACTAAGACTGGTAAAGAAAACAAGATCAAAAGAAATAAGAGCCATGTCCAAGAAGTGAGGAATGAGGGGAAATAATGTAGGAAAACCCAGAGAAAGGTCAGTTGGTCTTAAAATAGAAGGTTCTTAGGGGTGTCCACGTGGAATCTAGAGACCCCAAACTTGTGGCTTAGTGGGAGCTGATGAACCCCAAGTTTTAGAAATAGCTTTTAGGCTGGGGACCCCCAAAGCTTGTGCTTCCCTGCTCCCCTGAGAATCCACCCTGAAGGGAATCTCAGGCTAGCAGTTGCAGACTGAATAATGGACCCTAGGGTAAATGCTAAATACCCTTTTGTCTTAGGTAGACTTCCCCATTGTATCAAAGACCCTTTCCCTGGAAGACACACCTGGGCAGGGACCATCCTTGAGTATCCATTGTGTAAGTAGCCCCTTCCCTTACACCCCAGCCTCTAGCTATGATTCCTTTCCCAAGCTTGATTGTAAATCCCATCCTTACCAGTATAATGTCAATCATCTTCCCCAGCTCCTGGATCTTCCCAAATGGTATATAAGCTCCCCAATTTCCTTTGTTCCTTGGAGTGGTCATCTAGTGTGGTGTCACTCCCAGGGGGCCAGGGAACAGAGCAAAGCAGTGCTCAATCCTTGGGCTCTGCATAAGGTGCAGCTCTGCATGAGGTCAAGTAGCCTTGTTCCCCCTTTCCCTTGATTAAAGAGTAGCTTTGTGACTATTTAATAGTTCTGTGTTTTTTATAAGTTAACAGGGGGTTATAAAAATCCAAGTCAGCATTTCAATTGGCAAAGCCGTTTCCAACTCCGGTAACCGTAGTCACAAGGGAAGTTCCCACCAGTTTTCTTACAATTTTCTCTGATTCCTAGAATTCATAATCCACAAAAATGTCCGAGTCCTGAGCAGAGTAATCATTGTTACACAAGTTAAGAAAGCTGGAGGAGGGAGGAGACTTTCCAACTTGTACTTGCTGTTATAAAATGTCAGAGCTCAAAGGGACCTTATTTTGAAGATATGTGAAGTGATGCCCCAAACTGAAGTTTATGGTGTGCTATCACTTAGTGGCAGACTTAATAGTTCAAGGATCCTGACTTCCCAACTATAGATTATGCTCCCTAGTGTTAACTTAGAAAAAACACAGAACTATTAAATAGTCATGTCGACATGGAATCTAGAGTTCCCAAACTTGTAGCTTAGTGAGATATGATGAACCCCAAGTTTAGAAATAGTTTGTAGGATGGAGACCCCCAAAGCTTGTGCTTGTTCCCTGTTCCTGTGAGAATCCACCCTGAAGGGAATCTCAGGCTAGCAGTTGCAGACTGAATAATGGACCCCAGGGTAAATGCTAAATACCCTTTTGTCCTAGGTAGTCTTGCCCATTGTATCAGAGACCCTGTCCCAAGAAGGCACACCTGGGCAGGAACTATCTTTTAGTATCCATTGTGTAAGTAGCCCCTTCCCCAATACCCTAGCCTCTAGCTATGATCCCTTTCTCTAGCTTGATTGTATCCTGTCAGTATACTGTCAATCATCTCTCCCAGCCCCTGGATCTTCCCAAAAGGTATATAAGTTCCCCAATTTCCTTTGTCCCTAGGAGTGGTCATCTAGAGCGGTGGCACTCCCAGGGGGATCAGGGAGCAGAGCAAAGCAGTGTTCCTTTAGACTCTGCACAAGGCGCAGCTCTGCATAAGAGGCCAAGTAGCCCTCATCCCCCTTTCCCTTGATTAAAGAGTGGTTTTATGACTATTTAATAGTCCCATGTTTTTCTAAGTTAACAGTCATAAAGCCACTCTTTAATCAAGGGAAAGGGGGAACAGGGCTGATTAGGCCTCTTATGCAGAGCTGCACCTTATGCAGAGTCCAGGATTAAACACTGCTTCGCTCTGCTCCCTGACCCCCTGGGAGTGACACCACACTAGATGACCACTCCAAGGAACAAAGGAAATTGGGGAGCTTATATACCATTTGGGAAGATCCAGGGCTGGGGAAGATGATTGACATTATACTGGTAAGGATGGGATTTACAATCAAACTTGGGAAAGGAATCATAGCTAGAGGCTGGGGTGTAAGGGAAGAGGCTACTTAGCATTTACCCTAGGGTCCATTATTCAGTCTGCAACTGCTAGCCTGAGATTCCCTTCAGGGTGGATTCTCAGGGGAACAGGGAAGCACAAGCTTTGGGGGTCCCCAGCCTACAAGCTATTTCTAAAACTTGGGGATCATCCTATCTCACTAAGCCACAAGTTTGGGGTCTCTCGATTCCACGCCGACAGAACAACCACAAAACAGTTGAAAATGAATATTGTGAAATTATAAAGAACAAGCTTGGACCCAAAGAAGTGATATGAAAAAAATCTATTCCATTCTTTTAAAGAAAGAGGGAGGGGAGTGACTAGATAGATAGATGGATGGATGGGTGGACTGATAGACAGTAGTACAATATAAAATGAACCCACAAAATCAAAAGTATGTGTATTACTGATAAAAACCAGCAGGAACATATAATTCATTTAAAAAATAATTATAGATTTCTGTTAGTTCACCTATTAAAAAGCATTTGGGGTTTTCCGGGTTAAGATGGCGGCAGAGTAAAAAGCAGCTGCTTGACCTCTCCTAACCCATGCATATAGGACTCCTCAAGAAGACATAAAAACAAATCCAGACGAATGAAGGGACCACACAACAGGGCGCAGCGTTGAAGGTACAAGAGTTTGGGGCATTTCCATGCTATAATGGGGTGAAACAGTTCTCATTAAAATGCGAGCTGAGCAACCCCTTCTCCCACCCCACATCACCTACAGTGGCAAAGCAAGCGCAAAAGAGTTAGAGCAAGTTTGGGGCACCCATTAAGTCACTGGCAGCTCACCAGGGCTTGTTCCTGAGAGCAGCAAGACTTAAGACCCCAAGAGGCTAAAGAACTCACAGACTTTGAACACAGACCTTGAGCGCAGGCACAGGCAGAAGTGTGGACATAGGCACAGGGCTAAGGCGTGGACTAAGGGGCTGATCCTGAGTGCAGCAGTGGACCTTGAGTGGGGACCCAGTGCAGAGAGGTGCTTGACGGTGAAAGCAGCTCCCTGAGACTGTCAAAGGAGTTTCAGGCAGAAGAATGAGTAAGGAGACCACCAGGAGGCTTGACCCAGAGAACAACCAGACCTGGGACTTCAGGAGCCTAAAGAGCGCAGACAGGACCTGGATGCGAGCATAAAGCTGAGAGGGCACCCAGCTCACACAATGGCAAGCCAGAATTAGGAAAACCAGAAGAGAAAGATGAAGAAATCTTTAACACTTGACAACTTTTACACAGAAAAAATCCAGACAACAGAGCAAACAGCAGAGGACAACAAACAAGTAACCATATCCAAACCTTCCTAAAACAATGAAAACGGGTCACAAGTTCTTGAAGAGTTCTAACTAAGATTATGAGAAAGATGGAAGAGATCTGGCAAGAAAATAACAGTTTTAAAGGGAGAATTTCACAATTGGAAAGTGACGCAAGTAAATTGAAGACCAGAAATGACCAGATTGAAAAGGAAAACCAGTCTCTAAAGGCTAGAATTGGGCAATTCGAAAAAGATGCCACCAAATCAAAAGAATTGATAAGCAAATTGGAGACCAAAATCAAATAGCTGGAAAACAGGACAACCAAATTGAAAAGGAAAATCAAAAGCTTAAAGCAGAAAACCAGTCTCTAAAGACAAGAATTGAGCAAGTAGAAGCCAATGATCTATCAAGACAGCAAGAACAAATAAAACAAAGTCAGAAGACAGCTAAAATAGAAGGAAACATGAAATATCTCAATAAGAAATTGACAGATCAAGAAAACAGGTCTAGAAGAGACAATCTGAGAATCACTGGACTTCCTGAAAAAGCAGAAATTAATAGAAAATTGGACTCCATACTAAAAGAAAAATTGCCCTGAAGTTCTACAACAAGAGGGCAATATAGACATTGAAAGGATCCATAGATCACCCTCAACACTAGACCCTGAAAAGACAACCCCCAGGAATATAATAGCCAAATTCAAGAGCTTCCAAGTAAAAGAAAAAATTTTACAAGAAGCCAGAAAGAGACAATTCAGATATCAAGGAGCACCAATTAGGATTACACAGGATCTGGCAGCCTCCACACTAAAAGACCGCAAGGCTTGGAATATGATATTCAGAAAGGCAAGAGAACTGGGTCTACAACCAAGAATCGTGTACCCATCAAAACTGACTATATACTTCCAGGGGAAAGTCTGGGCATTCAACAAGATAGAAGATTTCCAAGTATTTGCACACAAAAGACCAGAACTAAATGGAAAGTTTGATATCCAAACACAAAAATCAAGAGAAACATAAAAAGGTAAATAAGAAACAGAAGGGAAAGTAAGAAAACTCATATTTTAAAAATTTTGCCTCTTTAAGGGCTTCAATAAGATCTAATTATTTGTATTCATATGTGGAGAAATGTTATGTATAATTCTCTGTAGTGAACTCTGTTCACCATTATATTCACTATTATAGTAATTAGAAGAACTATTCATAGGGAGAGGTTGGAATACTAAATGGTCTAAGATGATATAGGGAGTGGGAAAGAGGGGGGTGAATAATAGGGGACACCAAGAGAATCTTGAAGGAATAAGAAAAATAGGATATTCTATTACACACAAAGAGGGCATGGGAAGGGGAGGGGATGAATACTGTTATAAGAAGGAGATGAAGAGAGCATTGAGAGACAATATTTAAACCTTACTCTCAGTGTAATTAACCCTGAAAGAGAAGAGTAGCTATATCCATTGGGATATAAAACTCTATATAACCCAACTGAGAAAGTCAGAAGGGATAAACCAAGGGGAACAGAGGAATGGGGAGGTCCAAAAAAGGGAGGGAAGAAGAAGGGGGAGGGAATTCATTAGGCCTTAAAAATAAAAATAGGGGAATAATAAGGGAAGGGGTAGAAAGGGAAGTAAATCAAGGGAGGGGACAAGGGTTACTGGCTTAAAGCAAACCACTGGTTTAAAAGGAAATAGTGTAAGAAGAAGAGGTAGAACTAGGAGAGGATACCAAAATGTCGGCAAATACACAACTCATAATTATAACTCTGAATGTGAATGGGATGAACTCACCCATAAAACAGAAGCAAATAGCAGAGTGGATTAGAAACCAAAATCCTACCATATGTTGTCTACAAGAAACACATATGAGGCAGGTGGACATACACAGGTTTAAGGTCAAGAGCTGGAGCAAAATCTTTTGGGTTTCAAATAAGAAAATGAAGGCAGGAGTGGCGATCATGATTTCTGACAAAGCCAAAGTAAAAATAGATATGATTAAAAGAGACAGGGAAGGTAATTGCATCCTGATAAAAGGCAGTATAGACAATGAGGAAATAACAGTATTCAACATGTATGCAACAAACAGTATAGCATCCAAATTCCTAAAGGAAAAACTGGCAGAGCTCAAAAAGGAAATAGATAGTAAAACCATACTAGTGGGAGATCTAAATATTCCTCTTAAAGATCTAGATAAATCAAACCAAAAAATAAATAAGAAAGAGGTAAGAGAGGTGAATGAAGTCCTAGAAAAATTAGATTTAATTGATATGTGGAGAAAAATAAATAGGGACAAAAAGGAATACACCTTCCTTTCAGCTGCACATGGTACATTCACAAAGATTGACCATGTAATAGGGCATAGAAACATTGCAAACAAATGCAAAAGAGCAGATATAATAAATGCAACCTTCTTAGATCATAATGCAATAAAAATAATAATTAGTAAGGGTACCTGGACAGGCAAATCAAAAACTAATTGGAAATTAAATAATATGATTCTCCAAAACTAGCTAGTCAAAGAAGAAATCATACAAACAATCAACAATTTCAATGAAGAGAATGACAATGATGAGACATCCTACCAAACTCTGTGGGATGCAGCCAAGGCAGTACTCAGGGGGAAATTTATATCCTTGAGTGCATATATTAACAAATTAGGGAGGGCAGAGATTAGTGAATTGGGCATGCAACTTAAAAAATTAGAAAGTGAGCAAATTAAAAATCCCTAGATGAAAACTAAATTAGAAATACTAAAAATCAAGGGAGAAATTAATAAAATAGAAAGTAAAAGAACTATTGAATTAATAAATAAGACTAGAAGCTGGTATTTTGAAAAAACAGATAAAATAGACAAAGTACTGGTCAATCTAATAAAAAAAAAAGGAAAGAAGAAAACCATATTGACAATATCAAAGATGAAAAGTGAGACCTCACCTCCAATGAAGGGGAAATTAAGGCAATCATTAAAAATTATTTTGCTCAATTATATGACAATAAATATAGTAATCTAGGAGATATGGATGAATATTTACAAAAACATAAATTGCCTAGATTAACAGCAGAAGAAATAGAATACCTAAATAATTCCATATCAGAAAAAGAAATTGAACAAGACATCAAAGAACTCCATAAGAAAAAATCGCCAGGGCCTGATGGATTCACAAGTGAATTCTATCAGACATTCAAAGAGCAACTAATCCCAATACTACACAAATTATTTGATATGATAAGCAAAGAAGGAGTCCTACCAAATTCCTTTTATGACACAAGTATGGTACTGATTCCAAAGCCAGGTAGATCAAAAACAGAGAAAGAAAACTACAGACCAATCTCCCTAATGAACATAGATGCAAAAATCTTAAATAGAATACTAGCAAAGAGACTCCAGCAAGTGATCAAGAGGATCATCCACCATGATCAGGTGGGATTTATACCAGGAATGCAAGGATGGTTCAACATTAGGAAAACCATCCACATAATTGACCATATCAACAATCTAACAAACAAAAATCACATGATTATCTCAATAGATGCTGAAAAAGCCTTTGACAAAATACAGCACCGATTCCTATTGAAAACACTGGAAAGTATAGGAATAGAAGGACCTTTCCTAAAAATAATAAACAGTATATGCCTAAAACCATCAACAAGCATCATATGCAATGGGGATAAATTAGAAGCCTTCCCAATAAGATCAGGAGTGAAACAAGGATGCCCACTATCACCTCTATTATTCAACATTGTACTAGAAACACTAGCAGTAGCAATTAGAGAAGAAAAAGAAATTGAAGGTATCAAAACAGGCAATGAGGAGACTAAGCTATCACTCTTTGCAGATGATATGATGGTCTACTTAAAAAATACTAAAGAATCAACTAAGAAGCTCGAAGAAATAATCAACAACTTTAGCAAAGTTGCAGGATACAAAATAAATGCACATAAATCATCAGCATTTCTATATATTTCCAACACATCACAGCAGCAAGAAGTAGAAAGAGAAACACCATTTAAAATCACCCTAGATAATATAAAATACTTGGGAATCAATCTAACAAAACAAACACAGCTATTATACGAAAACAACTACAAAACACTTTCCAAACAAATAAAACTGGACCTCAACAATTGGAAAGCCATTAACTGTTCATGGGTAGGATGAGCTAACATAATAAAAATGAACATCCTACCCAAACTAATTTACCTATTTAACGCCATACCTATCAAACTACCAAAAAACTTTTTCACTGAATTAGGAAAAACTATAACAAAGTTCATTTGGAATAACAAAAGATCAAGAATATCAAGGGAAATAATGAAAAAAAAATGTGAAGGAAGGTGGCTTAGCAGTACCAGATATTAAATTGTACTATAAAGCAGCAGTCATCAAAACAATATGGTACTGGCTAAGAGACAGAGAGGAGAATCAGTGGAATAGACTTGGGGTAAATGACATCAGCAAGACAGTGTATGATAAACCCAAAGAGCCCAACTTTTGGGACATGAATCCACTATTTGATAAAAAACTGCTGGGAAATTTGGAAAATAGTATGGGAGAGATTAGGTTTAGATCAACATCTCACACCCTCCACCAAGATAAATTCAGAATGGTTGAATGACTTGAGTATAAAGAGGGAAACTATAAATAAGTTAAGTGAACACAGAATAGTATACTTTTCAGATCTCTGGGAAAGGAAAGATTTTAAAACCAAGCAAAAGTTAGAGAAAATTACAAAATGTAAATTAAATGGTTTTGATTATATTAAACTAAAAAGCTTTTGTACAAACCAAAACAATGCAGCCAAGATCAGAAGGGAAACAACAAATTGAGAAAAAATCTTTATAACAAAAAACTCTGACAGGGGTCTAATTACTCAAATATACAAGGAGTTAAATCAATTGTATAAAAAATCAAGCCATTCCCCAATTGATAAATGGGCAAGAGACATGAATAGGCAATTTTCAGATAAAGAAATCAAAACTATTAATAAGCACATGAGAAAGTGTTCTAAATCTCTAATAATTAGAGAAATGCAAATCAAAACAACTCTGAGGTATCACCTCATACCTAACAGTTTGGCTAAAATGAAAGAAGGGGAGAGTAATGAATGTTGGAGGGGATGTGGCAAAATTGGAACATTAATGCATTGCTGGTGGAGTTGTGAACTGATCCAGCCATTCTGGATGGCAATTTGGAACTATGCTCAAAAGGCTATAAAAGAATGACTGCCCTTTGATCCAACCATACCACTGTTGGGTTTGTACCCCAAAGATATCATAGATAAACAGACTTGCACAAAAATATTTATAGCTGCACTTTTTGTGATGGCAAAAAACTGGAAAATGAGGGAATTCAATTGGGGAATGGCTGAACAAATTGTGGTATATGCTGGTGATGGAATACTATTGCGCTAAAAGGAATAATAAACTGGAGAAGTTCCATGTGAACTGGAAAGACCTCCAGGAATTGATGCAGAGCGAAAGGAACAGAGCCAGAAGAACATTGTACACAGAGACCAAAACACTGTGGTAAAATTGAATGTAATGGACTTCTGTACTGGCAGCAGTGCAATGACCCAGGACAATTCTGAGGGACTTATGGTAAAGAACGCTACCCACATTCAGAGGAAAAACTACTGGAGTGGAAACACAGAAGAAAAACAACTGCTTGAACATATGGGTTGATGTGGACATGATTGGGGATGTGGACTCGAAACTACCACACCAATGCAACTATCAACAATTTGGAAATAGGTCTTGATCAATGACACATGTTAAAACCAGTAGAAATCCATATTGGCCATGGGAGGGGGGGAAGTCGGGGGGAGAAGGTGAAAGTAAGAGCATAAATCGGGTAACCATGTTAATTTTTCTAAAAAATAAATATTAATAAATGTTTAAAAAAAGCATTTGGGAATTACATGACTATTCATTACAGAAACAGAAGCAAACTGATAATCATTGAATAGATATGAAATTGCTTATGGTAGACTTTTATATCTTGACACTATTCTCACTTTATATATGTGTTTGTGTGCGTGAACACTGTATGCATCTCATTTTTTTTTTCATATTGATCGTTTTGCTGAATTTTTTCTTTCTTTCTTTCTTTTTAAATTCTTTGCTTTAAGATATGGCTTTCCAGGAAGAGGAAAGAGAAATCTCATTAGACATCCTTTGTTATTTTTAGTATTTTGGCACAGTCCAACCATAAGCAATTTGTTATCTATCTATTCAATTATTTTAAGTTGTCCCTATTTCTGAAAAGAGTATTTGTGTGATTCCCATGGTGAACTCCCAGATAGTTGTAGTTGTTTTGAAAAGAATGTCTTTATCTCTTTCTGTTGGTTTTTAATGGCATTGTATATAAAGACTGATGAAATTGTGGGTTTATTTTATATTGTGCTTCTTTATTCAAGTTATTAATTATTTTAAGTTTAGTTAAATCTTTAAAAGTCTCTTAAGTGAGCAATCATATCAATTACAGGAGTGATAGTTTTGTTTCCTCCTTGCTTAAGCTTCTTCTCAGACTTGTTTTTTTCTTGTCTAATTACTATTGGTAGCATTTCTAAAATATCAAATAATAGTGGAGACAATGCATGTTTTTTGCTTTTCCCTTCATTTTATTGAAAACTTCTCTAGCATTTCTTCATTATGAATAATATTAGCTCTTGTTTTTTAGATACTATTCACAGTATGATCAGATGTGATATTATATAAAAAGTACTTTGCACCTGAAAGTTGCTATATAAAAAAAAATTGTGTGCTATTGATTAGGGGCAGCTAAGTGGTATAGTGTATAGAGTATCAGGTCTAGAATCTGGAAGATATGAGTTCAAATCAGACTTATACTAGTGTGTGGCCTTACGCAAGTTACTTAACTTCTGTTTGTCTCAGTTTCCTCACCTGTAAAGTGAAGATAATAATAGCACCTACCTCCCAAGATTGTTGTAAGGATCAAATAGGATAATAATTATAAAGTACTTGGCACAGTGCTTAGCGCATAGTCAGTATTACTTAAATATTAGCTATTATTATTAATCATTTTAAGGAACAATCCATTTAACCTCATATTTTTTTATGTATTTAACATAAGATGTTATGTTTTAAAAGGTTTTTTTCTGAATCTTCTTATTATAACAACATAACTTATTGTCTTGTTAAATGATCTATTATGTTTATAATCCAATCAACTCAAGGTTTGTTATATTGAAATTCTGGGAGCAGAGAGTCTCACTGTTGATTGACAGGTGAAGACCATTGGACATCAGAATGTTCCCAGAGGCCATGAGGACAGGGGAGAAAGCGGTTGGCCAGGGGGGTATAAATACCCTGCCGGCCCTGGCTTTTGGTTCCTTTCACTTCCCTTGGACCTGAGATCTGTGGATCCTGGTCTTTTGGGATTTGAGACTTGCTTGGTTCAACCTTGCAAGAACTCCTGTCTTGTACCTGATTAGCATTGCCAACCTGTACCCAGACCATCACTCTTCTTATTCTACTATCCCCTAGATATTTAGGAATTCAAACATCTTTAGTTATCTAGGTCTCCCAGGGCCCGGGAGGG
The DNA here is from genome assembly GCF_016433145.1 of Gracilinanus agilis. Lineage (NCBI taxonomy): Eukaryota > Metazoa > Chordata > Mammalia > Didelphimorphia > Didelphidae > Gracilinanus > Gracilinanus agilis. Next base: position 651,544,218 of record NC_058131.1, on the reverse strand, counting down.
ATCCGGGGAAGTGGGAAGGAGGAGAAGAAGAGGGTGGACAGGGTGGTACCTGAAGGCTATAATAGGCATAACAACATCTGGCAAGAAGAAGAAGAAGCTGAAGACATCTAACAACAGCTTGCTTGCTCTGGTTTGGCTGTGGCCAGGCTGAGCCAGAGGAGCTAAACAAGTCAGAATCACTCACTTGCCTACAGCTCTGAGGGATTACTATTATCAACATTAGTTTAGGGTTTCCCAATTTCTCTACCCATTTCCTAATATTCCTTCTTTGCTAGAAATATAGATAAAGCTATTCAAGTACCTTCCTGGAGTGGTTGTGTCGTCACTTCTCTGGGAAGGGAGCAACGCAGTCAGATAAACATGTCCAAGGCTAATAGAGCCCAATATCCATCATTAATCAACCCCAGGTGGGACCTGAAGGGATATCATCCATTGACCTGAAGGATCCTGCCTGGGCACTGTTATAAAGGAGGGAGGTGGTACAACATCTAGCTAGGGGCAAGACTCAGGTGATCTTGCTCTAGCCACATACCTGAACTATCACTGCTGTCACCCAATTAGCAGTGGTAGTATTCAGTCTACCCCTCTGCTATCTCTATCTAGCCCATTTATACATAACATGTTCCAGTTATAAATTTAATTTGTTCATAGTGCATAATCTTTTTAATATGTCATTGTAGTTGATAATATTTCAGTCAATATTTTTTATATTGAAATTCGTAGACATATTGGTGTATAGTTAGTTTCCTTTTACTACTTTATCTGCCCACAGTTTAGATATCAACAATATTTATCTCAATTTTATTATTTTCATGAAAAAATATGTAACAATGGATTTATTTACTCTTTAAATATTTTATATTATTTTACTTATAAATCCATCTGATCCTATCTTTGGGAGTTCTATTTCTCATTGTTATTGTTAGTATTTTGTTTTATTGTAATTTCATCTATTTCATGTAAATTTTCCATTTTCTTGGCATAAAATTGAGTAAAATAGTTTCTAAAAGTAGTAGTACCTAACATTTATATAACACTGGAAGATTTATAAAACATCCTAGGTACATTCACTATCTTATCTTATCTTAGGCTGTGCAACTGGGATTTTGCTGTAGGACCTAAAAATAGTGTAAAATGGCCAAATGAGAGTTCATTCATATGTCACCTGTGAAAAAGTAAGGCACTGAAATGGAATAGGCAACAGAACTCTTTTCTGGTCAGCCAAGAGTAAGTCTACTCAAAATGTGGGACATTAGAGAGCCACTTTCCCCAGCTACCACCAAAATCTCACCTCTGTGAACACTTGAGATTATCACTAGCAGTTCATTCCTTTGGGATCATGTAGACTTTTCTTTTAAACTGCCAATATTCCTTGAGAGGAAATAATATTTCTAACTGACTTTTACATAAACCTATAGATTTAGGGCTGGAAAGAACCTCAGTAATCACCTAGTCCAACCACTTTCATGCTTGCTTTAGATCCCCAAGGGAGCAGTCCTGGCATTTGAACTTAGGTCTCCATTCCACAGCAATACAAAAGTGTTTTCCATACATTCTCTCCTTTGATCCTCATGATAATGCTATAAAGTAGGAACAAAAAGTAGTATCACCCCTACTTTAGATGGGGATATTATAAGGCTCTAAAAAGTTGAATAACTTTTCTATGGTCAAACAACTAATAAATATTAGCAGGAAGATTCAGTTCAATAAGTAGGGCTTGATGGTTTGGAGGGATCCAAAAAGAAAAAAATCCATTCCCTAAAACCAGGAAAATTCTCCTTAGTTATTATTTTTAAGGTAAAACCTGGGGTTAACATATATTTTATCTGGGTTCAGAAGGGTGATAGGAGACAGGAATAGACAATAGACTGGGACCAAACAAATTAGGAAATTGGGTTTGGCAGTTTGGGGAATGGCAGTTGACAGGAATGACTTTTGGGCCTAAACTGTCATTCTGATCCACCTAGCCAGGGAGTCTGTGAAACCAACTAGTGACAGGGTAATACAAGGACAAAAGAATTATAAACACAGGGTTTTAATAATAATTGAGGGTCAGGAATAAGGGGGAAAGGTCACACTGAATCTAATCACTAGGGACCACACAGGGGCTGGGAGAATGGGTTAAAGCCTTCGCTGCACTAATCAGACTATTACAGACTAGAAAGGAAAATGGGTCTCTCACAAAGCCATGACCACTTCAGCTCCACTTGATGGTACAGGAAATGGGTCCATAAGAAGGTAAATCCAGGAAATGCTAATCAAGGAGCTTGTCTCAGCCTGGGATGTCCACCACCCCAGCTAGATCTTCTTGCTCACTTGATCTTCCCTGGCAGGTCTTCCTTCTCAGTGGTAACTCCACACTCCTTGGGCTCCTCACTGGGCAGTTAAAGGCATCCACAAGCTCTCCCTTTCCCAGCTTGACCAGAGTCCTCAAGGGCAAACAGTTTTCTTTCCTTCATTCCATTTAGAATGTCGATGGCTGACAGTCAAGGTTTTTCCTCTAGCCTGCTTGCAAAATCTGCTTCAGCCTATTTACCTATTACATTATCATGGTTGGAATTTCAAATAAGAGCTATAGAAGGTTCAGTAGCATCTGCTTTTCAGACTGCCAAGAACAAAAAAAAAACCTCAGTACTTCCCTGGGTACCAGAGAAAAACTCTCACTTCAGTCTATGCTCTCCTATCAGTTTCATCCCACAGTGAAGTTCAGTCCCATCACCATCATGCAGGATTCTGTGCAGTTCTCATCACCCTATGCAAAGTCAGCTACTGGTGCAGGGTCAGTCTGAATGGCCTCATAACCTTTAGACTTTGGGTATCTGGCAGCTGTAGGAATTAAATTTTAATGGTTTCACTAAAATACATGAAAATTACAAATAATATGGTAGTCATTGATTCAAAATATTGTTGCTCAAAGTTGAGATGACTTTAATAGCTTTTATTTTCAAAAGAGGTGGAAAGGGTGAAAGCAGTGAAATACAAAAGGGTTGAGAAGACATTAGCCTATCTAACTAAATATTGCTTTGGTGCTTAACTCAGCCAAGACTTGTTGACCTTCAAACGGAATTAAACTCTCTCCAGAAGATAGGAAGAGAAAGCCAGCTATCTACTCACCCAAGTTCCCTCCAAGAGGCAGGTCAAGATGATGACTCAAGCTGAAGGTGAGTCCTGAGGCCAACTTTCTTCTTTAAGCCGACCTTCTTGCAGCTGACTTCCTTCTTGAAGTCCAACTCCTTCTTGGAGTCAACTTCTAGTCCCAGAAATTCAGGGCCTTTTATAGTGGCTTCTTGTTCCTTTCCCTTTTCACAAGAGCCAATCACAGTTTCCAAATTGCCCAGCATTGCCCAGGGGGCAGTGTTTGTGGAAACCACTTCTTACCTTCTGAGAGAAGTGAATACTCATCAAAAGAATTCACAGATTCCTGGCTGATCGAAGTGGGAATTCTCATTTCCTGGCTAATTTAGTTGAAAAGGTGGAGAGCTCCTCCACTAAGTATGGTGTTCAAGCTTTTGTTGATTCAGTTCAAAAGTAGACAAAGGAGAGTTAAAGCGTCTTAACAATCTGGGAGGTATTAAGTAAGGATACTTAAGTTATTGTTAACCAAAGTGTTAACTCAAAATAGACAAAGGGAATAAAGGATTCCCTTTCACAAGTGTAAACTCAGAGAAAACAAAGAATTCCCTTTTGTATGATAGCCTGCAAGAAGCAGTGGGCATTTACACACTCAGCCTCTATAGATAACAAGGGGGAAGCTGAAGAGGAACTGTACCAATGAGGATTGTCTTGCTCTTATGTAGAAATATACTCTTCTCTATAAGAGCAGAGTGCAATTTGACTTCAAGGCCAGTGACATTCTGCCCAAATCACCATAGAACATTAATAAACTCCATTGTCTTTTTTCCTGAGTTTGCCTAATTTCACCAGAGTGAGACCCAATTCCAGATTTCTCTTGAAAAATGTGGCTAGCCAGGCAGGAGGCACACATCATAAGGCTATCCCTGACTAAGCCTTCCCTCTGTCTCCCCAGCTAGTGATTTTAGATTGGAGTGGACTTCCCCAAGCAGTCAGGATTACTCTCCCAGTTCAGGAGAAGTACATTCTAAACTCAAAACAGATTCTATTCTCATTTGTGCACAAAGAAAAGGATCAGCACATGTGGAAAGGATGGGGCAGTGCTGAATAGATGGTTTTGCTTAGCTTCATGTTGTCACAAGACAAGGAGATACCAATATCTACATGGAAACAGGACAGAGTAAAACAACCTACCAACTCCTGCTTAAGCAAACTGTTAAAAGCTTGGGACAAGGGGAAACTGTCCATTTAATTGAGAATGTCCAAACCTCAAGTGGAAGAATTCAGTTTGGACTGGACCTGGTACTTAAATATTTGTTGGAAGCAAAATTGGCCAGATTAATAGAGGAACTTTGATGACTATCAGCTGTATATGCTAAAAACCGGACCTGAAGACCTAGAACCTAGGCAAATAAATTATTAGTGCTATGAGGCAGGACCTTCCAACTGAGACTGCCCCTCATTACAATGCCCACACTAACTGCATTTTTCAGAATCAGAGGTGGCACTTTTAAGAATCTCTTTTCTAGGGATTAATCAGAGATGAAATAACTTTTACAAAGGAAAGATTTTGGTGGGCCCCAGGAAGGGAGTGATGTAGGCAGTGAGGTGACTTCCACTTCAGAAGTTCTTTAGCCTGCACAAGGCCCTTTTTATCTAGGAATATGTTGGAGCATAAAAACTACAATGAGACAGCACAAAAGGGGAACTTAGAAGTGTAGGGAAATCTAATAAAACCTCAAAATAGCTCTCCTAGCTCTCAGTAATATTAAGCAGGGACTTACTTGCATTGACTTTTTGATTAAACTTTCAGTGGGAATAAGAAGGAAAACTGTAAGATTCTTTTTTTTCTCTGTCTTCACAATCCTGTTAGATTGGAGATGGCAAAAACAAACAGAAATTGGCAGAACTCTCTTTATCTTCATTAGTAGCTCCTTAATGCCATTTTCTTTTTGGAGCATGCTTTATGGGCTGTGGATGGAAACAATTCCACATTATTACAACTCATACACCTGGTGGACACATACCATTGGCTGAAGCTAGAACTAGAAATTATAAACTGCTTCTCAAGAGAATTTTTGTCCCTTGAGAGTTCCTGTATTGAGCCTCATCCAAGATAGCTGCCATGCTTCTTTGAAAGGTTTTCTTATTAAATTTGCTTTTTTTTCCTTTTGGTTCTTAATGCCTGGCTTGCCACTTGCAAGGATGCATTGAAAGCTAGGGCATTTTGGAACTTGGCATTTGGAACACTGAGGAGGCAGGACCAGTGACCATTGGTGGAGGAACAAAGGGTTCTGGGACAGAAGAGCCAGAAGGATCAGCTTTGGGGGGAAGCCAAGGGAGGAGGAGGTTGTATTTTGGCTGTGAGACCCTCTGAAGTTTTTCCTCAGACTTTCTAAGAAGACTTGCAGTTACTCTTGAATTATACGGATTCCTGAAGTTCGTTGAAAATCCAACAACAGCTTCAACTGAGTTGGGCAAGGGTGTCTGGACTTCCACTGGGGAGCCGATCCCTGGACCCCATTTGTCTTGGGCTTTGCCCCACAATATCCCCTTTGAATCTAATATCATTCATTGTATAGAAACATAATCTTGGGCTTGGGGCAGTGAAGCTGCTTTTGGGGAACACAGAGATCAGATTCTCAGGATCTGGATCTCTGTGGGTACCTGGCATAGTTAAGGACTGGGGGAGCTTAGGAAATTACCCTACACCCACTTTCCTGTGAACCCCATCTCCATTTCCTTGTTACCAAGTCCTCAAATAAACCCTTTAGTCCTTTAGTCCGATCTGCATCTATCCTATTGGTGGGAGGCTGAGTGAGGGGGTTGAGGAAGGGAGGCAGGCTAACCTCCATTTTGAGCCTGACCTGCAGCAGGGAAATAAGGAGAGGCACCGACATCTTATTGGGGTTACACTCATTTCCCCTGGAGGGGGCAACATTTCTTTAACCCCTCTACCCCAGCACGAGTTACAGGGATCCCCCATTTTCTCAGGAAACCCCATTTTGTCTCCCAGTAAGGAGGGGTGGCAGAGAGGGAGGAGAGGCCCTTATACATCTTTCTAGTGGGTTACCAACTATACCCCAAACCTCCTAATCGCCCCCCTTCTTACACAATCCTGTTAGGTTGGGGATGGCCAAGATAAACAGACAAAAAATTCTTTTGCTTTGTAGAAATGTATGACACTATAAACTAATTAGAGACTAATGATTGTAATTAAAATGTAATATCTTTACTGTCAATTTCTAAATTATGTTATTTACTAAAAACAACTTAGTGGATTTTTAGAAGTTAACAGCTAGGATTAAGATTAGGTACAATCAACATACACCTCTCTACTCTCTTGAAGGGTGATAAATATATTGTTTTAATAAAAGTTGATTTCACTTACTAGAGAATAAGCCAGTTTGAAATGATTTGACAGAATTTCATTGTTTAGGTAACTAGTAGCTGAATCATCTGAACAGAAATAGACTATAAGAAGGAAATAACATTTACCAAATGGAAACCATAAAAATAAATTTGCAGCATGAAATTATTTGAATATAACATATAAAACTTCTGTCCTTGAAGGATCTCTGGAAGGGGGTGTCCCAATCCTTAGAACCTCTAGGAAGGGGATGAGAATGTAAGACTGCCACCTTGCACCTATGAAAGGGTGCTAACTAAAAGCAGTGGGCTCTAAAATTTGAGCTGATTGCCCTTGGCAAAAATTGAGATCTTGAATTTATTACCATTTGTAATTATAAATCCAGACTTTATTTGCTTGAATTTTATACTGAAACTAAATTATAACTAAATTATAATGTGTTCTCATTTACAGTGAGACATGTTCTCTTATTAGGATTATTGTAATAAATTAGAAATTAATGAAAAAAAATGTGTTATTTGGCATTTAAACACTATGCTTAGAAAAGAAATCAAAAAATGGATCGAGAAATCCTATTTCAAATCCAGTCTCAGAAACATATTAGCCATACAGCCTTAAACAAGTCACTTCACCTTTATCAATCTTAGTTTCCTCATCTGTAAAAAAGAATAATAGCATCTACCTTTCAGGGTTGTTTCGAGGATCAGATGACATAATTGTAAAGTGCTTAGCACAGGGGCTGGTACATGATAAGATAGCTATTACTATTTTTATTAAATATAATTACTCTATTGGATTTGTTAAAGATTCAATTTGGTATATTTTGCTTTAAATTAGATAATAATAATTTACTGTCTGGGGGGGGGAAGTAGCAAAAATTTCTTAAGTTGCTCTTGTCTATGAAGATTTTAGGACCTTCTGTTCAGGCAGAGTCACAGGATCTTACAAGTTCTGTTGACAACATATCACTAAATTAATGAAGTTTGAGAAACTAGAGCCACTCCCAGTCAAAGTGGAGAAATCTACAAGTTTGCTTATAGTAAAGATTAAGTTTTATCTGATAAATTATTCAGCTATCACTTGTAAAAATTATGAAATTGCATCTTCTAATAAAGTCTATATTGAAGTCACATCTTTGAATTAACTTAATAGACCTTAGATTTCATTTTCGCCTTAGGACTTACTAGGCAATATAGAATTGGAGGCTAACTGTAGTTAGCATTTTTCTGGGGTTTTGAGTGAACTATCAGGTATTTACTGTTTGTTTGAACCTCCAGAATGCAGTTATTCCTAATTTATAAATGAAGGATAAACAAGATATTTTTATATGTACTTATTGTTAATTGTCATTGTAATAACATGAGAGAGACAAATAATAACTTAACCCTAAGCTATATATTGCTATTTGGGACAAAATCTCTTGGGACTGTAATTTGATGCTTTTCTGAGTGTTGATTTCAGTTATGATTGTCTGAATTATCATTAAGCCAATATTACATGATTGAAGGGATGTCTCTGCCTGGGAAAGCTGAGGGGATGGCCATGTGTAGGCACAGGTAGAATCCTCTTGACTCACTTTCTCTATTGGGTTATTTCCATTTTGAATAGGAAAATTTTCCACCTGATTAATTCTGAGCCTGGCTATGATATCCTATGAATAATGTGGAACTTTACTGCATTATTGGCTGCTAACTATGACTTTTACCTGAAATCAAACAGAGCTAAGGAAGTTTTCCCCATGCTATGACTTATGTCAGATCAGTCCTGATATAGTCATAACTATGTTCCTCCTTTTTCCTTTCATAGAAAATTTCTAAAATCAGGGCAGATGAACAGAGGAATTTTTTGCTGTTATAATACTAAATCTATTTGTTAAAACATCTGAGTTACAATAGGAGACAAATATGAACATTTTTACTGTTTTTAATCTGAATTTGTGGTTAATTTCATATCTTAAGCAAGTAAGTAAATTAATTCTTTGGCTTGCCATCTACTTGCTAATAGTTACATATTCATATATAAGATTAGGTCCTTAATGTATCTTATTCTTTCAAGATAAAATATCTATTTATACATACATGCATATTCTCAAAGAGAAGAATAGGATAAAGATAGAGTAGGTTTTTACATTTTTAATGGAGTAGAAAATTTTGAAGAAGCATCAAGATTAGATTGTTAGAAATCCAAGGAGCTACACATACACACGACTGGCTTCCAAATTTTTCTCATGATAAATTCAGGTTTTTAATATGTTTTAGTAAGAATAACTTTAAAAAATAGATTAATGATTTTACACACAAAATCATATAGAAATTTAAAATTTGGGGGCAGCTGGGTAGCTCAGTGGAGTGAGAGTCAGGCCTAGAGACAGGGAGGTCCTAGGTTCAAACCCGGCCTCAGCCACTTCCCAGCTGTGTGACCCTGGGCAAGTCACTTGACCCCCATTGCCCACCCTTACCACTCTTCCACCTAGGAGCCAATACACCAAAGTACAAGGGTTTAAAAAAAAAATTTAAAATTTTTCTTTTTCCTATTTTGAAGCCTCTGTCTGGTAGTGTTAATGGACAGAAGGGCTCATTTTCCAAGTCAGGTCTTCATGGCCTTTTGTTGTTTGTTTTCAAATTCCTCCTAACAAATAGGTCTTGATCAATGACACATGTAAAACCCAGTGGAATTGCATGTTGACTATAAGGGGGGGGGTAGAAGGAGGGGAGGGAAAGAACATGAATCATATAACCATGGAAAAATTTTCTTAATCAATTAAATATAATTTTAAAAATACAATTCCACCTATTCTATTTATGGCATTGCGCATATTAGATACAAGGTTGGGTAAAGATACAAAGAAGGAATGCTATGTAAATATTGAAATTCTCTGAAGTTTCAGGTGAATTACAGGTTCCTAAATTGGTGTTCTTCTCATAGCTCCTTTATTAGAATTAGATTAATAGAATCTAAACTTAGTTTCGCCACCTGAATTAATTACTGGAAAGCAAATCTGATTAGATTTTGTGATGTTTTGCTATATTATGCTGAGTCTTAACACTAACAAGCTTTAGAAGCATAGAGGATCTCAACAAGTGACCTAGAACCTGGAGACTGGAGGAAATACCTGCCCTGATTCCTGCCAAGTTCTTTGAGAAATGCTTACCAGACTCCTGAAGATCATGAATGCCGCCAAAGGACTTACCACCTCTAAAACTATTGCTCTATTGGCTTTCTTTATTCTTCACTCAATGGTTTTATTAGTTTTCTCTGTGTTACGGACCTTTTATCTATTCTGTAAGTTGCTTATCATTTTTCTGCTTGGACTAATACTGATTTAGGAACCAAGACCCTTGTCCTTCAGGCTTGCCAAGTGTGGTCTCCAGCTACCTTTCTAGTTTAACTTTTCATAGAAGAAAACTGTCACAAAAGCAGAGAAAAAGTGGGTGACCCTATCAACCGAACATTCACAAATTGATTTTATTGCCCGTATCATTTGAACACCTGTGGATTAATTCTATTGAACTACCAAAATCTTTGGGCTACAGATATATTTTGGGGAACAGAGGCCAATCGAGCAAATGGGTGGAGGCTTGTCCAGATCCTGCTGACCAGTCGTACTGCCACCGAGGTTGCCGAGTGGATGACGTGGATACATCACTCCCATGTGAAGCTTGTTGTGATTGACTTCAGCCCAGAGAGGAAACAAGCCCTGACCCAGTTAAGCTGAGAAAGAACCCCAACACCAATCAATGGTCTTTTGGACACTTGTTTGACCCTGATAATGAGGACCTGATACTTCTCATATTATCTACAATGAATTTGTTGTTTGAGCTTTGTACCCTATTGTGTGCCCTTGGGGTTAGGGAAACAAGGCAGCCCAGTATTTATACACATCTGATCCAACATGCCAATTGTGCCTTTAACCGAACTAGTTCCTGGTTATGTAGTTCCCCCCCCCCTTTTCTTTGGGGGAAGAGATGCCCCTCGTGAACCCCAGGGCAGACATCCAAGATGTGTAGTTATTATTTTGCAATCAATAAAGCTTACCTAGATACAAAACAAACCAAATTGTACTGCCATGGGCTAGAAGAATGAATCTTCCCATTTATTCATGTTTAGTTAGGAGAAAAAAGTCACTTTTATAATTCTTGCCATCTTTGAGCTTCCAACATATTGTCAAGATACCAGCTTTGTGTAATGAACTGAATAGGGCAATAGATCAGAAAATAGGATGTCAAGTGGGATATAATTATTCCCTATCCCTGAGTAAAAATGTGACCATTCAAGATTGAAAGGGTCTTCTGAGGATTTTTCTTAAGCCGGGAAGCCTGATAACACAAGTAGTTTTTTTAGGAAAGCCCCATAGGAATTTTATTTCCTGTGTAACCAAAAAAGGATATTATTGGGGGCAGCTGGGTAGCTCAGTGGATTGAGAACCAGACCTAGAGTTGGGAGGTCCTGGGTTGAAATCTGGCCTCAGACACTTCCCAGCTATGTGACCCTGGGCAAGTCACTTGACCCCCATTGCCTAGCCCTTACCACTCTTCTGCCTTGGAGCCAATACACAGTATTGATTCCAAAATGGAAGGTAAGGGTTTTTTTAAAAAAAGGATATTATTGGCTCTCTTCAAATAGGAACAGCAGATGTGGCTTGGGTGGGTGTTTTGGCTTCTGGTCCATTCCTACCCTGTCTCCTAGACAGCCCTCAAAAGCAAGTGTGCAGCCATCTAAGTTTTTGCTATGCTTCCCCCTTTAGTGAGACCAAATCTGCTTTTTCTATCCTATTACCCATGTATGGGACCAGACACAGTCTGGACATTCCTGAATAAAGTGAACAAATTTTTGTAAATATTTGTTAATGAAACCAAAGGTGCAGCAAAGGCCCTTAATCCTTCATTTTCTTCTTTCTGGCTCTGGATTTCCTCCTAGCAGATAGGGGAAGGGTATGGGCCCTCCTGGGTTAGGAATTGCCGAGACCCCCTCCCCCCCAAGAGAAACAAGGTTCCATCAAGTCAGTGCAGTTAGACATGGTCCTACCCTGACCCCTGTGACCTGAAAATTGGCCACAGGATGGCCGGAAAACCCAATCAAACCCCTCTGTGTGACTCCCTTCTGACCAACACTTCTTATTATTGAAATTATTATAATCTATATCTTTAGGAAAGCTCCAAGTCTTATAGAAATCCCCTTATAGAAATCCCCTAAACACTCTATAATAAATCAGCATTTAATGAGTTAACAGTTCATACCCTCAGCAAAATAGCAGAAGCTGCTTTAATCTCTCTCTGTCTCAGAAATTTGAAGGGCACAGCATGGCAAATCAAAATACTTTCTTGCTTCACTACTTTCCCATGCTGAACTTAACTCCATAAGTTTAAAAGTTGTCACACTTAACCCACCCTCTGAAATATGTTGAAGGTCTATTATCAAAATAATAATTGAATAACATAAAGTCTTGGTAGCCTTGAATTCTGTTTAGACTAAAATGTAATCTATATGAAAACATAAATGTACTCTTATGCCAATTTTTAGGTAACGTTGAGCTTTACAATGTTTAGAGAAAAAATGTAAATCTTGCCAGCATCTGGGAACTTGAGAAAAAAGTATAAAAATTAAAGATGTAACAGGAAGTTCTCAGGACAGCTTCTATAACTCCTCTCTCTCTCTCTCTCTCTCTCTCTCTCTCTCTCTCTCTCTCTCTCTCTCTCTCTCTCTCTCTCTGTCTCTTTCTCTCTCTCTCTCTCTCTCTCTCTCTCTCTCTCTCTCTCTCTCTCTCTCTCTCTCTCTCTCTCTCTCTCTTTCTCTCTCTCTCAGAATGCTGTACCCAGAGTCCATCCACCACAAGAGCATCCATACCTACGTGGGCTCAGTTTGGAGTGCCTGGAACAAGCTCCAGGAGGACGGTAGGGAACCCTGGTCCCACGGGAATGGCTAACCTCTTGGCTCCCAAATTTCCCACGGCTGAAGTATCTCTTTATGGGTTTTCTTTTATATGTCCTCGTAGGGATTCTGTGTTGCTTGTGCTTAGTGTGCCTCCTTGGGGCAAAGAACCAATTCCCAGGCCCAAATTGCAGACAGCAGAGATTAGGATGATGCCGTTAAGAAAAGAGAAGCAATACAGATTCAATGGTGGAACTGCACCAGGAGGATGGTCAGCACCAAAGGGGAGACTGAACAACGTCAGCCCATGGTGCAGTCAGTCTGAGTGACTTCATGGCGTTTAGACTTTGAGTTCGTGGCAGCTAGCCTATACAAAATGGCGTGCCCATCTCTGATGATGCTGTTAATAGAGGACAAGTGGAGGCAACGCTAATCTCATCTCCTCATTGAAATGTGTAGGGGGGGCAGCTAGGTAGCTCAGTGGATAGAGAGCCAGGCCTAGAGACCTGGGTTCAAGTCTGGCCTCAGACACTTTTTAGCTAGGGATCCCTGGGCAAGTCACTTAATCTTCATTTCCTAGCCATTACGCTCTTCTGCCTTGGAACCAATGCACAATATTGATTCTAAGACAGAAGGTAAGGGTTTAAAAAAAGAAAACAAACCCAAATGTGTACGGATTGGGATTGTCTTGCTTTAATATGGAAGTTGTTTAGTCCTGGCTATAAAAGCAGCCTGCAGTTTGAATTTGAGGTCAGCCTTCTCTAGCTGCGAGCTGCGTCTCATTTCCTGAGTTTGCCTTATCCAACAAGATTTATTTTAACGACCATCCATAGACCATCCCTTTGGGTTCAATAGAAGAAGAAGTCACGGATTCTGGTAGCCTCGATCCATGGCCTGTAGGAAGCCGTCCTGGTGAAGACGCTGGGCTTGTTCTCAGCTCGGCAGCCAACGGGCCCAAAGCTGGCTATGCCGTGGACTTCCCACTCATTCCTTCCCATCTGGCAAAGCAAGGGGCCCCCCGAGTCTCCCTGGAAAACGCCAACGAGAGAGCCCAGTTAGAGGGGTTTTCACTGACTGATTGTGCGTCCAGCTATGCAAGGCCCCGGCGAGCCCATGTCTTTGGGGCGCCAGGAATAAGGGGCCCAGGAGAGGCTCGGGCCAGCCAGCAAATCCTGCGGTATATTCCCCAGCCTTCTATCCCACCAGCAGGTGAAAACAGGTCCTGTGGCCCCCCCAAAGAACAGGACAGGCTGGGCCCTGGCCAGAAAACGTGCAGCCTCCTTTGGTGAAGATTCCTTTTTTTAGAGCCCTCCTAAGTCCCTCTGAGTGACCGCCCTGCCTGGCTCCCAGCAGGACGCGGCACGGAGGATTGGGAAGCGGCCGGAGCCCAAAGCACACGGCCACGAGGACGTCCCGTTCGCCGCAATCCCAGGAAACGTTCGGCCCCTCAGAGAGCAAAGCCTAATAAAGACGGAAGGGACCCTGCGTGTTCCCCAAGAAGTGGGACGCGGATTTCACTTTGACGTACTGAATCCTCTTTTAAAAGGAGAAGATCAATGAAGAAGCGCAATCGAGTCAGCCCGTACATAACAGTAAGGTAAAGAGCGTGGAAGATGCCACAAGTCTGGCCCACGCTGAGGACGGAAAGGGAAGCTGCCTCTTGGGAGAGAAGCAATGGAGGATGGGGGCAGCACGAGGGCATCCCCAGCCCCCCCCTCCCCCCCCCCCCCGGCTCAGGATGTGGGAGAAGAGAAACGGGGCGCCTCTCAGGTCTGCTTCCTTACCTGGCACGCGGCGGGGGCCCCTGGGAGGTCCCCGAAGCCCACACACAGCATGGTTGGGCTCACTTTGTCACCCCAGACCTTGTCCTGTTGACAAGTGCTGAAGTCCATGACAGGGAGCTGGGCTTGATTCAGAACACTGGACAGCGTCAGGTTCTCCTCCCCACCTGGCAGAAGCAGACACATGAGGACCCTTTGGGCGAGGATAAGCTCTAAGAGCATTCTGTCACGGACACCGGACCGCTGGAGAAGGACGTGGGCAGAGGAGTGGAGGCGGGAAACCACTCCCGCGGATTTAATGAATTTATTTTGAATGAACAAATGAACTCCTGAAAATAATTTTAATGCATTCCTCTATGCTGCTGATTCCCAAATCTACTCGTCCTGGCCCAGCGTCTCTCCTGGCCTCCCCCCGGCCCGGTAGGCATCCTAACCTCACCACGTCCAAAACAAAGCTCGTGATCTTCCCCGTCAGCCTCCCCAGGACGGTAAAGGACGCCGGCCTCGTCCCGGCGCTCAGCTTCACCATCGAGGCCGCGTCCGGGACTCCTCGGGATTTCTCGCCCCCAGATTCAAGCTCAGGCCTCTGCCACATCTCCTTCCCTCCCATACTGTGGCGCAGGCTTTCGTCCCCTCCCACCCCGACTGACAGCATAGCCTGCTGCTGGCTCTGGCTGTCTCAAGGCTTTCCCTGCTCCAAACGATCCCCCATTTGGCCATTAAAGCGATTTTCCTAAAATTCAGGCCTGATCATGTCCTTTCCCTCCGCCAGCAGATTCCTATGGCCTCGAGGAGCAAATACAAAATGCTCCGTTCAGCGTTCACAACCCTTTAAAGCTTAGCCCTCTCCTACCTGCCCATCTTCTCCTTTTTCCCCCCCTTAAAACCTCTATTTCCATCTTAGGAGTAGTACTGTGTGTTGGTTCCCAGGCAGAAGAGCAGTAAAGGCTGGGCCATAGGAGTTAAATGTCTTGCCCAGGGTCCCACAACTAGGAAGGGTCTGGGATGGGGGGGGGGGGTTAATCTGGGTGGCTCAGTAGATTGAGAGCCAAACGTAGAGATGGGAGGTCCTGGGTTCAAATCTGGCCTCAGACACTTCCTAGCTGTGTGACCCTGGGCAAGTCACTTAACCCCCACTTTAGCCCTTACCAGTCTTCTTCCCTGGAGCCAATACATAGTACTGATTCTAAGACAGAAGGTAAGAGTTTAAAAAAAAAAAAAGAGTCTGGCTCTGGCTCTCAAACCCTTGAACCACCTAGCTTCCCCCACCCCCCCAATCTTCTCATACCTTACTTTCCAACAGCTATTCTTCAGTCTAGAGATGTTGGCCTGCTGGCTCTTCTAAGCACAAGACTCTCCATCGTCCTACTTGTGGACATTTTCTCTGGCTCTCCCCCTTGCCTGGAAGGTTTTCTCCTCTCTACTCCTGACTACTAACTTCCCTGGCTTCCTTTAAGCCTCAGCTAAAATTCCACTTTCCATAGGAAACCTTTCCCAGCCCCTCTTACTTCTAGTGCATTTATCCCTCTGCAAATTACCCATTTTCCCTGAAAATAGAATGGCTTTGTATATATTTGTCTGTGTATTGTCTTTCCAATGAGACTTATTTTAGTCTATAATTTATTTTAAAATTAATATTAAATTGTTATATACTATATAAACATATAAAAATCATCCTCCATCATAAAATCAATATGTAAATGTAAATTAAATATTAAATTTTAGACTGTAAGCTCCTTGAGGGCAGGGATTGGTTTTTGCCTCTTTTTCTACCCCTGGTGCTTAGTACAGTGCCTAGAACATAGTAGGCGCTTAATAAATGCTCCCCGATTGATTATAACCCTTTGGGGGTGATAGGATGGCCTCCT
Organism: Gracilinanus agilis; assembly: GCF_016433145.1. NCBI lineage: Eukaryota > Metazoa > Chordata > Mammalia > Didelphimorphia > Didelphidae > Gracilinanus > Gracilinanus agilis. Next base: position 651,528,259 of record NC_058131.1, on the reverse strand, counting down.
CTTCCCGTTCTAATTACCTTGGGTGCCTCCCCAGCCCGTGACCCAGCAGAGCTGGCCGGGCCTCAGGCCGGGGCCTCCAAAGGGAGGCAGGCAGGCATAGTGCACGTAGGGGCCGCTGGGGATGTCGTGGAGCGGCCGCACCAGGGCGATGTCGTTGTTCAGCCGGTCCAGCTGTGGGTAGTGGAAGTGCTCGTGCCGGTATATTCGCTTCACCCGGTGCACCCTCTGGGTCGCCTCCGTCTGGTTGAGTCGGTGTTTGCCCAGCACGATGCGCCAATTGGCAACATCTTCTGTCTTCCCCCTGGCATGGCGCGATGGAGTCAGCCCCGGCCACGGCCAGCACTGAGCCTGGGGGAGGATGGCCCAGAGGCCATCTCGGGGAAGGGGAGCCCAAGTGGCCGTGCTGAGGGAACTGAGGTCAAGGAGGGGCCCTTTCGGGGCAATCCAAGGAGATCTGGGTGTTGAGCCCAGAGAAAATGAGGGTGTCCCTTTCTTGGGTTTTATGGACGGAGAAGTGACCGCCTTGTTGTGAGGGATACCGGTGAGGACCCTCCTGCTCCCAAACATCTTCCCAACCCCAAGACTGGGGCATCCCGGAATTCCACTACGGAAGACATTCTTTCCCCTGCACCACCCAGATCGAATTGCTTGCCAGCTCCAGGAAAGGGAAGAGAAGGGACGAAGGGAGACCATTTGGATCCTATAACTCCGGAAAACTCATGTGGAAAGGTGTTATTACGTGTAATTGCTATAAAACAAATGAATAGACGAATTCCAAGGCATTTTTTCAGTGAAGCACGCCATATTTCTCTTTTAAAATGCAAAACGCCCCTGGGAGGGTCCGTCATCTCACAGCTGATTACAGGGAAGGGATCCTGGGAGCCCCCCATCCAGAGTCTGGAGGTCCTAGTCATGCGTGGAGGCAGAAGGCCTCGGTGGAGGCAGCGTCCTTCTGCAGCTTTTCACTCCTGTGACCGTGGGTTGGTCATTTACTCCTCTTTGGAACTCGGTCTTCCCGCCTATAAAATGACTGGCTAATCTTTAGGGCTTCTTGTGGCTTTGAATCCAAGGACTTGCTGATAGGCCCCCCAACCTATCCTCCCCAGGTTAGGGAAGTCGGGGCCTCCCCTTCTCTCTTCCTGCCTCCAGCCATCCCCCTGCCCGAAAGAAACACCCACTTACCCAGAGAAGCAATGGGCGGCAGTAAGGACCCAGCTGGGATGGATCAGGGTCCCCCCACAGACATGGACAAACCTGTGGCTCCCCTGGACTCGAGCCTGAGAGTGAGGAGAGGAGAGAGGATGCCCCAACACGTGTGTGGCCGGCAGAGAACGCCATTTTCTCAAAGCGTTGAAACATCTTGTGTGTCAAGAGTCCCACCCCTGGGCAATAATGTCTCACAAGAACGCGGGGGGTGGAGGTGATGGAGAGAAGGCGGCTAAAGCCTTGGGAGGGCAGCGGAAGGGAAGAGAATGGAAGCAGGGGTCGGGGTGGTAAGGAGAAACCAAGACTGCTCCCTCGGAAAGCTCGAAGAAGCTGTCTGTGTGTGTGTCTAAAAATTCTGTTCCTGAAAACGAAGTTAAATTTTTTTCAAATTTTCAAATATTTGTGCCTCAAATTTTATTTTAAATGTATTCTTTAATCTCCTCTAACCCCAGGTACTTGGGAATACCACGTGGCACCCAGATATATATTTTTCAAAACACCAATCCTGCAATTATAAGTTATCAGTCTCCATTTTAATAATCTATTTGGTATAAAGTGAGTCCTTTACACTGAGAAGTATCCTTCTTTAAAACCTTTCTTTTAGGTAAATTTGGATTTTCCTCATATCAGTTTCCTTAAAGTTCTAGTGTTCCAAAAAAAAAAAAAATAGAAATAAAAACAAACAAGTAAATAAATAATGACAAATAAATAAATAAGTTCTAGCGTTCCTCAGTATCTTCCTAAAATGCAAGTGTGGGTTTTCCCCAAATAGCTCAGAGTTGGACTTGGACTTTCTCCAAATACCTAAAGTTTACGCTTCTAGGCGTCGTCTCATCTCGCAGAGTTAAAGTTTCTAGGTTTGTCAGAGACAGAAAAGGCGAGAAATGTGCGTCCGGCCACCGTAGGGTCCGGGAGGCGATACTCACTCCTGGGGAAGGAAGAGGCCTGTGCCCTTTCCTCCTGGAGGGGGACATGGGGACTAGACTAAGAGCCCTGGTGAGAGGCCCCCCAAGAAAAGCACTCGGATCCCTCCTACCTAAAGCCCCGGAGCTGGCGGTTCTCAGGGGACCGTCCTACCTGCATGGACACCTGCCAAGGCCACGAGTGAGGCCTGGCTTCGCTGCCCTGGATGATCCTTTCAGCAGAGCCCGAGTGGTGGGATGGGGCGACCCCACAGTCCTGGGGCCAGTCTGGAAGGAGGATGGACAGGACACTGCAGTCGCCTCAGCGGCCTGGGTGGGAGGAGTCCCTTCCCCAAAGCCTTGTTCATTGAGGGTCCCAGGAGGGAGGGAACACGAGGGGTAAAATGGCGGATGGCATCCTCCCAGATTCCTGGCTTCCTCTCCTCTCTCTCGTATCCACGGGACCCTGGTGAGAGCCTGCCATGACTCCCCCCACACATCCCTCCTCTCCCATTCCCTCTAGGCTGGTGTGGAAGGGACGGTCTTGCCCGGGGGTCAGGGGCAGCTTCCTGCCCAGGACAAGGACGATGCCAGGCCTGGTCTCCCCGGCCTCTCTTCAGGCACCGGCGCCGGGGAGACCCTCCTTCCAGGCCACGGTCCCAGGGAGGCGGAGGCCTTCACTCACCCAAGGCCAGGTGCCCAGGGAATGCCGCTGCCCGGGCTGGCGGGACCAAGGCAGGAAGGAGCAGCAGAGCCAGGAGAGTCATGACCAGGCACGGCCTCGCTCTGTGGGAAGTGCGGGCTGGAGAATTTATAGGCCGCCTCCCCGGGCCGAGGCCTCTGGCTCTGATGAAATGACTGAAACAATGCGTGGGGCTGCCAGCTTGGGCCTGGATGCTTCTGCCTGGGGCTAAGCACTTCTGTCACAGCAGCCAGGCAGCCTTTGCCATCAGCACTTTTGCCCAGAGAAAGGACCCACAGGACAGAGAGCTACGGCCCGGGCTTCATCCAGGCCCGTCCCCACGGCCCTTCCTGCGTCCTGCTGCGGGCTAGAACTTCAGAATCCCTGAGCCCGAGGCCTCCAATACTATTCTTAGGCCTCCATGAGGAGGCAACGGGTGGGCCCCGGGCCTGCAGTCACAAAGACCCATTTCAAATCCAACCTCGAACATTTGTTGTGAACCCGAGAGAGCCGTTTTAACCTTCAGATGCCTCCGTTTCCCCACCTGTAAAAGGAGGATAATAATATTTCCCACCTTATAGAATGATTGTGAGGATAAAACAATTTAATTTGTAAGGTATTTAGGGGCTGCTCGGGGGCCCCGTCACCAACTCTCATTTGCCCGGCCTTTGCCCTTCTGTCTTAGAATTGTTACTAGGGCAGAAGACGAGGGTTTTAAAAAATAATAAAATTTGTAGTGTTTAGCACCGTGCCTGGCACATAGCAAGCCCTGTATACGAGTTAAGAGTTATTACGGCGGTCACAAATGCTCTTTACTACAATTCATCTTGTCCCAGCCCTGGTGGGGTTCAGGGCCCTATCGCAGCCCATCATCCTGGTTTACGTTTACACAGGACTCCATCATCGCCAGGTTTCTGCGGAGTTATTTTTTGGGTTGGACATGTAAAAAAGCAAATTTGAATGGACGTCTATGTTCCCAATGTACGGATCTCCTTTTCTCTCCCAGAATGCCATTTGCCATGCTGGTTATTTTAAAATCATTTTCACATAAATTTAAATTTATTTAATTTACATATATATAATTATTTAATAATTGCTCATTAATATTTAATGTGCATTAATTAAATATTAATAAACAGAAATATTACATTTATATAATTATAGATATGATTTCATTCATAGCAGGTATTACTATTTAAATCAAAGATATCAAATATGTGCCCTGTCCAGCCTTCCATCCTGGGCCTCTGGCCCACAACACTCCAGAGGAAATGTATATGGGATATATTTAACGAAAAGAATCAAAATACGATACGACATACTGTTTTGTTGTTTTATTATTTTTTTAATTCTTACCTTCCATCTTAGAATCAACACTGTATATTGATTCCAAGGTAAAGGAATAGTAAGGGCCTGGCAATGGAGGTTAAGTGACTTGCCCAGGGTCACACAGCTGGAAAGTGTCTGAGGCTATATTTGAACCCAGGACCTCCCATCTCTGAGCCTGGCTCTCCATCCACTGAGCTACCCAGCTGCCCCCTATATGACATAATGCTGATTGGCGTCCATCTGTGGGGACGTAGGAATCTCTTTCTGAGTATCAACACCATTGATCTAAATGGTTACCAGACCAGGCCATGGTAGAAGTAGACTCAGCTCTGCAATGGACTTGCCAAGTGGCCCACGCTCACTTCTTTCCTTTGGGTCTCAATTTCTTCTAAAGGGTTTGGGTTTGACAATGAGATTTAGCAATGGGAGTCCAGAAGATTCAAATGCAGGTCATCTGGATATAGCATTGGCTGTGGAGTCCGGGGACCTGAGTTCAAATCCCAGTTCTGACACTTACCACAGAGGACCTTGGGGTGGATCAAGTGGCTTTCAAGGATTCTTCTGGCTCTAAATCTAGAATCCTTTTGACTACAGATTCAGTGTTCTGGAAGACTATGATATGTGCATTTGGAATGAGTAGACTTGGTTGCACATTTCATTTGATCTCAACTCTAAGCCTTAGTTTCCTTATCTCCAAAATGGGGATAATGCTATGTACCTTCACATGGCTGCCATGAAGAAAATTCTCTGTATATTTTAGAATCCTATATGTTTTATGTAAAATTTTTAAATCCATGTATATTCTATTCTGCAATAATGGAGGTCACTATGGTCTTCTTTTCCAACTCTGTGATGATTCAGCAGTACATTTTTCCTTTCTTTTCTCTTTTTTTTAAACTCTAATTGTCAGTCTTAGAATCAATACTAAGTATCAGTTCCAAGGAAGAAGAACAGCAAGGACTAGGCAATGGGGGTCAAGTGACTTGCCCAGGGTCACCCAGCTAGGAAGTGTCTGAGGCCAGATTTGAAATCAGGACCTCCCGTCTCTAGGCCTGGCTCTCAATCCACTGAGCTACCCAGCTGTCCTGTGGTTTTTTCACTAACTCAAAAAAACTTGCTTGAATCAAATTGAACATCTCAGCTACCTCAATGCAATCCTGTTGAGGGAGGTGATTTTGTGTGTGTGTGTGTGTGTGTGTGTGTGTGTGTGTGTGTGTGTGTGTGTGTAAGAAAAAGAGGGAGTGAGAGAAAGAGGGAGAGACAGAAAGAGAGAGACAGAGAGGGAGAAAGAGAGGGAAAGAGAGAGAGAAAGAGAGAGAAAGAGAGAGAAAGAGAGGAGAGAGAGAGAGAGAAGAAAGAGAGAGAGAGACAGAGAGACAGAGAGAGAGAGAGAGAAAGTAACAGAGGAAGAATGAGAGACAGAGAGCAACAGGTAGAAAGACACAGAAAGACACAGACGGAGAGACAGACTGAGTGAGAGTCAGAGAGAAAGAACGAGGGACAGAGAGAGAGACAGAGAGAGAAATAGAGACAGAGTGAATGAGAGACAGAGAACGAGGGACACAGAGAGAAACAGAGAGACACACAGAGAGACAGAGAAAGAATGAGGGACAGAAAGAGAAACAGACAGAGAGACAGAGTGAAAGAGAGACAGAAAAAGAGAGTGAGGGACACAGAGAAACAGAGAAAAAGAAAGAGAGAGGTAGAGAAACAGACACAGAGAGTGAGAGACAGAGAGACAAAGAGAGTGAGTAAGAGGCTGACAGAGACGTAGAAAGTGAGTGAGAGACAAAGAGAAAGTGAGTGGGAAACAGTGACAGACTGAGAGATAGAGAGAAACAGCGAGTGGTTTCCTTATTTTACAGATGGAGAAACTGAGGCCCAGGGAATTTATCTGGTTTTCCTAAGGTCACCAGTGGCTTCAGGCATTCTTTCTCCTAGCCAGCTTGATGCTCCCTGCCCTTGACCCACCAGCTCTGTCAGTTATGCCCACTTTAATACAGGAAGTTGTGGAAGCTGGATCTTGACCACCACCTTAACTGAGGGGGAAGAGCTTCTAGTGGGATCCGAGGTGTACCTGGGTACAAGGGAATCCCATCACCACCCTGTAAATAGTTGCTTAGTGCCCTGTGCAGCGGGTGCTGGTTTACCGTGTGGGATTAAAAGGGTCCCAGAAAAGCCAAGCCTTAATCAAATGTTTCCTCCACTGAAGCCTGAACTTCTACCATAGAGCAACTCGTTCACTTGAGGTAAGCCTGGAAAGGACAAAGAATACTCCCAAAGGACTGAAGGGAGGGACGATAGAAAAGAGGACACGGAAGCGAGCAGCTGGCTAAAAAGGGGGTATTTATTAGAGAATGAGATTTGGCATTCTGCACCTCCGTATTCTCAGAAACAGGAATAATAAATTCTTGACAAGGGACCAATATGCTTCCCTGTATTCCCTGATTCTGAGGGCCAAGAAGAGAGTTTTTGTTTTGTTTTTCCTTAGAGGTTTGCAAACAAGAGGGATTGCAGTTTAAAGGAAGATAAGGGGGGAAAGTACCCAGATATAATTATGAAGCCAGGTACCATTAAAAAGCAGATCTGGCATAGGAAAAATAGGGCAGTGGGTAAAGGCACAGTGGATGAAGTGCCAGCCTGGAGTCAGGATGACTCATCTTCTTGAGCTCAAATCTGGTCTCAGATGCTGAATAGCTTTGTGACCCTGGGCTAGTCATTTAACCCTGTTTTCCTCAGTTTCCTCATCTGTAAAGTGAGCAGAGAAGGAAATGGCAAACCACTCCTTATCTTTGTCAAGAAAACCCCAATGGAGTCATGATCAATTCAACAACAACTCAACAATTCTGAATGATAAGGAAAGAACTGCTTGGCAAAGTAGAAATGATTGGAATATTGGGAGAATATATACCCTATCAGAGATGCTAACAGATAAGACGGGGAATTTCAGGCAAGGTCTGACATATATCCTAGGCTTTAGGAAATCAAACTTCAAAGATTTCAGAGAAGGGATGGATAGGCTTCCCATGGCCAGAGACTCTACAAGGGAAGTCAGCTCAAGAGGAGTGAAAGATTCTCTAGAAAACTGCTGATGTAAACAAATCATCTAAAAAGGAAGCAAGGGAGGAGGATGTATATGTAAAGCCCAAGGGGAATGCATATGGAACTAGGCCACAAACTCAAATTTTTTAAAAGATATGCAGGAAGGGACAGTTTAAGTGGCTCAGTAGATTGAGAGCCAAGCCTGTAGATGGGACATCCTGGGTTCAGATCTAACCTTAAGACATATCCTAGCTGTATGACCCTGGGCAAGTCACTTAATCCCCATTGCTTAGCCCTGACCACTCTTCTGCCTTGGAACCAATACCCAGTATTGATTCCAAGATGGAAGGTAAGGGTTTAAAAAAAAAAAAGAAATTCAGGGAAGTTTGAAGTGAGCAGGGGAAGGCAGAAGGGAACAGGCACTGGGCTATGTGCTTTATAAATATTATTTCATTATAAAGAATATCTCATAATATAAGTATAACCCAGATTGAATTCCTTGTCAGCTCTGGTAACAGGGAAGGAAGAAGGGAGTGAGACAATATGGATCATATAACTTCAGAAAACTTATGTGGAAGTTTGTTATTAAAATAAAAAAAATTAATTAAAATTGTTAAAAACCTTAAAACAATATCTCATATTATCTCATTCTTACAACAATCCTGTGAAGTAAACGCTATTATTAACCCCTTTTTACTGTTGAGGAAACTGAAGCAAAAAGAGGTTAAGGGTCTTGCCTAGGGGTGTATAGCTAGTGTCTGAGGATGAATTTGAACTCAGATATTCCTAATTTCAGGCCCTGTATTCTATCACTGGTTCTACCAGCTGCCTCAAGTACATAACTAAAGAAGAATACAAAATGGTCCCTTTGAATAGCAATGGTTATCACAAAATCCAGAATAAGTTAATTTCTGGAAAATGCCAATAACAACAAAAAGAGCTTCATAAATTGTCTTAGGGAGAGAAATCAGAATTACAATTATATTTTGCTTCTGTTTCCTTTTTCAAAGAGAATCATCTTTTTTTCCTGGCTGGAAGGATAGAGAAATAGCCCACGGGGAATGAAAACTTAAGATAAGGGAGATGACCAGAAGAGAACACTTTGCAGGCCTCAAATCATTCAAGTCACCAGGCCAAGAAAAGCTTTCACACGTGGTTGTTGAACCGTTTGTTCTGTCAGCAATACCTGGGAAATCCCAGAGTGGGAAAAGACTATAGACCTGGAGATGAGAAGACATAGTCCCATTCCCTTCCTCCAAACCAAAAAAAAAAAAAAAAAAAAAAAAAAAAAAGAGAGAGAGAGAGAGAGAAGAAAGTTCACCCTATCCAGTTTGACAGAGCAGGGGATTTCACCTCAAGTCCTCACAATATCCTAGGCTGGCTTAGCTTGTTAAAGGGATGGTTCTTAACCACCCAAGTTGGGAGGAGAGGACATTCTGAAACCCCTCATGCAATGGAACTAGGGATATGTCAGGCATCGGATTGACTAAAAGATCTCAATAAATTCTACATCTATTCCTTGCTGTTTGTCACTGGATGAGGGGAAAAAAGATGTACAGCGCAAATGCTTTCTTCAACAGGGATGCATGGTTCAATGGAAAGAACCCTTGATTTGGAGTCAATGGACTTGAGTTCAAATCTCAGCTGTGCTAAGAAAAAGCTGTTTTGTATATTGGCACATAGTCAAAAGTGCTATGCTAAATCTGCCACTCAGAAGCCTCCAAGATACTGTCTGTAGTGTAAAACTCTGGGACTAGTTTCAGGGATGGGACTGCTTTCTCTTTCTGAAGGTTGTTAGAATAGAGGCTTCTCTAAGAACCAATGGGTCCTACCTGCAGCTTGAGAGGGCTGGAGGTATTATCCAAATATAAAGTCCTAATAATCAGGTCCTCCCCACCAGGAACCCCTAAAAAGCCTACCATGTTTTCAGGCAAGCTGGTTATTTTTCATTTCAGAAAGGATAACAGCAGTTTCTAGGGGTTCGATTATAGGATCCTAGAATTTACTCTTAAGATGTTGCTAAAGCAATCACCTGGTACTTAGGAAATTGTAAATAATGTATATAATATAGGACCTGTCATCTGTACAGATGAGAAAAACAAGCAATTCACCTCTTCTGAAAAGAGGAAGAGACAAAAATCATAAAAAGATGGAGACACATGCAAAAACACAGGCGGAGCCAGGGAGATGGGACTAAAGAGATACAAAGAGAGAGGGGCACAATCTCAGAGAGCTTTCTGATCTGAGATGCTTTGCCTTTCAGGCAAAGATTCTTAGGGTTTTTTATTTTGTGTCAGAGACTCTCCTCAGAATAATATTCTTAAATATATAAAGTAGAATATTTGGGATTATAAGGAAACCAATCATACTGAAATACAGTTTTCAAAATATTTTTTAAACACAATTTTGCAGATCTCAAGTTTTAACAATCCTCTGCTATTTTCCCAGCCCATTGTTCAAAAAGGAATAAAACTAACATGGAGCACCATGGGCCAGAATCTTTTCCATGAAGCAGTGCTCAGTTTAAAGTTCATCAATAGGAAAAGGGATTGAAATCATCCTGGGCTGAAGGCAGGACTAAAAGACAGATGGATGAAGTCCTATTCTCAAGTAGAGAGACTCCTATTTTTTTGGTACGGTTTTGGTGAAATGGTACATAGTCTTGATGAAGAAACCCAGCCAAAGCATGAAAGTAGCCCTCCAGGACCTGCCATGAGAATGATGTTCAGATGGAGTATTTCCAAGTAACTGAAGAGGACACAAGTAATATTATACCCTTAGGATAGGTGCAGGTAAAACTTGACAATTCACTCAGAAAATTCCTTAACTTAGTTCTGTATCTTAAATATTTTAGCTAGAGGGTCTTGTCTAGGCTTTTCTTCCTGCCTGAGGTCGGTCTCTGGAGCCTACAGAAAAATTTCCATACCTGTAATATTCCTCAGGGTCGTGAGAACTTGAGTTTCAGGAATGTTAGGTATGGGCAGAGGTAAAGCTGGTAGATTATTATCTGTTCATTCTAAGCCATCGACAGTGTTTTTGTCCCTGGGAAGAAGTGTCTCCACTCTGATGAACATCTGCCCCCCACAATGACCCAAATATATAAGAATTTGAGTTGAGATGGCATAGTGTCTATGCAGAGAGGTATTGAACAATTATCACTTCCCAGTGTGGCCTGGACCAGATGAAAATGTAGTTCCCATCTAATTTTAATGTGTTGGTGTATTCATTTTAAAAAGGAATTTACAAGCACAAGCAGTTTTCTAAGTCATTATGTGGGTTGCCAGGGTCCCTAAGTAGTTTAGTGACCCCTGTTCTGAGTTGGGTAACACTAGTGAAGTAAATAGGACAGTGGACTTAGAACCAGGAGGATTTCGTAAAAATCCTTATTCAGACATTTAGAAGTGGTGTGACCCTGGGAAAGTCAATCTTCCTGTGCTTCAGTTTCCCTCTCTGCAAAATGGGGCAGGAGGTGATAGGGATTGGACTTGATGAACTCTTAAATCCTTGGTAGAAAATTAATATTGAATTATAATTATTTTTAATTGAAACCTTTCTTGGTTTTGAAGTCAACCAGCTTCCAAGCAATTTACTTCCTAGGCTTTAAGGCATCTCGCTGGTCTGGCTTTTTTTATAGGCAGAGTGGAGACCTACTCCTCATTTATCTGTAAATAAGAACTCTCTTAGGTAATGAAGTCAGCAAGCTCTAGCTGCCATTTTGGACTGTAATGATCCAGCTACTTGGTGAGGAAGAAGGGGGTGTGTAGGCATTTTCCTGAGATCTGCCTCTTCCTGTGATGCAATGAGAGAGGAGCTGGGGGGAAGCACTTCTAAGTGGACCTCCTCAATTTCTACTTACCAATCAGAGATGTCTTGGGAGGTCCAGGGAAGGGACTAGATAATGAGGTCTCAAGAATAGAGATGTGCACCAGAGTTCTCTTGCTCTCTCTTTTGCCCTGCTCATTCTCATTAGTGCCCATTTGGTTTTTGAAGAATCTTCTGGCTGGTTTAGATTCTCTTGAATGGTCAGTTAATAAATAATTCTAAAACTAAGAAATGCAGCCTCTTGAGATCTTCAGTGATTATACTCTTCTAGTTCTAAATCTACCATCCTCGATTGGTTCCCAGATTATGCTCCTGGGGAAAGGAAAAAGAAGGAAGGGTCCTCTTTATTCCTAAATTGCTATTTTATACATCAATACAAATGGGACCTCTGGCTAAGCCCTAGGATGTACCCAATTTGGGAAATTCTAGAGACCAAGATAGAAGGGATGTTGGGGAAGAAGACAAAGCAGAGAGAAGAAAATGCAGAGAATTTTTTTCTTCCATTTACATCATGGTTAATATTGTCTCCTTAGTTCTGGTTACTTCAGACTGCATCAGTTTTTTTTTGTTTTGTTTTGTTTTGTTTTTTTACAGGCTCTACTTTCTGTCTCGATAACAATGCTAAGACAGAAGGCAAATGGGGTTAAGTGACTTGCCCAAGGCCACATAGCTAAGACTCGAGTTTGAGGTCAAATGTGAATCCAGGTTCTCCAAAATCCAGGTTTGGAACTCTTTATCTACTGTCCCACCTCGCTGCCCCAATCTGCATCAGTTCTTATAAGTCTTCCTATATTTCTCTGAATTCTTCATTAGAAATGAATGAAGCATTTATTAATGAAGTGCTTGCTATATAGCAAAACACTGTAAGTCCTGAGGGATATGAGCAGAAAAAATAAGACAGTTTCTGCTCTCAAGGAATTATATTCCAACCAGGGAAGTTTCAATTGCATGTCAGAAGGAAGGGATCCATGGTCCTTGGCATGCAGCAGAAATGCAAGTAATATAGAGGTGATGCCTCTTCTTTAACGCCATTTCCACTGAAAATGGGGTGAAATGAAAACCATATTCATAGTTTCTTATGGTGTGCAATAATGCCAGGGTAGAGGTATATCCATATGTAAATACATATGTGCACATATATGTATATATATGAAAGAGTTCATGAGGAAAAGATGAGATATTTGGCATTGTTAAAATGTGTCCCAAATATGTATGTTATTCATATATAAATATAGATGTTATGCACGCATGCATACAAAAGACATCAACAAGGCTTAATAGAAATGAGAAAGGAAAAGGAAAAAATATAGGGACAAATGGGTCTTTGTTTCCCTGACTTGGCTAAGACGTGGCTTCTCAGCATGAGTATTCTTAATGTGATTTGTGCTTTCCCCTCAGATAACTCCTAACATTCCAAGCGCTTCGATACTTAGAACCAGGAGGAAAAGAGATCCACTGCACCATGGCTTAGTCCTTCTTTCCCATGAATGTTGTCTCATATAAGAAAGCACTGAAACAAATTTTAATTTTAATTGAAGTAGATCCAGTTTCTTTCCTAAACTATATCTCTGGGAAACTTGAGAGGATGAATGTTTCACTGTAGTTTATATAAGGAAAAGATGGGCCATCTGGCATAGTCAGACTGTACCCCAGGTTTTAGGTAAAGATTTTTAAAAAGCGAGGAAAAAGTAAGGAATTACCTCAAGGCCAACGCTTGTAAAAGAGCTCCAGAAGGATGAAAAGTTCTAAAAAATTAAGCTCTTACTATATAACCATGAATAATCTCAGTGATCATGAAAGGGGTCAGCTGTCTAAAGAAATTAATAGGATTCCATAGTGAGCTCACTGATGCACTTATATTTTAAAAGGACATTTTAAAAAAATAGACTGATGGGCACATGCCAAGGAGGCACAGAAGCACAGTGGATTGAGAGCCAGGCCCAGAGACAGGAGGTCCTGGGTTCAAATTTGACCTCAAGACACTTCCTAGCTGTGTGACCCTGGGCAAGTCACTTAACCCCCACTGCCTACCCCTAACCACTCCTCTGCCTTGAAACCAATATATAGTATTGATTCCAAGATGGAAAGTAAGGGTTTTTTTTTTTTAAAGTATTGATTCTTTACAAGGTAAATTTCTCTACCCACCACTTTTATTACTTTTTTAAATGAACTTGACAAAAATAAACATGACTATTTCCATATACAAAGAACGAAATGAGTTTTGTATATGAAACTGTGAATCTGTTCCATATAGTATGTTTTTAAAAACATACATTATTAAATTTAGCACATTGATCTATGTTCTTAATTCCATTCTTCCCCAAGAACCTATTCCCTCAATTATCACCACCCCCTTTGTATCTTCTTTCCAATGGTTCCTCCCTTTCAGCCTACTGAGGTCCCCTTCTCCTAGTTAGAAAAATCATTTCCCCCTCTAATCTATTACCTGTTCCAGCCACCTTTATCTTTTCTACTTTTCTTTCAACTGAGCTTCAGAAAGGAATAGTATATATTCAGTGCTTCCACTTCCTGTCCATGAACCCACTCCAATAATCTGGTGTCTGGCTCTACTTTCTTGAAGGTTAATATCAGCCACAGAATCAATAATTCCAAAAGCCTTTTCTTCAGTCATTCTCCTTGCCTATTTGACACTGATTTTGACTACTTCTAGGATGCTGTACCTACACTTCTCTGACTGCTAGCTCTTCTTATTGTACTGTAAGAAATTAATACGAGAATTTAGGGATACTTGGGCATGAGCTGATAGGATGAAGGAAGCAACATGCACAAATGTCTACTATAGCATAAATTTAAAAAACCCACCAAAAAATCTGAATTCTGAAAAAATGCAGTGAACAGTATTGAATACAGAATCAGAAAACTATGGATGGTTAACATAGCTTATATGGATAGTCATAGGTTTGTATTTATCTTGATTGCTTTCTTTGTTAAAACCGAAGGACAGGAGTGGGTAAAAGAAGGGTATATAATCACATTTATTGTGATGTAAGCACATAAAGACATTAATACAAATTTCAAAAATAAAATAATTCAAAGAATTGATGTGATGTCGGCCTGATCACCTTTTATCTTTTGTCTGGGGCCAATAAAATCTTCATAGCCATTGGCTAAAAGGGAACCAACTGAGCAAAGAGGCTTACAAACCACAGCATTCCTGGTAGATGTTGGGCAGGATATTAAGTTATTATGAAAATGGCTGAAAACTAACTTGAGTGAAGGGCTTCTAGGAAGCATGGTGGATAGATTGCCAGGTGTAGAGTCAGGAAGACTCATCTTCATGGTGGATAGATTGCCAGGTGTAGAGTCAGGAAGACTCATCTTCTTGAGTTCAAATCTGACCTCACATACTCCCTAGCTGTGTGATCCTGGATGAATCATTTAATCCAATTTTCCTAAAGTTTCCCCATTTGTAAAATGAACTAGAGAAAGAAATGGCAAACCACTTCATATCTTGGCCAAGAAAATCCCTAAAGAGGTTAATGAAGAGTCAGACATGACGGAAAATAAATGGACAACAATAACAACTGGAGGGAAGATATAATGCCCAAAAGGGAAAAGCTGAGATCTGATGCCTGGAGAACAGGCTCTTTTTCACCACAATATACCAACCAGAAGATATTGGTGGATGTGCAGCATCCGAGGTGTGTGTTGCTTCTCCGAATCTGTGCCCAAGTCACACATATTCCCAGCTTGTGTGCTCCAACTTGTGAGTGCTTTGGCAACATATATCCCTAATGGCATATTATACGTATTTTACTCTTCCCACTGAGAATATGATTATTTGTGGGAGAGCGAGGTCAAGGTTTCTATCTGGATGTTCTGCTGTTAATTGCCATTAAGATGCTCTTTCATTAAATGCCTTTGTTTTGAACTGAATGCACCTTCTGCATGACTAGTAAAAGTAAACGCACTGGTGAGCACCTATAAACTATGGTTTTGAAAGGATTTTAACCTACTAAGTATCTAAAACCTGGAATAGCTTTTGGGGAAAGGGGAGGATGCATCTGAGGGGAAGGTGTCCCTCATTCTACATACTCATTAAACAAAAGAACAGGTTGTTTTACAAAGTAAAAGATGGATTCCTCATCAATGGGGTAGTTTTAAAATTTCCTAACCATTTTTCAAAGGTATTGTTGAGGAGATTCAACTAGATGCCCTCTAATATCCCTACTAAATCTAAGATTATATGATTCTACACTACAAATGACTAGATGTGCTCTAATTAAAATAAATAAAAAAAATCTCCAGATTGTTTCTTTCCCAACCCTGTAAGCTTCCTTACTCCATCTCTCACCCAGTTCACAGTTTCCCTAGTGCAAATGAGTTGAGACAGGGTACAGGGCCCATTTCCCACTCAAGTTTCCTTGAATTCTGATATTCAAAAAAATCCTCATCTTCTCATACACCCTAACTTTGGATTTATGCTTACTACACAAATGCCTTTTTGGACCATCGGTTTTCCCTGACAATGTGGCTTTCCCTTGTTTCTACGGTGGGGGGAAAACCTTCATTGCTAGGCACGTGCATGAAATGAACCACCATCTTGGCAAAGTTTTGGAAGCTGCCTTCTTATTCATATTGATTTAACAGATACACACGATCATAAGGGAACCCAAAAAGTCATATTATAAAATAAAATCACAACCAAAGGACTGAACTAGTGACATTGTAAACATGAAACCACAGCAGGTGTCAGACTTATGGCTGAACTGGACAAATGCATCTTCTTGCTCCAATTTAGTCATTAAGCCCACATTGATAACTGAGTTGTTGGACTTGGAACTAATTAACTTGGTGAGTTTGAGCTTAGACTTAATTACAGCAACACTTTGGGCTCAGTCCCCACAGGGGCCAGTTAGCTTTGCACAGGAAAAAAAAATAATAACCACCCTAGGTTCCCCAACTAGAGGCTGCCATACTAACACTGGTCAGAGACTGAGACTGTACCTTAAACCCAGCCATAAATCCATAATACTTCAACCCTAATTATATATAAATTGATCCCTAATCCCAGCCTAATCCCTTAATACCAATAAGAGACTGAGCTCCTAATTGCAGCCAAAGATTGACTCCCTAACCTTGGCCAAAGACCAATTCCCTAATCTTTAATACAAATTGACCCCACTCCCACCCCTAATCTTGGAATCAGCCAAAATCCTAAATCTAGCCACAGTGGCATTCCTCTGTCAACTCTGGTCCTAGACTGAGTTATCATCTCAGTCCCAAACCCTAAATACAGACTATAAATTGAGCTAAGAGCTCATTTCTGTGACCAAACTGACCCTCTAACCCTGGCCATAGACTGATTCCCTAACTGTGGCTATAACCTGAGTCTTGACCTTTAAACCCTTAGTCCTGGCCAAAGCCTTAGGATAAGGAGCTTGGCATAGTGGAGAGTTTTGGACTTGGAGCCAGGAAGACCTTGGTTCAAATCCCACCTCTGACACTCATCAGCTATTTGGCAAAATGAGAAAAGTTGGACCAACTGGTCTGTCATGTCCTTCCAGCTCTGAGCTTATGCCTCTAGAATTTAAAGCTAGCTATAAACTGGGTCTTGCCTAATCTGGCTGTAACCCTCGACAAACTCCCCAACCAAAGACTGACCATTTATCTCAGTCACAGACTGATCCCAACCCAACCTAGCCACAGATTTAGCTCTAATGCTGACCCTTGGACACAGATGGAACTCCTTGCTCCAATCAAGACTGGAGCATTAAACAGCCACAGAACTAGCTTGAGTCCCGGCCATTGATTGATCCCAAGCTCTGGCCATAGATTCCAGCTGACCTCTTGCCTGACCATTGATTGACCCTCAAGCTCTGGCCACAGATTCCAACTGACCTCTTGCCTGGCCATTGACTGACTCCCAAGCTCTGGCCACAGATTGCAGCTGACCTCTTGCCTGGCCACTGATTGACCCCCAAGCTCTGGCCATAGATTCCAGCTGACCTCTTGCCTGGCCACTGATTGACCCCCAAGCTCTGGCCATAGATTCCAGCTGACCCCTCTCCACTGCTCATAGGGGAGAACAGAGAAGAAAATGAGGGCATCTCAGCACAAACCCGTATCAACTTCTGGAGCTACAATTTAGTAATGTCATCTTTGTACACCAAGGGCGGCACATTTTTCATGTTGCCACAACGATCACATGCACACCAATACACTAAAATAGCACAAGAGACAACCTTACAGAGAAGAGAGGGAAAAGCATCAGAGGAAGCAGTGTGAGCACATTTCATATCACTGGGTGATAATAGCCCTTTCATTACATATCATTTTTTAAAAAAACAAACACAATGCATACATATACATACATATACATACACAAATCTCAAAACTGAGGCGCTAAGCAGCATGGACCAGTGCAAAAAGAACGCAGATTTGGGTTCACTTTGGTACCAGAATACTATGATGGTTTCTTTCTTTCTTAAAAACAAACAAACAAACAAAAAACAAAACAGTCAAGAGCAACCAGGAGAACTCGAGGCTCAGGCTCAGATGTCTTCCCCAAACAAAGGGGAAGGTTGGCATTAGTTTCTTCTCCAGATCCAGTTTTCCTGGTTTAAAAATGGTGACCGTGCAGGCAGACTGGCATCCGTCCATATTCTATGATCCGCACGAGATGATCCGGAGAGGCCTTGAGGGCTCAGTTGAAAAGAGATCCATCCATATGCCAACTTTGCAACACATGAGCTGACTCTGAAGCTCTTTTTGTGGGCCTGTTAATAGAACTAGAGCCACATTTACCAGTGTGGGTCATGCAATGCCCAAAGAACCTCACTAGCACTCATGTCATCGTTAAAAAGGCAACACCTGTGTGTCTTGCAGTTTGCTATGCAAAAGTCTGGGCTACTGGCTGAGTGTCTGTGGGGAACCCCAAAATGACAGGATGATACCCCATGTTCCTAGACTTGGGAGAATAAAGAGAAGGGCTGCCCCCCCGAATGTAAGCTGCATTTAGACACTATGGTTTCCCAAGACCACGACGGTGCAGTCACCCTTGGGAAAGGTGGGACTTCCCATGCATCCCAGCACCTTTGTCTCTCTACTTTTCCCATCAAAACTTGTTCTGAGAAAAGGAACTTATTCCTAGGGAAGTTTACGTGACTCATAAGGCTTAATGTGTGACACCCCTTCTTCAGTGGTATTTGCATTTTGAGAAGGGCCAGAGAGCCTTAAGCTAAAGGGAAGATGCTCTAATTGTGGAATTTCAGGCAGCTTGACAAAGACTGTGGAGGCAAGGATCCTTTCTGGCTGTCCCTGAAATCGAACCGTATGTTTTATTGATGTCCCTGAAATCGGACATCACTCACTGTCCTGCCTGCTCATAAGACTAGCCCCAGGCACAGGTCATACACATTTGCAGTTAAATGTTTTCTGGAGCAAGCCTTTCATTTGGAAACAGTCCATTCTACCTGCAGTGAAGAAATAACTCAGACCTAACAGAAGTCCCCGAGCAACTTAGTAATTCATTAACTGAGCCAGGACGGAAAGGCAATCGCTCTCCAGTGGAGGGATGTGTTGGGGGAGGGTTCACATTTGGTATTGAGGTTTCATAAGACTACAGCATTAGGTCTGAAATGAGGTTAACCAATATTAACACTGAAAAAAGAAAAACCATCATGTTTCAAAGCTGAACTTTGAAAGCTATTCCCCAGGAAGAAGAGATGCAATAAGTGGAATCCTCCCTTTAAAAACCCAGAAACACTCCTCAGTGCTTATGGCACCTAAATAAATGAGCTGGGGTCTTGCTCCAGCGCAGGAAGGCAGAGGTGGGTGATGAGTCAACAGGCAGAAATTTTTCAATGGCAGTCGACTGACAATTTCTACCTCTTTCCCTTTTCCTCCCACTTGGGTCTACCGGGAGGGTTGCTAATTAAATGACTGCCTCAGATACTTCTTCTTCATACAGGCTGGCATCCCAATCCCAGAAGGCTTTGCATTGACTTTTTTTCCTGAATAATTTGTCTTCTAATACACAGGGGAAGCGGCCATTCCCATAAAGTCCCGGGGTAAAGAGGAAAGGGCATCTTGGTTATTTATTCTACAGCTGTGCTCGAGTGGACACAGCAGCTAGGACGTCTCAGGGACTGGATCATGGTTCGAAATGGCCTTCTCTTTCCCTCCTTGATCAGGGCCTCCTCACCACCTGGTTGGGTGCCCTCTTTTGAGGGAACCGTCTGGAACTGTTCGATCTGAATCTCCAGATGTTTCTGGATGGCCAAGCCCAGGACCTCAGGATCCACGGAAGCTCCGTACACCTCCCACGTCATCCCCTCTTCGTCCCATCTGACCTCTCGTACGGGGGATTTGGGCTCCTCCCTGCTGACCTCTAGGTTCACCTCTGGGAACACGTGGGGGGGCACCTGATCGGTGAGAGGGGGTGGGCTGGTGGCCACAGCCTTGCAGGCCGTGGAGGGAGCCGTCTGGACCTCAGCGTCCCTGCAATGCAAAGAGGCTGATGGTCCCAGAGCCAAGTCGCCAGTGGAGGTCATGGTCGACACATCTTTGGTCTTGGTGATCGGGTCTGACGCCGGCTGGCTTGCCAGGAGCGTAGAACCCGCTGCGGATTCCTGCTGTGGGCACTTGGTCGGGGCATAACAATGAATGCAAACGGGGGCCTCCTCTGCCAGTCTGCGATATCTAACCAAGTGCTGGTTATGGAGGCCAGATTCACTCACGGATGATACCAGCTTGGGAAACGTCAGAATCTCTGACGTGGATAGGACGTGGCAGCATCCAGGGACGCCCATTTCATTCATGGGGCACAGCATCCCAGGGCCAACCTGGAGGGCTGGGATGGG
Organism: Gracilinanus agilis; assembly: GCF_016433145.1. Taxonomy (NCBI): domain Eukaryota; kingdom Metazoa; phylum Chordata; class Mammalia; order Didelphimorphia; family Didelphidae; genus Gracilinanus; species Gracilinanus agilis. The sequence goes on along the minus strand of NC_058131.1, from coordinate 651,508,451 downwards.
CAGGGGGTGGCAGTAGGCAGAGTGGGTGTCACTGGTCTTTGCAGAAGTTTCTGCTTGTCTAGGACAGTAGGGAGAAGATGGGGGATGCATGTACCCAGGAGCCGTGGGCACAGAGCACGGTAGGATACTACCTTGGGTCCTGCTCCCTGGATCTGGAATCGAGTCACCCCCACTATGGTCACCAGCTATCTGGACCTCTCCCCCCGGGCCGGGCAAAGTAACGACAGCATCTCTCCCAGCCTCAGCGCCCTGTGACACTGGATCACCTTCTATATTGCCAGCCGAACCCTGAGGGTCAGGATGAGGAGGCTCTCTATCTGGGTCCACACTGTCATGGTGTCCCATGCCAGGCCTCTGGATCAACACATTCCTTGGCACGAGGCTGCTTCTTCCCCTTGGTGAGGAGCCCAGAGCAGAACAGCTGACGCTAGCTTCCATGGGCACATTGAGGCTGAGATGCCTACAGCCCGACGCTAAATCAGAATGACTTCGCTGTACCACAACCCCCGGCACTGCCAAGCTCGAGGGGGACGGCTCACTCTCCCCCATGAAGTACACGTTTCCAACAGTGCTGCTCTTAGAGCGGAACACCGAGCTCTTCTCCTGCCAGGGGGAGGGCGCCGGCTCTGGGCACGAGCCATGGCCTGCTGCTCCCAGGGTGCTTTCTACGTCTCTTCCACTTGCGCCAGCCAGCTGGATGGGGTCACCCTCCTCAGTGGGACTCTGGCAGACGGTGCTACTGACACTCTTCCGGAGCTCCTGCCCATTGCCTGGTCTTTCACCCAGGAGGTTGGAGGAGCTCTTGGAGAGGGGTTGGCCATGGAGAGTTGAGGCTGGGTGACACTCTGGGTGAGAGTCGCTGGTGGCCATGGCCAAGAGAGTCTTCCCTACAAGAAGAGCAGAATTTCAGAGATTTGGCAGAATAATGGCAGATGAGCATGATTCAGCTTCACCAGTCCAGAAATTAAATTTAATCCAATTCAGCGAGTCTATATTGAATACCCAAAATGTGGTAAGCCCAATGATAAGCTCTTTGGAGGATACAAAGAAATATAAATATTTTCTGACCTCTAGTAGCCCACAATGTGGCCAGGGAGATTAATAAAGGGAGGTCATGAAGTATAATGAATGGAAAGACCACCAGGTTCTGAAGATCTGCTTCTTCCCCTCGCTTGTCATGTGGCTTTAGGCAATTCACATAACTTGAACCTCAGTTCCCTTATGTTCAAAATAAAGCTGACTAGTACACAAAAGAACACTGCTATTCTCCAGGCTTATAAAATAATTTTATTTGTTCCCCCATGATAAACTGGCAAGATTGGCAGTGCAGTGATTATTATCTTTATTTTTTCTGTGTTCCCCAAAAAGAACAGAAAACCAGCCTGCAAAACATAAGATTAACAGTGGGTATGGGCTTGTCAACCATTTGGCTTTCTCTAACAAAGTTTTAGTTATCTCTTTTAATTCATTATAGGCAATGGGGGTTAAGTGACTTGTCCAGGGTCATAGCTAGCAAGTGTCTGAAGCTAGATTGAAACCCAGGACCTTCTGTCTCTAGGCCTGCCTCTCAATCTGTGGTTTGACCTAGGTCAGTAATGGGCAAACTTTTTAAAGAGGGGGTCAAAGGAAAGGAAATGCTCATCTGTCAGCCTGTTTCTAAGGCAACTCTTTCGAAGTTTCATTGTATTGTATCCTACTCATTGTATTCCTCATATTAGGAATAATGTCACACGGCAGGATAGAACATTTCAGGGGGGCCACATCTGGGCTGTAGTTTGCCCATCACTGACCTAGGTGCCTCCTAGTATTCTCTTCTAGCATGGTTCAGGTAGGAGAGTTTAGTGATTTTCATTCTTGTTGAGCAAAGATGGGCTCTAGAAAATGAAAGTCTCTACATAGACATAGTTTCTGCTTGCTAGAAGCTAATCACCTAACAGCTAACAACCCTATTTGAGTCACTGGTAGGAGGGTGTAGGATTAATTGCCCTCCTACCAATCACAGTCCATGCAAACAAAGTCTACCTGCTTACCTTCTGGGATTTTTGAAAAAATGTTCAGTACACCTAGGTTCTCCCTTTTGGTCTCATCTTCTCACTCAATGAGGCAAGAACAACTCAGGGAAACTTCAAGTTGTCCTCTGTAAACATAAAAGAAAGAGAGAACAACTCAGCCTGGGAGGGGAAAAAAGTGAGCCAAGAAACACAAAGATCAACAAAGCAAGAGAGAAAGTCAATATCAAGGAACTAAGAGATTCAGAGTTGAAAGAGAGCAGGAATTCACCCAATAGCATTTCTAAGCCCATAAACATAGTTTCCTTCAATAAAATAGCAATCTAACAACCAACACATATGCCAGGTCCTGTGGTGAGCAATGTGAATACAAAAAAAATCCTAAAAAAAAAACCAAAAGTACAACAACAACAGAGAGAGAGAGAGAGAAAAGAAAGGGAGGGGAGAAAGAAAGGGAGAAAATAAAGAGAGAAGGAAGGAGGGAAGGAAAGAAGGAAGAAAAGGAGGGAGAGAAGGAAGGAAGGAAGGAAGGAAAGAAGGGAAGGAAAGGAGAAAGGAGGGAAGGAAGGAAAGGAGGAAAGGAGGGAAGGAAGGAAGGAAAGGAGGGAGGGAGGGAAGGTATCTATTTCTTAGAGCAGGTACTGCTCACTGGAACTAAGCTTTGAAGGAACCCAGAGACTCTAAAAGGGGAAGTTGAGAAGGGAGTACATTCCAGCTATGGGGAAAAGCTTGTTTAAAGGCAGAAGGTGGGAGATGAAATCCCTTACAGTTGCCTGCACAAAAGGTATCTACCTACCTCTACAAGTTCAGCTCCTCCTATCTCCCCATTGAATTATGCATCTAAAACAGTGATGGGCAAACTACAGCCTGTGGGCCAGATGTGGCCCCCTGAACATTATTCCTAATATGAGGAATACAATGAGTAGGATACATTACAATGAAATGAAAGAGTTGCCTTAGAAACAGACTGACAGATGAGCATTTCCATTCCTTTGGCCCCCTCTTTAAAAAGTTTGCCCATCACTGGACTAGAAGATACCAGGTAGTAATGGGACGTTAGCAGGTCAAGGAATGATTGCTCAGGACCAGTAATCAGAAGAATCACCAGGTTTGTGATGGCCAACAGGATATAGATGACAGGGCTAAAAGATCCAGTCTAGGCAGAGGTAACAAAACCAGGGATGGTTTGGTTTATCTAACAAGGGAAGGAAAGGAAAGGAATGTGGATAATCTATCTGTTATTAGATAACTAACCCTCCCAACGGATCTAACAGTTGTTCTCTCACGGGAAGCCTTCTGAGAGATTTTAGCTATACTTGTCCTTACCTCTCTACTAAAGTCCCAGTTCCTAATGTAAATAAACTCTTCTAACCTAAATTTCCCCTTTGATGGTGGCAGAGGTATTAAGGTAGGGAGCTGAGCAGAAACAGGGCTCAGAGAGCAGTCCTCATGGACAGATGTCTTAGCAGCTCTATAGATGTATTTCTCAGGCAGCAGGAAACACAGGTTGTAGGTAAGGTGGATCAGAAGAAAAGCCACGAGAGAGAGAATAGCCAGCTGACCAGGTCCACCCTAGGAGACTAGACTAAAATCAACCTCCCGCTAACTGTCTGTTAGAAGAAGACAGCTCAGTTCCTTCTGTAGAATTCCAGAACCTTCCTGCTTCTGCCTTTTCAGCAGCTCCTACTTCTGTTCATAAGCTCTTTTCCTTATAACACCATGTAAAGTGGAAGGCTCCTCCTGTCCCCAGCCTATTTGTAGCTTTGTGCCTGCCCCTCAATTCTGGATTCTGTATCTGTTAGTGCCTAGGGCTTCTCTCTGGGCTTCTAAGAACCCTCTAAAGTGAATACACCCAACCCAGCTACGCTCTTCAGACCAGATTGCTGTGGACAACCTGGGCAACAGAGAACTTCCTTTGTAACCTGAGTCAGGCTGAGAAATCAATAAAATTACTGCCTCTGATAGTTACCAAGATGTTCCCAAAGCAAACAAAGCCAAACACATCCTGACATGTGGAGTACAAGTGCTCTCAGAATTGTTGGGCAAACAGAAAAGGGATTAGAGCGATGGAAGTGGAATTCATCGAATGCAGGATGCTTTCCCCTGCTTCCTCCAAGGCACACGTGGCTTGGGGGCCATCTCCTCCAGGAGACAAGGTCTTCCCCAATCCCCAAGATGCCAGTGATGTCTCTCCCTCCTGAGATTCTTACTTGGTAGATCCTGGAATACACGCTGTAGTTCCTTAGTACCAGTAGGAACATAAACCCCTTGAAAGCAGGGATAATTTACTTGTTTTTTGTTTTTTTGTTTTTTTTTTTTGTCTTCATATCACCAGGCCTAGCACCATGCCAGGGCACAGAGTAGTAGCTCCTTAACATATTTGCTGAATTGAATTTTACTCATTCCACAGAACTGATTTAGATGAAATGAATTTCTGCCTCCCCAAACGACTGGCTTGTGATTAAAGCTAGTGACCTTTATGATGTTCTCCTGAAAGAAGCAAGCAAATCCATACCCTTTCTTGTTTTCTGTTTGACAAACCAATAGTTCTGCCAGGTTTTCATGGATTGGAACTAGGGCCATCCAGTGGTAAAAGTGTATATGTGTTTGGGGGCACCAATAGCTTACTTTTTTACCTGATGGTACTGCCACTGGGTCACATCTGCTCCCAGAAATCCCTGCTTTCATATCTACCTGGCTCCATTCCTGCTTGCCTGAAGATTTGCCAAACTGCCTGGGAGTGTTAAAAGACTTGGAAGCCATCCACCATTCCTCTATTTTCACCCACCTACCTTTCACAGGTATTCAGATCCATACAACTTGGGAAACTCCTGTTTGCCAAAAGAGTTTTGCTATTTACAAAATCCCCTTAAAATTTTTTTAAAAGCTTTTATTAAGTATGAACTATGTAGAGTACACTGAATTGGGGGGTATAAAAATGAAATAATTTCTAGCACCTACCTTCTGAGCAAACAGCCTAACAGAAGGAAATAAGGAAAAAAAAATTTACACCAATAATAAATCAAGGTAGACCAGGATAAATATAAAGAGAATGTCTAGACAAAAATATTACGAGAATAGATTGCTTCCAGCTAGAGGAGCAGGGGTTAAGGCCATATGAAGGAGGTGGCACCTTGAAAGAAAGAGGAAATTTCTGAAGAGAGAGAAGGCTGGTTCTAGGCATAAGCAAGGGCAGATAAGAACAGAAATGGTGAACAATCCTGCCTGGCAAGAATGTAGACTATGTAAGGAAAGACAAATAGCATGAGTGAAGACTGGAGTGTCTCGAATGCCAAGATAAGTAGTTTATGCTTTATTTAGTAGGTCAGGGTGAGCCACCAAAGATTTTTGTGCTCAAGAAAACAACCTAACCCACAAGGGATTAAGTATAGAGGAAGATCATATGGGTAAAAGACGGATGAAAGCTATCACAACAGAGAGGTAAAGGGGGCCTTAATTAAGGAAATTAGAATTAAGGAAAGAAAGGCAGACACATAAAAAAAGCAAAGACTATTTGAAATTAACAGGACTTGTCAATCAACCAACTTCAGGGAAGGAAGAAGACAACAATGTATTAAGCACCTAGCCTTTGCTTAATATACTATATAAATATTATTTCAGGAGGTAGGTAGTGTTATTCCTTTTTTATAGTTGAGGAAACTGAGGCAGGTGTCCAGGGTCAGACAGCTAGTATCTGAGGCTAGATTTGAATTCATATCTTCTTGCCGCCAGACTCAGTACTCTGTGCACGATGGTGCCACACAGCAACCTCTAGGGGAAATTAAAAAATGTCATGGGGAAGAAGATGGTGGGATGTGCCATTGCTAGGAACAGAAAAGCTAGAAGGGGAAGGGCAAAGGGAAGAGGAGGAGTTCAGTTTTGTACACAGGTTTAGAGCTGAAAGGATTCCTTTGATACGTTGAATTTAAGGTGCTAGAAGGACTTCAAGGTAGAAGCATTCATCAGAGAACTGAAAGTATAGGACTAGGGGGAGCCAGGTGGCTCAGTGGATAGAGAGCCAGGCCTAGAGATGGGAAGTCCTGCCCTTAGACTCTTCCTAGCTGTGTGATCCTGGGCAAGTCACTTAACCCCCTTTGCCTAGCCCTTCCCACTCTTTTGCCTTGGAACCAATTTATAGCAGTGATCATAAGGCAAAAGGTTAAGAGTTTAAAAAAAATAAGAAAAAAGAAAAGTATAGGACTAGAGCTCTGGGGAGACATAGAATATAAAACACAAATTAGACATTTATTCTACCCTTCATATAAGCAAGAGATAATTGAAAGCACAGGAGTAGATGAGATAGCCAAAGGAGGATTTAGAGACAGGAACTAAGAGGGTTAAGAACTGAGCCTTGGGAAAGAACCATACTTAAGAAGTAATAAAAGAATAAGGATCCAATTAGAAATATTTAAATAGAATAGTAAAAGAGGTGAAAGAACCATGAGAAGGCCATCATTTTGGATGTCACAAACTGAAAGTTCTGGAGGCATCTTGAACTCAACATATTCAAAGCCAAACTCTCCTCCTCCCAATCTATAATTTCCCAACTTTCCTATTCCTCTCAAGGGTGCCGCCATCTTCCCAGTCATCTAGAATGGAAACCTCAATGTCATCCTGTACTCCTCATTCCCACTTACCCCACATATCCATTCTATCATCAAATCTTCTTGTTTTTACCTTCACAATAGCTCTCGTTTTCTCTACTTACACAGTCATCACTCTCATGCAGGCACACATTAGTTCTTTCATGGAATTATTTGTTTATTTTTTAAACCCTTACCTTTCATCTTAGAATCAATACTGTTTATTGGTTCCAAGGCAAAAGAGTGGTAAAGGCTAGACAATGGAGGTTAAGTGACTTGACCAGGATCACACAGCTAGGAAGTACCTGAGGCCATATTTGAACCCAGAACCTTGACTCTAGGCTTTGCTACCTATCCACTGTGTGACCTAGCTGCCTTCTCATTGAAGAATTTTAAATTCCTTAAAATTTCTGGGTAGAGTTTTTAAAATCTACTTTGGGACAAAGCCAGGAACAAACAGCCCAAACTCTAGGCTATTTGTTGAGGTCAAGCTTAGATTAGGATATTTCAGGCAAAAAACTGACCTTTCCCAACCATGCTCAACTCTTCTGACTGCTCTCTTGCACAGAGTTAGATAGATGCTTGCTGAAATGGCAGGGCTGTGAAAGGACAGATGAGGCTAGGGAGCAGAAAGAAGAGGAAGAAACTAGCTAGAGGCACCTCTCTGGATATATTGACCCAGTTTGTAGTTAGCAGAAAAACTTCCTAAAGCCAAGCCAGAAACCTGTCCCCATGCACCCCAGCACAAATAACAAAGGTAAAAGTAACAAGGTGAGTGGGACTGCATTAAGTAAGAAGAGTTCACATGAGTCCTAAAGCATTTTGCATACAAGATCTCATTTGATTATGAGACAGGTAGTACAAGTAATATAATTTCCATTCTACAGGTGAGGAAATTGAGACCCAGATTCAGTTAGTCACAGAGATTAAGTGACTTGCCTAGTCAGAGCTCATTATTGTTACAAGAATCCAATAAAATCTAAATTTTTTTTAGGGAAAGGAATGTTTTGGTCTTGTCTTTGCCCAGCAAACAGCCTCATATATAGTAAGCTCTTAATATTCAATTCCTCCCTAATCGATTTCCTACCTCACTCCCCAGAAGCTATTCCAAACTATCTCTTCCCTCCTCAAGCTTCCCACACTTTCCCTTCTCTCAGCTGAGAATCTTCTATTTTACTGAAAAAATGGCAGCTTTCTGATTTGAGCTCCCTCCTCTTATGCTTACCTGAAAACCTTTTGACACCATTCTCTCCTCTTTCCCCCCAGCCTCTGATAAAGAGGTACATGTATGTTTGGACCAAGTCTTATTGTCTTCTCCAGCAGACGGCATCCTCAAAATATTATCCCTCAAATAGCAACCTCTCTCTATGAACTTGGACCTTCTCTTTTGCAAATATGCCCATATCTCCCCCATCCTTATAAAATCCTAGATCCTCAACTATAATTGCTCTCTCCAGGTACCAGTGCTCCCTTAATTGCCAGATGATTGCCTTTTTTCAGTCCTAAACCTTCTTGACCTGTGTGCTACATGTGACACTGATAACGAGCCCTTCCAATTAAATATTCTCTCCTCTCTAGGTTTCTGTGACACTCTTCTCTCTGCCTCCTTTGCTGGTTCATTATTTTTTTTTTTACTATTTTTTTTTAATTTTAAACCCTTAACTTCTGTGCATTGACTCATAGGTGGAAGAGAGGTAAGGGTAGGCAATGGGGGTCAAGTGACTTGCCCAGGGTCACACAGCTGGGAAGTGTCTGAGGCCGGATTTGAACCTAGGACCTCCTGTCTCTAGGCCTGGCTCTCAATCCACTGAGCTACCCAGCTGCCCCCATGCTGGTTCATTATTCACGTTATCCTCCCTGACTACAGGTGTTCCCCAAGGTTCTGCCCTAGGTTCTCTTCTCCCTTTAACAGTCTTTCCTTGGTCACTTCCATTGGCTCCCATGGGCAGATGATTCACAAATCAATCTATCTAGTCCTAATCTCTTCCCCAAGATTCAGTCTCGCATCACAAATGCCTATTGGACATTTCAAACTGGAAGTCCTAGAGCCATCTTAAACTCAACATGTCTAAAATCATTATCTTTCCCTCCAAAACCTCCCACTCCAAATTTCCCTTTTTCTGTTGGTAACAATGCCTTCCAGTCTACCATGTTCAGAACCCCAGCATCATCCTCAATTCTTCCCCTCTCTGTCACCCTACATATCCTTTGCCAATCTTGCCAGATCTATTCACAACAACTCTCACACCTGACCCATTTTCTCTACTCACAAAGCTATCATCGTAGTTCTTCTGGCCCTCATCACTCTCACCTAAGTTATTGCAACAGTTCCCTAATTGGTCCCCTTGCTTGTCTCAAGTCTCTCCCCATTGCAATTGAGTTTATAGACTGTTGCCAATATAATTTTCTTTACATGAAGATCTGACCGTGAGACTCCATTTAACCAACTCCAGTAGCATCTTATTTCTTTAAGGATAAAAAATAGACTCCTCTTTTTAGATTTTAAAGCCCTATATGATATGACCACAACCTATCTTTCCAGCCTCAAAAAGCATTTCTCCTCTTCTCCAGGCATAGAAATCTGCAATCCAACCAATCTGGCCTTGTCTTGTTCTCTAAGAACTAACCCCCCTTCCCTGAGTTTTTGTACTGTCCATATCTCAAGCTTAGAATGCACTACTTTCTGATCTCTACCTTGTACTCTTCCTTTAAGACACAGATGAAGCACCGTTTTCAGAATAAAGCCTTTTCTGATCCCCATAATCCCTCCCAAACTACCTTGTATTTAACTACTTTGTACATATTTGTATTTACTCACCTTATACTTAAGCTATATTTTTATCAAATGAGATAATATTTATAAAGTACTTAGCACAGTCCATTTTTTTCAGGTTTAGTCACTGTTCAATCATGTCCAACCCTATGTGATCCCTTTTGGCATTTTCTTGGCAGAGATACTGGGCTGGTTTGCCTTTTCCTTCTCTAGCTCTTTTTACAGATGAAAAAACTGAGGCAAACAGGGTAAAGTGTCTGAGGTCGGATTTGAACTCAGGAAGATGAGTCTTCCTGACTCTAGACCTAGTGTTCTATCCACTGTGCTACCTCACTGCCTACACAGTCCTATAAATATAAGCACTATAAATACTTATTTTCCCCCATATAAACATCTCCTTTCTCTCCTGTTAGAATGTAAGCTCTCTGGCAAGTGGTAATAGTTTCATCTTTCATACTAATATTTCTTTGACCCATATACTTACCTGGCACATACCAGAAATTTAATAATTACAGATTGATTGATACTTGTTAAACTGAACTGATAATAAGTCTCCAGCATCCCATCAAAGTTCCAAGAGTCACCCTGTCCCAGAGGACAAACCACCATGACTTTTTACCCAGATAGATTAACGAAAGGCTGAGATTTACACGAAATTATCCAGTTAACCCTACTTCTTGCCCTATATCTGAGCTCAGAGTTGGAGTTTCTGACCAACTGGTCAGCATGGCTTTTATTTATTTATAAGCTTTATAGAGGAAGAAGGTTGCTAAATCCATTTTCTTAACTGTTTAAGCCTATGAGCATAATGAAAACCTGAAAAAAATCCAAGGCAGGATTTTGCCCAAGAATTACACTTAAAATGTTCTTTTTGCTCCATATAAGAAAGGAAATTCATGCTTAGAAAGTATATGTAATGAGTTAATATGAGTGACAAGAGGATTGGGAGACTAGAACCTGGGTTCAGTCTTGGCTCAGCCACTATCTTACTGTGTGAACAAATCACTTAATCTTTTTGAGTCTTAGTTTCCTCCTCTGTGAAATGATGGATTTGGACCTTAGAGGTCATCTGGCCAACATAAGGATGAATCTACTACACAAAAAATTATTAACAAGACAATATAATGGGCAAAACCCAATATGACACATTTTAAAATGTATTCATATAATAGTTTATACTTGGGTTAAAAAATAAAATGCAGGGAGCAGCTAGGTGGTTCAGAGGATTGAGAGCCAGACCCAGAGACAGGAGGTCCTGAGTTCCAATCTGGTCTCAGACACTTCCTAGCTGTGTGACCCTGGGCAAGTCACTTAATCCCCACTGCCTAGCCCTTACCAGACTTCTGCCTCAGAACCACTACATGGTATTAATTCTAAAAGAAGGAAAGTAGGAGTTTTAAAAATAAAATGCACAAATACATGATAAGAAGGACTTGGTTAGAGAACAGTTCAGTCAGTCAGTCAGTCAGTATTTACTAAATGATTATTATTTGCCAGGCACTGTGCTAAGTGCCAGGGGTTTAAAAAAAAAGAAAAGAAAAGAACACAGTCTTTTCCCTCAAGAATCTCACATTTTTGGGGCAGCTAGGTGGCTCAGTGGTTTGAGAGCCAGGCCTAGAGACAGGAGGTGCTAAGTTAAAATCTGGCCTCAGACAGATTTGTGTGACCCTGGGCAAGTCACTTACCCCCCCATTGCCTAGCCCTTACTACTCTTCTGCCTTAGAATCATTACACACTATTGATTCTAAGATGCAAGGCAATGGTTAAAAAAAGGAGGAAGAATCTCACATTTTAATGGTTTAATAGGAAGAATAAAAAATAAACATGAAAATAACAATATAAAGAAAGAAGACAGAAGCCACTGGAAGCCTGGGGAAATCAGAAAAGATCTGCAGAACTTGAGAATTGTGTTAAATTTTGAAAGAAGCTGGAGGAGCTAAGAGGTATAGGTTAGGAGGGAGAACATTCTAAGTTAACTTGATTTTAGATCCAATGGAAGGTAAATACCTCCTTGCTCTGCCCAGTCTGTAACCAATGCCTAGACTGCATTTCCTTTTGCCTCTTAGAATCCCTGAGTTTCTTTCAAGGTTCAGCTTATGTGTCACCCTTTTGTCTTTCCCAATCCCAAATTTGTTTTGCTTGACTCTACATGTTTTAATGGGATTTAGTTTTTCTTGCTTTCTTGGGGGAGAGATGGGAGGCGTGGCATTTAAAATTACTATAAGCCCTGGGAGACTACAACTCCCAGGACTCCCTGCTACAACTTCCCCCGACATCTCCCACTTCCTTTGTGGGAGGTGTTGGAGAAAAATATATTGTTGTGAAGAAAAGGGGACTGCCCACTGATGTATTTGTAAAAAAGAGTCAAGTATTTGATTTCCTTATGTAGTAAAAAACTGTTACCATTCTCCCCTTGTATTAATGTATATACCCTTTATTTTATTGTAATTGTAAATTTATTTATGTTTGTTATGATCCATTGGGGAGACTGGTCTCCCAAAGGATCACAGGGGGGAATGTGGCATTTAAAATTATTGTAAGCCCTGGGAGAATACAATTCCCAGTACTCCCTGCTACAACTTTCCCGACAACTCCCACTTCCTTTGTAGGAGGTGTTGGAGAAAGTATAAAAGAAAAAGTTTGGCTCTTTTCACTCTCTCTACCCTGGAGTGTCTATTCTCTGCCTGGAGGCTGCCTAACTGTTTCTGATTCTGGACTCTCTCTACCAGGGAGACCATTTTTCCCTACCTAACCTTTCCCTTTTCTAATCTAAATAAAACCTAGCTATTCTAAACCCTAAGTTGCTCTCTGAACTTTTATTTGAACCCCGAAGGGCTCTGGTCAATTTCCCTGTCGGGGCTAGGGACTGCTACCTTCCTTTCCCTTCCTCTACCTTTCTCTCTCCTTTCTCCCATCCTTCCCTTCTTCCAATCCTCCTACCTTCCTCCCTTCTCCCCCTCACAGAGGAAAAGAATGCAGACTTAAAATGAAAGGAAAATAGAAAGTAGGCATACTTAGACCGAAGGGGAGAAAACTTGAGAGGACACATGATAGTTACCTTCAAGTATTTCAAGGGTTGTCTTGTGGAAATGGGAAGATTTATCTGCTTGTCCCTTGAGGAGAGCTGTCTAGAAGTGGAATGGACTACTTTTTTTTTATTATTATTCAAAGATTTTATTTTCCTAATTATATGTAATAACAATTTTCAATGTATATTTTCAAAATTTTAAGATCCAAACTATCTCCTTCCTCCCTCTCAGAGATGGTAAGCAATTTGATCTGGATTATATATGTATTATCATGCATACTTCCATACTGGTCACTGTTGTAAGAAAATATTCATATAAAACCAAAACAGAAAGGGATATATATATGTATTTTTTTTTTTTTTAGGCAATGGAGGTCAAGTGACTTGCCCAGGGTCAAACAGCTGAGGCCAGAAGGCTATTTTTCAAGCAGTAGTCTGATGACTATTTGATCCAACTAAAAAGAACCTCAGATTCATCTAGACCAGTGATCCCCCTGGTGGGTGCTGCAGTGATCCAGGGGGCCGGTGATGGCCACAGGTGCATTTCTTTCCTATTAATTGCTATTAAAATTAAAAAAATAATTTCCAGGGGGGCTAAGTAATATTTTTTCTGGAAAGGGGGCAGTAGGCCAAAAAAGTTGGGAGCCACCGATCTAGACTAACCCTCTCATGAGGAAAAAGAGGCCTAAGAAAATTCAAGTCAGTTGTCCAAGGCCACAAAGGTGGTGAGTATGTGAGACGGGTCTAAAACCCAGGTCCTTCTGACCCCAAAGCCAAGGCTCTTTCCAGTTCCAAATATCCAGCTGATGTTGAAGAAGAAATTCATGTTTGCGTTAAAGGCTACACTACTTAATTCAGGGGACCTTTCCTGGTTCTTCCCACTGCTAGTCCCTTCTCTCTAAGATTATCTTGTACCTACTCTCTTTATCTTGTATGTACATAGCTCTTGACCTGGTGTTGTCATCATTAGACTCTCCTTGAGGAGATGGGACTGTCTTTTGCCTTTCTTGGTATCTTCATCTCTTTGAATAGAGCCCAACACATATTAAGCCCTTATAGAAATAATTATGGGTTGATTAGATGACTAGATGACCTGAGTCTAGGAACCCATGAATTTTTAAAATTCAGTTTTCTTTTATTTTCAGTTTTGAATTCTCTCCCTCCTTCACTCCCTTCTCCCCATCCATTGAGAAAGGAAAAAAACAACAAAATGCATTACAAAAATGTATAGTCAAGCAAAACAAATTCCTGCATTAACTTCCCCTCAGCCCACTTCATTCTGCTCTCTTGAGTCCATCATTTCTCTAGCATGTTTCATCATGAGTCCTCTGGAATTATGGTTGGTATGCTAACAAAATAAAAAGCTATGATTTAAAAAACAAAACAAAACAACCTTTACCTTCTGTCTTAGAATTGATAGTATCAGTTCCAAGGCAGAAGAGTGGTTAAGTGACTTGGCTAGAGTCATAGAGCTAGGAAATAGTTGAAGCCACATTTGAACCCAGGACTTCCCATCTCCAGGCCTGGCTCTCTGTCCGCTGAGCAACCTAACTAGCCAGAAACCTATAACTGTAAGGATAATGATCAACTACTACCTAACAGGCAAAGGACTTTGAGAACAGGTACTGTCAAAAGGTAAAGTAATTGAACAATACAAAGGCACTCCCCATTCTTCCAAGAACATGAAGATAAAGTCCTCCAGTATAGAAGTTTCTAGTTTCTGTTTTCCCAGGGAATTTGCAATGGGCCCATCTCTTTGGGGAATTTAAATGCATAAAGCCAAATGAGTCCTTTAGACCCTGATATTTCTCTCAGGTCCATGTCTTAAGGATAGGACAGATCATCTAAGGGATTTATAAAGCTAAAGGTGGGTTGGGGGATTATCTGAATCAGCCCATTGTCCTCATTTGGTTCACTAAATCCCAGAGAAGAACATGGTTCTTTGATCTTAAAGGGGGAAAAATAAGATGGGCAGTATGACTATCTTACTTTAACATTTTTTTAAAGCCTTAACTAGTATCTTAGAATTGATACAAATATTGGTTCCAAGGCAGAAGAGTGGGAAATGGCCAGACAACTGAGGTAAAGTGACTTGTCCAGGGTTACACTGCTAAGAAGTACCTGATGCCAAATTTAAACTCAGGTCCTCTTGTCTCCAGGTCTAGCACTCTATCCACTGTGCTTCCTAGTTGTCCTGGTTAGTTAACTTTCAATATGTCTGTGTTTTGCCTCTCCAAAAGATGAGCTCCTCTGATGCTTTGTTCATCTTTGTAAACTCAAGCAGCAGCCATAAGAGTGCCTCAAACATAAGCAGGCAGTTTTTACAAAGATACGCTATGGACCAAGTTCAAGAATAAAGGAAATGACTATCTCTTGGCTTGCCCCCAGTTGTGCCTGGATGATTTATCTGTCCAGTGAGAAAATCCAAAGTAATGAATCTTTGCTTCCTACTGGGGCAAAAGTCACTTGGATCTATTGTTTCAAGCCAGGGTATTTTCCTAGCTCCTCTGCCCATATGATAAACATCATACGGGTTGATAAATATTTGTTGATTGATTATATAGTACTTTGCCCAGCACTCGGCACTTAGGCTGCACTGGCAGTGATGATGGCCTGCAAGGACCTCTTGGAGAGGAAGGCTGACCCCCTCCACAAATGCCTTTCCCTATAGTTCTTTGGGATGGAAATATCTGGGGGAAAAACCCCAATTTTCCCGAATGAGGAGAGGGACTCATGGCACTTCAGCTCTTCCTACTGCTTCCCAATTTAAAACATCTAAATTCAGTCTCTCAGAACTGTGGGTTAAGATTCTATGGCGTGAGTGGAAGTTATGCTCTAGGTCCTCCTTCATAGAAAAGGGCTCAACCCCACTGTCCCCCAATAATTCCTCTCTGCTCTGACCCCATTCTATACTTCCCATAATAACAACTTTATAAATCTCTTCAAGGTTTGTAAATGGCTTTAAATATTAACTCACAACAATCGAGGTGAATGCTTATTTTTTTTAAACCCTTTCCTTCTGTCTTAGTATCAATTCTGAGAAAGAAGAGTGGCAAGGGCTGGGCAGTTGGGGTTAAGTGACTTGTCAGGGTCCCACAGCTAGGAAGTGTCTGAGGCCAGTTTGAACCCAAGTTCTCTCAACGTCAAGCCTGGTACTCTATCCACTGTGCTACTTTGCCATCCCATAAGTGGCTTCATTTATTTATTTATTTATTTGTTTTTATTAACACATCTGTTTTACTAAGGCATAGAAAGATTAAATGACTTGTCCAGGGTCACCCAGTTACTAAGTTCATGATACAGGAATTCCAATTTTGGTCTTCTTGAAGGACTCCGTGTCCTGGGCTCTATTCACTGCACCACTGAAGCCAGCTTCAGTGTGGTTCTGGCCCAAGATCCTTTGGCTCCAAGTCCCACTCGGCTCAGCCAGCTCCTCTTGGCACCATGCTTCTCAATGGACCAAGTCTCCCATTTTTACTCAGGCAATTTAATTACACTTAACAATCCCTGGGAAGGAATAAGTCATTTTTCTTTATACCGCTGGTATCAAGACATACAAAGAAACTCATACACTGAGCTCTAATCCAGATATCTCTTTTCCCCCAAACACCCCTCCCCCAAATCACCCAGCCAGCTCTCTGCTGGTTTCTGCTATGAATGCAGAGTGTATTAACCCCTCCGTTTTAGCTACCCAGGCAGGGCCTCCTCTGGCCACCTGAGAGCCAGAGGCTTAAGTTAAGCACATAGTGGGTCACTGACAGGAAAATGTGATTGGAAGACTAATACAAAGATATCCCAGACAATTCAAAGGTAGCATCCCCACAGGGAAAATGGGAACTAGGCAGCACTGGGGAGTAGTCAGAGTTTATTAGATTAGGGCAGGGATTGTTTCCTCCCAGCTGTTGCAGGCTGTGATTTTTTTTTGGGGGGGGGGGGTGGTGTTACGATACAACCTCTCTCCCAGGATTCTGAATCAAGAAACCAGCGCATGAGTAACAGTTGTACCATTTCTGAAACCTTAGGCAAACTGGTCCACCCTTGAGCCTCAGTTTCCTTATCTGCAAAATGACATGATTGCATTTGATGGTCTCTTAATGTCTCTTTTGGGTTCGAATCTTGAATTTTCATTATTAAGGCTGAAATCTTGTATCAGAACAAAATGTTTAGCCTATTTTATAAAATGTGTTTATATTTTTATTCCCAAAGTCAAGTGAATAATCTTTCGGCTTGATTCTGGACACTAATAAATGAAGAACTAGACTCAAAGAACATTTTCATATACTAATTTATACCTTTAGTCAGTCAACAAGCATTTATTAAGGGCCTATAAATGTGCTAAACAATCAGGATACAAAGACATAAGATAGGCTTGCACTAGAAGAGCTCACAGTCTAACTTAAATAGCTCTAAAGAAACAAGAGATATAGAGGATAAATTGGAGATAATCAACAAAGGGAAGACATGAGACCAGTGATTCCCAAAGTGGGTGCTACCCCACCCTGGTGGGTGCTGTAGCGATTGAGGGAGGTGGTGATGGCCACAGATGCATTTATCTTTCCTTTTAATTGCTATTAAAATTTTTTTAAAATTAATTTCCATGGGGCTAAGTAATATTTTTTCTAGAAAAGGGGCGGTAGGCCAAAAAAAGTTTGGGAACCACTGCACTAGACATTAAAAGGAATAGGAAAAGGCTTCTTGAAGAAGTGGGACTTTAGCTGAGACTTGAAGGAAGTTAAGAGGGGAGATGAAGGGGGAAGAGAATTTCAGGCATGGGGTAGTAGCCAGTGAAAATAAAAACAGAAGAAGGGCAGCTGGGTGGTTCAGTGGATTAAGAACTAGGTCTAGAGATGGGAGATCCTGGGTTCAAATTTGACCTCAGATACTTCCTAGTTTTCATGTGACCCTGGGCAAGTCACTTAACCCCCACTGCCTAGCCCTTATTGCTCTTCTACCTTGGAACAAACACACAATACTGATTCTAAGACAGAAGGTCAGGATTTTAAAATAAATATAAAAATAAAAATAAAGCAGAAGACACTAACAGTTAGCCTTGAAAATAGAAACATAAATAGAAGTGTTATTTATTAATTGACTTGTTATTCCCCTACTATAGATGAGAGATGCTGCAGGTCATCTTAAAGAAAAATCAATATAGCATCTTCAGCAGTGTGAAGTTGTATAAGAATGTTGGGTTTAGGATTGAATATGATGGGGATGATAATACTTTGACTACTTGCTTACAAGTTTGACATGAGGAAAATGCCATGTAGTCCTTTAAAAAAGCCATATGTGTGAGTTATTATCATTACCCTGGAAACACCTGTCCATCCAGATTTAGACAGAAGAGAATAAGCCTGTCTAAAATATAGTGGAAGCCATCTAACACTAACACCCTCATTCCAAAAGGCACCATTACTTTCTACTTGGCATTCTCCCATTGTAATGTATGTGTGTGTGTGTGCACCAAAGCAGGCATATACATAATATAAATATATTTAAACATGTATATTTAAATATATGTATACATATGTATATATGTATATGTGAATATGTATATACACACACATTTTAAAAAAAGAATAGAACTTCATCATTAGGGAATAGATTAATTCACAATGAATATGACTCTGTTTCTTTTGAAAATAAACTAAAGTCCACACTCACTATAACTCACCAAGATACAGCAACAGTGTCCTAAGTGGCAAGGCAGGTTATTTGCAGTAGAGTCCACAAAGCAATCTTTTTGATGAATGAAAAAAGGCTCAAGGCGTATTTAGTTTTCAAAGGTCCTATCTATCTTGTTGGTAACGTTGCTAAAGGAAGATCAGAGACTGCTCATTGGTGAAACAGTATCCTGGGCCATTCTCATTCTCTTTCCATCATGTATCATAAAAGTGACAGGCAAATAAGGTCTCAGCCAAGGGATAAGGCTGTCAACTTTTTTTTTTTAAATGCTCCCTCACCCTTCCCCAAAATAACTCAGGCAGAACTCTATTTATATCACCCAAGTGTAAAATGAAAATGGCCCATTTTGGAGCAGAAAGCCGAAAGCCTGCAAACCCCATAGTCCTTACTCTATACTCTGGCATTCTAGAACTCCCCAAATGAAAAGAAAAATGAGATGCTGGAGGAATTCCAAAGCTTTTAACAACCCACTTAATGAAAACCCCCATTAGAATGCATGGCAAGGACCACCACCATTGTAAAGTAATCATTTGTTCAACATGCCAAAAAAGAAGGGGGTGGTGGGGGTGGTGGTCATCATTGATCATTGCTGATAGGACCATAGCAAAAATATATTTCACAGTCTTCTGGGAAATTAAGATCACCCTTATCCCCTAGATAAGGCTCAGGATCTGAGTTCTGCTAACAACGGGGACTTCTTCCTGTTTTCTTTTGCTTAATCTTCTGCCTTCCTTTCTTAAGGGATTATGGCCACCCAGGCACTAGGGAGACAAGAGCTGAACCAGCTAGCATAGCAGGCTAGCATCAGAAGGTTCAAGGCTGACTCACGTTTGCAAACTATATGTTCTTTGACAAGTCACTTCATTTCTCTGACACAGAGTGCCCTCACTCTTAAAGGAGGAATTACGATTCTTGCTTTGCTCACCTCCCAGGGGTATTATGAAGCAAGTAAACCCACAAATGCTCTGTAAAAGTGGCTATGAGGTGACCAAGACCAGTTCTATATGATCTAACAGAAAATGTCCAACAGCAAGAGTCCATGAGGTTGGATGCAGGCTTCCACAACATGTCTTCAAAGTGGTTGTGAATTAAACTTCTGAATGGCCCCAGAAAGCAGTAAAGCACTTAGCATAGTGCCTTATATATAGTAAGACTACATAAATATGAGCTATTATTGGCTTTTAAAATGATTATTAAACTAGGAGCAAAAGGGTGGAAAAGATGGGCAAGGAAAGAACCCTGACTGGGATCATTGAACCTGGTTTCAAATGGTGTCACTGACCATCTGTGTGTCCATGAAGTAATCAGTTAACCTTACTAGGACTCAGTTTCCCCATCTACAAATTGAGGAGGTAGGACTAGGTAGCCTTTGAGACCTCTTTCAGGTCTAGGATGATGAGCTGATGATTTTTACAGGGAAGCATATTTTTGCCAGGCATGAGGGGAGAAAAAATTCTTTAGAATTAGAAGCGTCCTAAAAATGAAACTAGCTGCTTTGAGAGGCAGTGGGTTCTACTTCGCTGAAGGGCTGCTGGCCACATTAATAGCCAACACTTTAGGGTATAATATAAGTTCCTTGACAAGGACTGTTTTTCATTTAATCTCTGTATACTCGAAGCCTTGTACGAGTGGGTGCTTAATAAATGTTGGCTGGATTGGACTGGATTAGAGTGAATTAGTTTATCAGCTCAATTTCCCCTAAGAAGCAGCAGGGGCACCCATGGGGAGCCCTGGGAATTGGAAGCAGTGAAAGAAGGCGGGGTCAGGCAGAGGGTGCTGAAGACAGACCCAGTTCACAATTTTCCCAAGCCTGCACTCTCTGGCTTTCCTGCCCTGTCCTCTGACCCTGCTGTACAAACTGTGCCTTTCTTTAAAAATCAAAACAAACAAAAACCAATATTAAATCCCAGCCCCTAGGAGTGACAGAAAGAAAAAGAAAATCCCTGTACTGATCACCCAGGTGCAGAAGAATGAAATCTCTGCTGAGTTGCAGCCATGTGCATGCCAGCCAGGCAACACCTGATCTCATTACTCCAACAGAGCCTCAACCCACCTGGTCATTTTAAATAGACATCTAATTGTATCCATTTACCCTTACCTTAGATTAGGGCCAAAGTAACCCTAAATAAAAGCCTAATGGCCATATTTCTTCCCCCTAAATTACCACAAATCCAATCTTTTAAAAATGAGGTTTCAATTTTATCTTAGGGGAGGAAAATCCTATTTATACCCTCATGTGATACTGATACTTCTCTGACAATACACTGTCAACTAGGCCAAGTTCTTTCCCAATCCTTTTCAGGCTGTGACATGTGTATGTCGGGAGGTGCCATGGGCATTTTTTTTTGTGTGCCCCAGCAAGGGAGGCCTGTCAACACAACCAAGAAGTCCTGGATTTCTTTGGACTGTTCTACTTGCCTTGTCTCTTTTAGAACTTTCTATGGAAAATTTCATAGATTATTATATATGTTAGAGCTGGATCTTAAAGAGAATCAAAACCTAAATCTTATGCCCATTTTTCCTGAACCCTTGTTTTTTGCATCCTGGAACTATCACTGGACTTAAAATCAGAAGGTCTGACCCTGAATCCTGGTTTTCCTATCTATATGACCGTGGACAAGTCAAGACAATTCTCTAGGTCTCAGTTTCTTTATCTGAAAAATGAGAAAATTGGATTAAATGATCTTTAAGGTCTTTTCCAGATCTAAAGTAGAACCCTCATTCACACACTGGCAGAGCAGGGGACTAGAACCCAGACTTTCCCACTCCCAAATCTAGGGCTCTGTTCTACAAACGAGGAGAACCTCTAGTGTTTAGCTTCTGTCCCAAGGCTTTGCTTACTCACCCAGATATCACATTTGGAAACTAAAGTCTCATTTCAAGATTTAGAGCATTAGCTCCAAAGATCCAAAGGAATTAATTTCTAATGATGGATGCCTATTAAGGCAGTCATGGGGAGAAAATTAGGGACAGGTGTGCTTTCTGGTCTCCTCTGATTATTTCATGGGCAGCAGCTACCTACTCTACCCTTCCATGGCCTAACTATATACTTAATATACACACACCTCAGATCTACTCTCAATCATTATCTCTACCCTTTACCCTCCAGGTACCAATCTGCAGAGGGAATGATAAGAATTAAGGAATCACAATGCATCAAGGGCACCTTCATGATGCCCCAAAGTGTACTTCATGAAACCAAGAATGGGTTCCATGGCCTGTTTCTCAGATTCGGGATACTGCAAAAACAAAAGTAACCTAAAGTAGAAAGTTTTGTGGGACATCTTACACCAAAATGATGTTTTCACATGCCACTTTCACCCCAGTCATAGATAAGATGAAAAGTGGACTTCAGAGAAAACAGTAGCCCCAAATGCAAGTCAGAAACACCAAAAGATACAACCAAATACCTCTGACTGTTACAACATGAAGGCAGGAGCCATCTCCCTGGACCCTAGAAGGAAAGGCATTTGGGGGATAAGTGGGTTGCCATAAATCACAGCTCACCCAGAGAGCCCTGGGGACTCCAAGAACTTGCCTGCTCTCTCCTGTCATTGGAACAGCTGTCCCCTCCATCCCCCCAAGAACCCTCAGAGCCAGCAGAGCCCTGAGGGCCCAGCAGAAAAGTCCAGGGACCAGGCAGCAGCTGCTTTTTCTTTAGAGGGGATTATTCTGCTCTGTTGCCACTTCCATATGGACAGGCTGGAGAGGAGTGGGGAGAAAAGAAAGGGAAGAGGAAAGAAAGAAG